>NC_064888.1:30881706-31188372 GCF_929443795.1 Astur gentilis
AGCATCAGTCTGTATGCCTGGTGTAGCAAAATCCAGCACTCGGAAGAAATAAATATAGATACTGTAAGAGTCTTTAAACTTAATATCTAAAAGGGAGTTGAAAGACAAAGTTTCTGAAAACCCCTTATAGCTAGCTTTCTAGATCTTTTACTCCTTAGCAAAAACGCTGCAGATAGAACTGCCAATACCAGCAAGTATTTTTTCCTTGCATTAGCTTCTCTGGGGGGATGGCTTACTCGACTCTTAAAGCTGGCGCTGCGCTGGAGACTGAAGAGCAGCTGAGGTTTGCAAGTCTTGGATTCTGAGCTGTCCTCTATCTTCAGAGGCAGCGTTATTGTTTGGGCTACGCAACACTAAAATGCACAGTGAAGATGTAATGCTGCTGGACAACTCTGAGCTGCAGCTGGTATATTGGCTGTTAGTAGATGCTTACTCTGCTAGCAGAGTGCTTGAGGCCATATTTGTGGCATTGTGCCAAAAGCCTGCAAGGTGTGCATTATTAATGGACAAAGTTCTTGAGGAAAGGAGTGAATAAATGCCTTTTGCTGGGTCTCACTTCTACAGAGAACTGGGAAACACTCAGCACCTACTTGGCAGCTTTCAGAGTTGGATCCTGGATTCAGAGGGGGCTCCGCCTGGAAAACATTCTCCCTGTTAATAAAGAAAAAAGATGATTTGACAAGTCATGGCATACAAATACTCCTTTCACCTCAGTCAGGAGGCCTGGCACAGTCTGTGCTGGTGGCTAGCTCCAGCAAGAGTCAGTAGTGTTAGCCACAATGGATGCACCTGGGAAGGTGAAGGGCTTGGTGATTTGGAGATGTGTGTTGAAGAGGTACTGAGGGATGTGAGGTGAAACCCAGTTAGTCCAAAACCTGGCAATAGTACTTGAGCAGTATTCAGAAGTTATCTTACCCTGTGGGATTCAGGAGATGTGAGTCCAGGTCCTGGCTCAGCTGCTGACTTCCCATGTGACTTCAGGACAGGTGTTCAAAAGGGACTTGACATTTACAAAACAGAGTAGCGGGTAGCAATTTCAGTCATCTCAGGCTCTATCCTGTGGGTTTCTGAATATTTCAGCTCCTCACTGGTAAAACAGGAATGAACATACTTTTCAGGATACCTGGAAAAGTTGAGAACAACTGTATTAATATGAAGGAGGAATCCAGATATGATGATGATGGAAGATCATGAAATGCCCAAATCAGTGTTCTCGGACAGATCAGGCATTCTTCCTTCAGAGGAACTTCCTCCTCAGTCAGAGTAGGAATAACTACAGTGTTTGAAATATTAGATACCATCTTGCCAGAAGACAGATGTGAAACTGCATACACATGTGTAAACAGGCATAGCTTCAGCAGTTATTTACTTGTACAAGTGGGTCTAGTTTTGAGCTAATAAACTCATTATGTCACTAAAGAAGGCAGCACCTGGTTATCTTTTTTCTGGGCTTTGAATATTTGTCATACCAGCTGGAATGGATCAGATTTGTGGGACCTTATATTAGCATTTGGTGCTTTTCACATTGTCATCTCTTTCATTTTAATGGTTTGCAATCACTTAAGATAACAATAATAAAAAAAACTGAAAATGTTTTCCTTTTTTTCAACCCTGCACATTGTTTCACATTTTGCCTACCAGCACCACACTACTGCCCTTCCATTGACAAACCTGTGCAGAGTCACCTCTATTGAGACATGGTATGAAATACTTTATGTGGGTGGTGAACTCCTTGTGCTGATGACCCTGGGCTGGAGAAGCTTTTTTAGATCAGCCCTTGAAGTGACATATTAGAGCTTTCTAAGAAAAAAATAAAAAGGAGGGGTGGGTGGGTGGAGGGACGACACCCCACACTCCTGCTCTTTTTTCTTTTTGGTGTAGTGTGACCTGTATAATTTGTCTGGTGGGTCCAGATTTGAGAAAGATATTGTTCACCTTGGTGCTACAGAACTGGTGCCCTAAAGATCTGTTATCCTTGAAGGTTTCTGATATCAGTTTCTTTTGAGGAGTTGGTGACTTAGAGAAGAGCTCCCTCCACAACAACAACAACGAAAGGACAGACATTGTTTTTTCTGTTGTCTTTTCTCTGAGCCCAATGAGGAATTTAGGCTGGGATAATAAATTTAGGTCTGCATTTTGTCTGCTTTGTATAATCCCCTCTCCTTGTGCCTGATGTGCTGATGGTGTTCAAAGTATTCCTTTGGCTCATCCCAAATGTGATTATTATCACTTTTAATTATTGATGAAGTAATTATTATCATAGAGTAATTTACTTTGACCTTTTTGGAGTCCATCTCTCCAAGGCGGGTGAGTTTGTGTTCCTTCTGTGTTGTGAGGAATAACAACTTACTCTGTCCAGCTGGAGAAAAACAGCTGTCTCTGGGTTGGAAAGCAGTGACTATTATGCACCCCCACCATTGAACAGCAATCCATAGGGTCTGGAGAGCCTGGGAAAACTGTGGAGATTAGCTGTTTGCATTTTGGTTAGATTTAGTGAAACTTCCCATTTTGAGGATGGGGACAGTAGCCACAAACAGCTTCATTTGCTATCTTTGACTACAGGCTTTCCAGGGAGTTGGGAACTCAGTTCTCCTCCATGAACTGGAAGGGCAAAGGTATCTAAAGACTATGCTGAAGCTCTCTCTGAGGGTAGCTGGCATCCTCTTCTGACAGGATTTATTGTTCCAGTAAATGGGATAAAGCTGATGTTGTGGACCAACAAAAGCTTACTGTGGGCTGTGGATGTCCGAGACATTTTTTGCAAGAGGTCACGCAAAGAGAGTAGTTTTCAGTGCTGTTCTGTCTCACCTCTGCTGACCCACTGCCACGTTAAATCAGTAGTGCTGTTCCCTGGGTACCAGACTCTGCTTTACTGTGGTCACTGGAAGGCAAAAATGTAAAAAAATCATAAGCCCTGTGCAATAATAGTACATGTATTAAAACCATGCTGGAGACCACTTTATAGCCTTCATCACAACAGAATCAAGGCCCTAATTCTCCCTTGGAGCAGAAGTAAACAACTTCAGACCTCATGAGCATTATATGCCTTTTGGACAGATGAGCTAATTTTTGTTGTGGCAGAGCAATGTGTGACCCAGTTTCAAAGGATGTAGATTTTTCATGTCTCCTGACGCTAGCGAATAATGCAGAGTTGAACCACATCTTGGGCTGGCTTTCTGATATTAATAAGCCCTATTTGTTTTTTCCCAAGTGGGAATGGGATGAGAACACATACCTTAATTGTGTCTAGGTGTGAAAGATGCTACCTTATTCTTAGAAGGGCATGAAAGAAGTAAACCCCTTCCTGTCTCCTAACTGAAGATACCAAGCAGGATCCATATAGAAAATGTTGTTGAGTTTTGGAAGTCAGTTTTGGACAAGGGAATCCTATGACATTGATCTTCCACAGCAATCTTTCCTCTGGGGCTGGGTGCAGAGATGCTGTGCTGGTAGGTTTTACTAGAAGTATGTAGGTGGATCAAATGGATGCGGCAGGCAGCTGCCCAGCCACTCTGCCTCCTGCTTGTTGTGGAAAAAGGGATCTGGCTCTAGGTAATATCACCTAATTTAGGATGTTGAAGCGTGTCGTGGCACGGCACTCTGTGAGGGAAAGCAGTCCCTGCTTATGGCCTTTAGGTTGAGGTTTTGTTCACTGAGACTTTTAAGGAAAAGAAGCTCCTGTTTTGGTATATATTAGCTCCTCTCCTGGTTGCCAGCAGTGAGGGCTGTGAAGTCAGGAGAGAGCATCCTCTGTTCTGGCTGTGTATTTTATCCCCCCTCTTGTAGCAAAGGCAAATCGGGCAGTGTGCTTCCCCAGGCCCTGTTTTTGGGTTGCAGAGAGAAGCATCACTTCCATAATCACAGTCAGCTTGGACTTGCAATTCTGTTGGTAATGTAGGATTACCAATTGGTTGTTCCTTCAGGCCAGCAAACTTTAGAAGGTTGGCTGGCACAGGTCTCCAGGAGCTAGCTGTAAGTCTCTTTGGTTTTATTGTGCTGAGTTAACACTGGCTTATATGAGTTGACAGGTGACTGTATATGGGATGCAAGGTTTGCCAGAGCAGCTGTTGTATTTACATTTGTGCATGAAATTCTGGTATTGTCACTCTTGAGGAGTAAAATACTTGAGACTCCTAACCTGATCTCCTTATGAGTGGGTCTTGCATTTACACAGCTCTCCTTGCACTCGTAGATTTTCCCAGCAAACATTTCATTCTGCTACCTCTTCTCCGGGCACACACGCCCACTCTTGACCTAGACAAGAACATGTGCAGGAACAGCAAGTTCCTTCTATGAAAAGCAAAAATGAATGGTGCAAGAACTGAGTCACCTTATTGTTATGATAGTGAATTATTTAACTCCATGCACATCATTAACATATCTTTCATTCCAGCAGAGTTTGACAGATATATTAACCTCATTCAAGCTACTGTTTGCTTGTAGGAGAACAGATAAGGGTTGGTCAGCTTCATCTAGCAGGATGAAAGGTCTCAAACCCAGTAAGATACAAAACATTAAGGAGAATTGGACATTAAGGTGGAACTCAAGCTGAGTTTTCTTACAAGTAGGAGTAGAAGTAATAAAATGTACTTTTATTATTTTAATGACCATATAGTGGCTTGAATTGCAAAGGTCACTCTGAGATATAGAAGAAGAAAGAAAAGAGTATGATCAAGGGAACAACTCTTTCCATCTTTGCCATTATCTGTAGCCAAGGTTATATTCTTCTTGTGCCAAATCACTGTAGTACCGGGTAGGTTTGCAATGTGATTTAGCTGTATGACTTTGTATATACCTGTTATTTTGTTTGGGAGACAGTCAAACATATGCTAAAAGATCTGGTTTTCAGGGTGATGGGTGTCCACAGTACCACCTGGCAATAATGGAAGGGCATCTAACAGATCTGGTATGGATTCTTCCATGCATGAAGATCCTTCATGCACTCCAGTTCAGGGTGACGTCCCTCCCTGCTATTGTGCAGAAGGATTAGGAACCAGCAGTCTTTTCATAGTGGTTGCATCCTGCTTGTGGTGTCATGAATACATGCAACTAACTGTTGTGTCCTCCTGCTTTAGAACTGCTTAGAGTCCTTTTCTGGCCATAGTATCCCAGTGTTTTGTGTTCCTTGACACATAGGATGGAGTTCTACCTCTAGGTCTTTTGCAGAGGTTGAAGTACTAGCAAAAGGAAGGGGGGAAGGCATGTAGCACTGCAGGTAGATCCAGATTCCTTTGGGATATCCAGCAAGACCTGAGATGCATCTTTAAAGTAATTCTTGGCAATGTGGTTGAAGAACAGCTGGGAATTTAACTTTTTTTTGCCACTGCCCCATGGCCCTTACTGTTTTAATAGCTGGAACAATTCTTTTTCTGCTTAGGGGGATTGTGCTGCTGTGATTAGAGCAGGTTAGGAATTTTCTGATGAACTTTGTATTGGATGCTATTTCTACTGCCTAGTCTATTCATCCTTTTGGGTTTTCAATCTACCTGTCAGCTCCTTATCCATTATTTGAAGCTTTCTATTCTCCAAATGGTGACCTTTTCTAAAAGAAGAGTGTAGGAAGAGAGCTGGCTTTTCTAAAAAGTGAGTTATACAAAGGGGAGTAAAATACCCTAAGGGAGGAGAAAGAAAGGGGGAAAAAAATAAAAAAAAATACGGTGGGGCAGAAATTCATTTTTTAGCATGGCAGATGGAGAAGTTCAGGAGGCAGTGCTACAAGCTTGGATTAAGTGAGAAACGAGCCCATATCTTGCTTACAGAAGGCAAATACTAAGGTTATTACATTAGCTACACTGGCAACAGAGCTACTCTTCCTATTAATCTGAGGATGCTGATATCGCACTGGCTGGAATTTAGGTAATAGTGTCTGTGGCAGATGCTTCTAAAAGTTCATGCCTGAGTGATACTTTTGGGGGAGAAAGCCTGACAAGAAATGCATTACCTTGGATACAGCATTCACTTAATAGCCAAGGTCCTATACATTCATCACTTGCTACAAAGCTTGTGTTCCTGAATCTGAGTGTGTGCTTGAGCTCTCTTTCTCATTTTATATGCATTTTTATTCACTTGCCCACATACACAAATATACATCTTCCTAGCCTTTATAGTTATGCAGAAAATGTCAGAATGTGAACTGAAGCATTAGCTGTCTCCCCAGGAGTTCAGGCAGCCAGAATGAATAATTTTCAGAGGTTTGAACAAGCTTGTTCATTAAGTGAGGTGTTAACCCTGGAATTTGCAGATGACCAATTAAACACCCATAATGACTCACAAGTGATGGTTTTAGCAAAACCACCCAGCTAATTTGTCTAGTCATGAACTCATCCTGTTGGAAGCCCTGTGTAGCACAACATAGAAGTCTTTGGCTACTTCTTTCTAATCTTTACGTGTATCTTTGGTACAGTGAAAACAGAACATTTAGGGAAAAATAAAGCCCATGCAGAACACCGTGAATACAAATAGTGATGATCATTCGTGGTCTTAATTTACCTAGTTAGATGAGATTTGAGTTAATTGGATAATATGTAAGTGAGTCCAGGGCTTTTGTCACGGTGTTAGTCTCTCTTGCTCTAGGATGTGAAATAATGTATTGCATGGAAACCTCTGCTCTGAATTGTCCATCTCTTGATAGGCTTGCCTTGTTTACATGTGTGTGATCATTGGAGGGTGAACAAGCCTTGCCACAGTCCCTGTCCCCCAGCTCTGTTATAATTAACACTGGACCAGACCTATCTATGGCAACAATAAATGTCTAACTCGGGCCTGGCTGCGCCAGAAAGGTTTGCTGACTTGTAGTCTGTTGATTGAAGGTTATGTGTCTTCATATACAAAGCAAAGTGTTAGGTGGGTGAGTACCACCTCACATAGAGATGGTAAGTTCTCATCTGCTGTACGACAGCCCCATGGTATCATCCAAGGCCAGTCAGAGATGGCCTACTGGTACCACCCAAGGCCCACGTTAGGGTAAGGCCTGGCAAATTACTGTTTTGAGGGACTGGAAAGTATAACTTAATACTGAGAATGGAAGAGGAAGACTATCCTGCTTTCTGCTTCCTCCCAGCAAGATTATTTTAACTGCCAGGAAGAAAGTATGGCTCTGAGTCTGTAACGAAATTGAAAGGGAGGCCTAAGCTAGAAGGTAGGAAGAGTTTGCTACAGATCGTGTCAGTCAGAGAGGACAGAAACAATTACGAACTTAGTGGCTGTGAGTTGAATTTGCTGACAATCCCCTCCTTATTCTAGGCATGTTTTTAAACTACTGACCCAAGATGTCGGGTGTCTTGGACACAGCTGAACATTTTATTTAGGGAAGTAACTCTCTAAATGTGTTATGATGGAGTGTGTTTATCTTTTTGTACAGGGATGGAGAGGATTTACTCTGGTGGAGTGCTATAAGTAGCTATTTGAAAGAGGAGTTTTCTTCTTCCTTTCTGTGTTTGGAGGCAAAAGGGAACAGGACATTTAAATGAAGATTTACACACCCATTATCCAAGAGCTAGTAGCCCATTATGTCAAAACAGCTGGGAAAAAGCAGTCCAGGAGAAAATGCTGAATCCAGGCTTAATGTCAAAGCTCTGAGGTTGCTAACTGCTCCCTGGAGGTTTTCAGTCTGGAGACAGGGGAATGAATGGGATCTGTAACTTTCTGGACCACTGGCCTTCCTCAGTTTCATGATCAGATGAATTGAGTGTTGGCTAAATCCTAAATGTGTTGCAAAGCTGCCTTTATTCATCTTCCTAATGGATTGTATAGGATTGCTTGATTGCAGGTATTCTTGTATTTTTGTCTCTTCCCTCACCTGTCCTGGAGCAGATACCTCTGCTATCAAAGGAATTGGGAAGCCCGTTCTTAAAATGTTTGCTTTGTTTTCTGAGCAGAGATAAACAGTAAAGAGAGTCATAAGCCTGGAAAGATCCAGTTTATCTCTTCTATTGCAAACACTTCCAGATGAGTAAGGGTGGCCAAAGATAATGCCACCTTGCATTCCTGGCCCCTTGCAGTCAGAATTTTGTCCTGGTTGTCAGTGGGACAGGATGATGCCACGTGGCGGTGTGAAGGGTTGAGGAGTTTGGTTTTTTGGTTTTTGCCTACCCAACGTAGGCAACTAAGCAGTACTTGTCCTTTAATTGCCACTAGAAATTTGACTAGCGAAGCTGATACGCTAAATATATCACAGGCCAGATTCAGCATGGTCAAGGAGGACCCATTGCTGCTGAAATTAATTAATTACCATCAAGGTAAAATTAAATTCTTTGGAAGGAGTCAGAGCAATTGATTCAGCAACTAATTCTTTCTTTGGCCTATTGGAAGGCACAGGTTGTGTATGCATATGTGAAATAGGACCGCATAACACCTGGCACTCCGGTGGTCCAGGAGATGGGCTTGCTCCTTACCTAGTAGAACAAACAGCATGGTCATGGCTGCACCTTCTTTTCAGTGGTGACTGCACAGCCTCAGCCACCCGCAGTACTGGGGCCTGGGAAGGAATTAGTTACGAAGCTCCTGCAACAGCAGCAGCTTCCATTGCCTGTCATGTGCCATTAGCAAAAAATACTCACACAAAAATGTCTGATGTGTTACTACCTAGATTTATGTCAGTGCAGTGTTCCTTTTAGCTTTTCTCTTTCCATCTTCACATTCACTTTGGAAGTCATATATGGGATATTAATTTTTGCCTGAACAATTGCTCAAGAGATGGTACAAAGAGAGACTGAGAGGTTGGTTGTTGTCTCAAGGGTCTTGTAGCTTAGATATAATAGAAACAATGTCAGCTAGGAAAGTACAGGGGAAAGAATGGCACAGTTAATGCTTAGCAGGCAAGATCCAGGCGTTTACTAGCTTACACTTTCTGTTGTAAGGTCTTCTGGAGACATCATGGTAAAGGAGAGGCTTAGAAGAAACTTAAAAGAATATATTGTGCAGAAGCTCACAGAGGGTTCTTTCAAAGTGCAAAATACAAAAGACATGTAGGATTTCAGGGTTGGAAGCCTTTAGAATGAGGGTGCAGACATTTAGTTTAAACAGCTGCAAAGAGAGAGGGGATCGTGTCAGGCAATGTAAGTCCTCCAGGAATTCTGCCAGAAGTGAAGGGAGTACATGAGTGGAAGCAGCAGATGCTGAGAATAAGGGAAAACAGGCACTGTTGACAAAGTAGAGAAGGGCCAATAACAGGAATGAAGGGCAAAACAGTTCAGAGTGCCCCACAGGGAAACTGCAAAACTTCCCACTACCTGGCACTGCTGCTGCAAAGTACCTGTTGTATTGCTGCCTGTTGCCCACCAGCCTGTTGTCGTTCTGAAAACATGCTCTTGCTCTCAGCAGCCAGAGCTTTTTGGGGAACTCAGACTGCTAAACTTGGTAAGATTTGTCTCTTTCCTTAATGTGAAGCAAAGAAGTGTATAAAGAAGCAGGAAGGATTCAGATGAACTCCTTCTATTTTAAGCCATTTCTTACCAGCCAGGACAGCAAATAAATGCCACATATACACTGAATTTAATGCATACATGTGGACTTGCCAGCCTCAGGATTTTGAACAACCTGATCTATTAGTAAATCTGTTCTGCACGTTCCTCTACACAAAGTCAGATGTTAAAAATGAGACCTTCAGTAACTGTTACAGGTCCTCTATTTACAGTGGCCCTTTGCTGCTCAGAGATTGCAATTTCCTGTCGCTTGAAGCTACATACATTCACACGGTGAAAACTGGAGTTTATCCCCCATGCTTATAGATGTGATTGCCTTCTGTGCAGGTCAGAATTCAGCTAGCTGGTAAAGCAGGGGCTTTCGCTAAACCATCAACTATGCTATTAGATGCCTCTGGGAAAGTTGCAGCACAGGGAGAAAAGGAGAGTGCAAGAAGTATCCTATGGAATTACACTCTTAAATATGTATTGAGAATCAGTTACAATGATACCATTTTTTCAGGCTTGTTACCATTATGGATTTATGTGATACCATTTTCTACTTTCATTATATTTTTTTGTCAAGAAAAGAAATACCTGCATTGGAACTTTAATACTTCGTAAAGCCTGGAAAAAGATAACTATGAAGTACTCCTTTGGATTCCTTTCTTACATTACTTTCCTTTCTCCTCTTTTCTGAGTCTACCAACATGTTTTTTTCTTTTCTTCTGAACAGCCTTATTTGGCAGATACATAAGTAAATACATGTTTAAAATAACAACGAATACTGTTATGCAGTTGTATGTACCCCAGGTTCTTCCACTAGATGGATATGTATTTGTAAAGCTATAATAGAAATATTCTTGTTATAATCAAATACTTAAAAAAGCCCTGATGCGTGCATGGAAATTAGTGTAAGTTAAAAGTTCTTGTCTACCTCTACTGTTGTTCTTTCTGTGTTCCTGTCTTGTGCGTCCCGGGTAATTGCAGCCTAGGGGGGGAGTCAAAGAACAGACAGAGCATCCATATGGAAAGAAAAAAATACCAGCTTCAGATGTTTTGTTGATGAAAACAAGGGGTTTCTGGGAATGGAAATAAGGGAGTGCCTTAGATCGGCTGATATGCATAGTTTGGGTCCATTTCCTAGTGTTCCATATGACAGAACCTACCAGCGCAGTTGGTAGAAATGGTTGGTGTTGACAGAGAAGCCGACTCCCTGAACGGTCATGAAAAATTAATTTGTGCTCTTACTCTTGGAGATGGGTCCCCCTGAGCCAAGGCTGATGCACACTGGCAGGGAATGATGCATAGGCAGCTTGCCCTGTGCTGCACATCTGTTGTGACGGCAAATAAATGACTTGTTCTCTACTCTTGTCAATCTGACAGTATTCATGAGGACCAGAGAGGAGAAAAAAAAAAAAAGAAAGGAGAATCACAATTAAGAAAATGTGGCTTGATATGTGTCATTTCTGGATTGCTACAGAGACTGTCACATTAAGGTTAGTGTCTGAATAGCTTAAGCTACCCAGAAATGAAAAGTCAGGTACAGAAACTTGGGCTAAATTTATCACCACAAGTGATGGTACGAACCAGAACCTGTCTAGTGAGTTACAATGTTGCCTTTCTTTATGGGGATAAATTAACTACATTATAGTCCACATAAATTGCATTTATATCACACAGATTTGTTAGGGCTGTATATCAGGAAGCACTGTCTTCTCTACTAATGACAAAGTTGCTTTGGCCTTTCCAGAGTTTGGCATACTGGAGCATAATCCAGCTATTTCTCCACTCTTTCTCCAGCATCGTCATCTTGTCTTTGGTTTTTTTGTTTGCCCAGTGGCTGTGTTTTCCTGTTACTTCCTGCCTTCTTGCTTCCTTTCTGTGTGAGGACAGGGTGACAGTGATTTTTGATGTCTGCCATATTTGGCAGGGATTCTTTTAGTCCCATTGCTGAAATATCTGTACAACTATGTAGCACTGAATTTGTTCACTAAAATATTCGTTGAGGACTGAAAGGGAGTCAAGTAGGGCTGGAGGAGGGAAAAGAGGAAGATAAATCTAGTCTGGGCTCTAAGCTGGTTGCATGTGAACCTGTAAGCTTCTCTGCTGTGTCCTCTGGCTTTTCATTTGGGCTACAGACCAGCAGACTTCACTGTGTCATCTTTTACTTCTGAAACAAAGCAGGTCAGACACTTATCAAGCCTCATTCTGTTAGAAAGGGGTCGATGGCAGAACCCTATTTAATACCTTGAATGCTAGGAAGTGGGCTTCCTGCTTTGAAGTTTGTGAGTCAGGCCCTTTTGCATTGTGTGTACAATGGACTTGATTCTCCTTTTCCTTAGTGCACTGTCACATGGCATGTAGCCTTGGAAGACTTGTTCCTCCCACGTACTTGGTGCACACAGCCAGGCTGGATTTGATTCTCACTCATACTATTTGACTACTATTGCCCTGCTTCACCCTCCTGCCTCTTACTAAACTGGTTCTTTTCTTTGTTCCATCCCAGAGGTCTGTTCATCTTCTAAGGGAAGAGACTAGCACCTGAAAAATCTTTCTCCCTCTGCATGACAGTCCTGACAATGTTACCTTCTCTGGCCTGCCAGCAAATACACAGTTACTCCAACTTTTCCCTTCCTCTAGCTTGCTCTCACTCTTGTCGGTCTCTCCTTTAGCAACTAAACTCTGCAGTGCACTGAGGACAGATCTTGCAGAGGGGAGAGTGTTTCCAGGAAGGAAATAACCTGCTGCTTCAATGAGCAGGATTATATGTAGTCAGCAAAATACACAAAGTAATCCTTGCTGTGCACTCAGGCCTCAGCTTTAGCTCTGTGGCTAGTCTAAATTCACTTAAAGAAATATAAAGATCATTTTGAGAGAACCTGAAAGAGAAGAATGAAGATGCTCAAACACAGGGTAACCTGACTTACAAGGAAATCTTGAATGAATGGGAGTTGTTTAGCTAAAGAGGAAACTGAATAGGGATGATAAAATTATGTAAAAGGCAGTTGTTAAAGGTAATAATCTTTTCCCTATATCTGTGAAGGATTGGAAGAGAAATCATATGCTTAAAATACAGCAAGAAGGAGAAGGTTAGTTCATATGAAAAAGTTTATAATGGTAAAGTGAGTAAAGCCTGGTATAGATCTTCTGGAGGTTGTAGTGTTTCTGGCATGAGAGATCTTTAAAAACAGACTAGGCAATTATCTCCTGGGAGTGATTCAGAGAAAGTAGATCCCGCCTGGGGAATGGAGAGTGGTTACATAGCCTCTCCGGGCCTCACTAGTTCAATTGTTCTACGCTTCCAAACCTGAATGATCCTCCAGGTTTGTTACTTGCTGAAGTAGTGGCAGCAGGTTTTGGTTCTAGTTGCATTTACCTATCAGTGTCGATGACATCTTGATTTGCAAGAATTGGTGTGTAGCTTAGCCTTTCCATTGGACTTGTTAAATAACAAGAACCTTTGGGATGGCTTGTCACATTTTTTCTGATACAACTACATGTAGGCTTTTGAGACAGAAATACTATATAATTCTGGCAGATAAGACCTGGTATCATTTTCATGGGTTTTCTTTAAGGAAACGTACAAGTCTTTCTGATTGCTATACATATAGGTACAAGTTTTCAGTCTTTTCCTGGAAAATAGGAAGCACTTCAAAACTGGGTCCCTCTAAGCCACTGTAGCTAAAGCAAGTAATTGTATTTTTGCACTTTTCCCTGTGACAAAGTAATTTCTGGAGGATAACACCGCGGCTGTGGTGATCACATCTTTACTTCAGACTGTGGGAATAATGATAAGAAAAACAAGCTTAATCAGGCTGTGCAAGAAAACCTGCAGTGAGGACTGGATTAAGCTACATACAGCAGGGGGAGAAATGGAGACCGCTCTTGTGTGGTACTAAGTGCCAACAAGTCCTGTGTGGGGGGGCAGAGGCAGGAGACTGTATTTCTAGCTGGAGGGGAGAGCTGAGCAATGTCAAGCCAGCAAGAGGTGGGAGAGCAGTGAGGGACTTCAGCTGATCTGAGTGGAGCACAGCTCAGAGATGGAGTCAGATGGGGTTCTGCTTTCTGCCTTCCCAGTGGTCCCTGCTTCTGTTCCAGGTAAGGTAATTCCTAGACGTCTGCTGGTATTTCCACTTTGTTGTGAGAGTAGTGTCCTAGTCCAGGCTTGGTAAAGAAGGTTAACTCATTTTACTGCCTTGCAGCTGGCCGAGAAAAAGGCACTTAACATGTCTGAACTGTAACAGTGTATAGCTCTTGGAGGTAGCTCTAAGCTGCTAGACTCAGTTTTGCTCAAGTGCCTGTTGCCAACGCTCATTCCTGACATTCAAATGTAAAGAAGCTGGAACAGTGGCAGTGCACTGTGAAATCCTCCCTTCTTTGTGAGTTCTGCTTATTTTTGGTGTTCTCCCAAACATCCTCTCCAACTAAGGCTGTAGCTGCACACTGTCCAGGTTGTGTTATTGCTCTCTGATGTTCCTGTGAACTCAGCCAGCCACTACAGCCCCACTGGGATGGCCATCCAACAGCTTTGTGCAGGATAGCAGGACTACTAACTAGCAGGAGATGGATGCTGCACCTCAAGTGTTCATTTGGAAGATGATTGAGAACATCTGTGTAAGAAATAAGACATGGGCAAGACAGAGGGGACTTTAAATTTCTCTTCTAATGACAACTTTTAGAAACAACTTGAAATTGTCAATGCACTGTGTTGTCTTTATGCATATGTTTGAAGTGTCCAGACTCTGCATCTCTAGGTGCTACATTCCTTATAGGGTAGCCCCAGAGGAATCCTGAGTTGTGCAGCATATTGATGGATTTAAGTAAACAGTGGCAAAGCGGCGTGGTCTGACTCTAAAGCAAACTGACTTACCTTATTCAATCGCAACACAGATTCCTCTTCCAACGTAGTGCCCACATTGGGCAGTCAGTTCATGGCCTCTACAAATGCAAGGCACACAGACAAATCTGTGTGTTGTCCAGATCTATGGATTCTTGTAGAGGGCGCAGTGAGTCGCGATAGATGGAATGTGAAACTGCTTCTAAGTTCGAAAGATATAGTTTGCCGTTTCAGATGTGTTTTAACAGGTAAGTGCTATCTCAGCCAGACGTGGATGTTGCTGGGAGTCACTTCAGGTATAATTAGGAAAGTAGGATGTGGTTCAAAGCTGGCTGTTGTTCATTTGTTTTGCTGCTGTGGCAGATGGACTTTGAGTCACAAAGACGTTGCCAAGGTCTGTACTGTCTGTCCATAGATCTCCATAAGGCATTGGTTATATGACCATGAAGCTTGCAACAGTTGGACATCTATCTACCTACCTCCAAGGCTGCCTCTTGCCACATGATCCATGGCTACTGCTCAGTGGAGAGAGAACATTATGCCCTTGTAATGAACAAGATGGTTGTATTTAAGAATGCCCTGAGGTGATAGATCTTATCCACACCTTAACTGGGCAACAGGTGAACTTTACTTTCTGGGCATAATGCAAAATCCACTTGTGTAGCAGGGAAGGAATAATGGTCTTGTGGGTGGAAAGATTTTTTTGATTCACAGGCTGGTTAAGTTTGTTGTCTGGCAGGCTGGCTGCCAATAAACTGTGGTGAAAACTTGGCCTTCCTGAAATTGGTAGGGATGGGTCTTTTGTCTTACACACACCTCTTAATGAATCACCCCTGTGCACAGATGTCCAGATACTCGCGCTTACTGAACATATGCACTTTGCAAAGCCTCATTTATTGCACACCTTTACCAGATTGAATTCCAGCAGCCTTTGAAAACTATAGTATTAAATGTGATATGGGCCAGCAGGGAGAGAGGCACATACTGTATGTGGTAAGAAGTAGTGTTTCCAAGGTTTTTTTTTCCCGTGCTTAATTTTTTTGCTTGTTTGTTTACAGAAAAAGAATTGAATGATCTGAAATTAAATTTGCATCTGCTTGATGGAATGAGGGAACTACTTTATTTATGTTTTCCAGATTAAATAAAGTGAATGGTATTTTTGTTCATTTTGCTTTTTATATTTCAAAGACATGTTCCTGATTAAATTTAGGTGAACTTGGTTCTGAAATACAATTTTGAAACAGAAAATCCAAGCTCTGTAAGAAACCAGTGTGGAGGCCAGATAGCCTTATCAACTGCTCTTTAGCTCTGACCTTATCAGACCTTTTGAAGCCATCTTGCTCCCAACCCTCCAATAGGAGAGTTTATTAGTTTGGGCCGAAAATAGGACCACTTCTGTACCAGACCTAGGAAGAACATCAGAATTCGGGGTTTTGAGGTACAGTGAAGAATTTCTGCTGCAGTCTAACTCTGCAGAGGAAATGGTCGTAGCACAACCTTGGCTGCTTTGTGTGGTACTGCTGGGATGGTGCTGCCCTGCCCTGCTGGGTTGCCCTATCTGGAGAGGGTGCGTAGAGGTATACATGTTGGCTCCACGTGGAGCTGTCTGGGATCTGACAGTTCATTTGCGTTTGTCTCAAGCTGTGTTACAACCCACTAGACTGTCCCCAGAATTGGGTTTCCATAAACAGACTGTACATTTTTGACTCCCATTGGCTTGTCTTTTTTTCCTTTTTGTAGGAGGAATGGTGGTAGAAGATTTTTTTAAATTTTTTTTTAATAACGATCCACTATCTTAAGCAAGTTAAAAAAAGTGCATTGCATGATAGACACAGGGTCCTCTGGCTTCATTGCTGTGTGATTGCTTGTGCTACTCATATTGATCAATGGTGGTTTGATTTGAAGGGAGCAAACTCATTAAATCATAGAGTGATTTAGATTGGAGTGGAGGAGGGGGCCTTTGCAAGTCTTCTGGTCCAGCTCCTGCTCAGATCAGCTTCAAAGCTGGATCAAGCTGTGATGTTAGACCAAGTTGCTCAGAGCCTTGTCCAGTCAAGTTCTGAATACCTCCAAGAACTGAGAACCCCCAGCCTCCCTGGGCCCCTGATGTAGCAGTCAATCACCTTAATTTGTGAAGGACTTTTTTGCCCTCCTTTATATCTCACTGGAAATTCCCTTGGTGCAACTTGTGTGTCATTGCCTGCCAACAAGTGAGACTTGACACCCCTTTTTGTGATGATGACTCATGAGTATAGGGGGATCATAGATAAAGGAAGCCAAATAATGCATCCCTGAGCTATTACTATTTCTGAACAGGGCCAGCAGCTTCCAGCTTGCAGGCTGCACAGTGAAAGTAAGATTCATTTTCTCCCCGTCTCCCTGTTTCATTAAATTCCTGGTCTCAGCACCAGATTCATTTTGGACTATTTACTGTTCTTGTTGCCATCTTTGTCATTGGAATGGGATATCAGCATGTTAATGCCTCATATAACCCGTGAATGATGGTAGAACACTGTCGCTCTTTGACATTTTCAATGCTCTGTAATTTCATTATCTGGCCATTCTTCCCTTTCCCTGCAGTGTAGTGTGTCTGACATGGTGATTGCCACTTCTAATGTCTTTTTCTGCTACTACTTCCAAAGATTTTCCTCCGTCATTATGGGTGGTTCATCTTTCCCAAAAGGAAGGTAATTCTTCAGGTTAAAAAGAACTTTCTCTTACATCCTCAAACTATAATTTTTTTCTTGTGGCAGAAATAATCAATCGCTGCTTCTTTGCGATTTTCATCCTGAAGGATTTTATAGTACCGTGTTAGATATATAAGTATCACTCTTCACTGTAACATGGTCACTTTGAGTGGAACAGGGGAGGTCTATAATAGAGAACTGTTAGTTCTGCTCTTGTTCTTTATACATCTTATTTCTTTGGGTGCCCTGATGTCTGCCTGAAAATGCTAATACAAGCCAAACACTTGACAATTCTTATCCTGAAATTGTGTTTTGGAAAGCGTGTTAAAATAGCAGAATGTTTAAAAGGTGTCTTCTCATTCAGCTAGGGAGCAGAGGCATGCTGTGTATCTGACATGGTTTACTGCTCTCTGTGGTCCACTTCAGACAATCATCTTGGCATTTCTCATATTCCTCATTATTGCAAGGATGGAGGACAGTAGCAGTGCCCTTGACTTTTCTTTCCTGTCTTCCTATGGTATATTACAAGATTTTTTTGTGGGATTTTGTTTTGGTTTAGCTTTTGCAGCGAAGGTCTGAAGTTTGTTAAGAGGAGTTGAGAAGTGTCTTGGGATTTTCAGCATGGGGACACATGAGGTTCTGTGGATTGGTCTAGACAAAATATTGTCCCTTCTAGTCCTGCCTTCCTACGATAGATAGCATAACGAGCTCTTGGGGTGAGCGTATGCAGGTGACTGGTTGAAATGCTGCTTGCAAATGTCTGTGGTTATCAAAGATAGTAGAGATCAGGGCTTATTTTAGAAAAGTGGTTAGGGCACTCATTGAATGCTTACACTAAACAAGAACATGACCGACATTAGCAACAATTCATTTAATAGCAGGGAATTTTGGAGTGGGTGTAAGAGTGGGGATCGAGTGGCTGGAAATCCCAGCGGGTTTCTCAGTCAGGGACATGTTAGTTTTTTTCTAGAAGTTTTGGAAGAGTGGTAGAAGCAAGTTCAGAAGAAAATTCTCTCAGGGTAATAAAGTTAGAGATGCAAAACCCAAGAAGCTTGATTCTATATGCTTTTCTCATTTGACCCTGGCTTGGAAAACTTCTCAAAGCTGTTCAAAACTTCTCAAAGCACATTACCCATGTGCTGGTAACTGTTACAGTTTGAAAGGGCTTTTCATGGAATGCCTGGGGTTAAGGGGCACCTTCTCCAGAGTTCCAGCTCTGTCTTGGCATGTGAAAAATAATTTCCCCTTCTCATCTCTTGTGTTTTTAAAAAGCAGATGATAGTATTTGCTGACTAACATGTACAGACTGAAGACTTTTGGTTTCATCCCTTTGGATCTGTTGAAGTTCTAATTACTGCTAAATGTTGCTGTTTCCAGCCTTACACACAAATTTCTCATGACAGCATTACTGACTCTTCTGGGCATGAAGCAAGATGCCATTTTGTTGGGTGCTGGACTGTGATACCTGTAAGACTTTGGATTTAGCCTGGATTGTGGTATACTTGTTACGATTCTTATTTCTGCAAGTCTCCTAGTCCCCTTCCTCCCTCCCTCTCAGGCACATCAGAGTTCTTCTTGTACATGTATTAATTCTCTCTTAATTCTGGACTCTCCAAGGGGCTGATGCAGTGCATGGAGATTTTCTGAGCGGTGGAAATACAGCTTGGTATTTGGAGCCATGACTGACACCATTTGCAGCAAGGACGTTTAACTAGACACAGCCTTGTGCCAGAGCCTCTGCCCTAGTACAGGACACATGAGCTGCCAGTCCTTGAGTTAGTGGTGTTGCCACATGTCGCCATTGAGGTGTGGCTGAAGCGGACGTAATGCACAGATATGTGATGGGAGTGTTCAGGGAGTTGGATGATCTGATTTGCTGGATGAATATTTAGAGTGAAATCCATATATGCATATATGGCTAAAGGACTTCTGAGGGGGAAAAGGAGGCATGAGTCTACATACCTGTGTAGCGAGCAAAAGGAAGAGGTGGTGCTGAGGGTACTGCTATGGACAAGAGCTGGCAAGGTGGAGGGGAGAACTGTTTGTGAAGGCTGTTAGCCAAAGAAGGTCAGTCTCTATGTGTTGCTGCTTTGTAGCAAAAAAGGACCAACTCTCCCCTCCCTTGGCTGACTAGAGGGGAATCCAAAGGAGACCAGGTTCCTTGGACTGGCTTTAACCTTTTTAAAGAGAGGAAACATTTAAATTTAATGTCTACAAAAAGCTTTATGGAACTGAGTTCTCAGCCGCTCTGAGTAATCTTGCTAAAGAGGCTACCTTTCTTTACAGCTATAAATCTACCTTGGACAGAGTATTAGCAATTATCCCATAGGGAACAATCCTGTATTTTCTGGATGAGCTAATAGGCCTCTTGCATCTCTAATTTCTATTGTGCTGTGAAGATGTGGATGATTGTTATTAAAGGCCGTGAGAAGCAACTGGTCAGCTCATTGCCAAACTGCTATAATTCATGGGTGTTATACATGGGCTGCAGTTTGCTTCACATTGCAATCCGTGTATTCTAAATTGTTTCCATAGTGCTTGGCCAATAAAATTACAGGTTTATTATGTTCGTGCGGATCTCTTGTTTAATCAAGAATGCCATGCGTGCTGTGAATGCTAAGCTGTTGCTCTAAAAATACCCTTTGTTCTCTTGATGTAAGAGTGCATGAATCAAGTTGGTTTT
This sequence comes from Astur gentilis, assembly GCF_929443795.1. Lineage (NCBI taxonomy): Eukaryota > Metazoa > Chordata > Aves > Accipitriformes > Accipitridae > Astur > Astur gentilis. The sequence continues at coordinate 30,901,318 of NC_064888.1, forward strand.
ATTTTTCCTTTATGTTTGAATGTAAATCCAGTAGTCTTGAATGTGAAGGGCTCATGCACCTGCAAGTGCTAGCAATAGCTGTTCAAGAGTACTCTGTGCTATTCTGACTGTAGCATTGCTAATCTGAGACATCTAAACCATCCTGAGTCAATGTTCTGTTTTCTTGCTTGGGGTGTGGGGGGCAAATAACGCAATGGAATTTAAAACCATTTTGTAGCTGCATCTATAGTTAGAAACAGATATGTAGCTCGACGGTTGTCTCTACATATGAGGGGAAAAAAAGAGAGGTGCAGTGTTTTGGGAAGTAGAAGTCAAAGACTTTAAATGGAGTTTTGAGTGTATTTTGAAAGTCACCCTCTGAACTCGGAGAAGTAGGAACTGAGATTGGGTTTGTTTTGCTGTTTTAAGTCATCACTGGCCTCCAAGAATTAGGGCTTTAAGAAAAACAAAATGCAACAATCCATGAGAGTTGTCTTGAGCTCTTTGATGCAGTGGAGGACTCTGGTGCTCTGACAGCCTGGTTCAAGGCTGAGCCCCTGATGCCTGTTTGTTGTAGCATCAATTTTCCAATGAGAGCTGCTCTGACTGCAGTAGTCTCGTGGGGGGTCTGTGGAGCTGTTGGAATCAGTCTTGTGCTGGTGTAGCTAGTGGAGGGACCTGTACCAATTGTCTTTTGAAAGGCTGCAGTGGAGAGTACCTTCATTCTGCTGTGTTGTGTATGTGAATTTACAACAGGTTACACTGTTCCAATAACTAGGTTTGCTGAAGATGACCTTTGGAGCTCTTGCTGTCGGTCCTGTTGTAAAAAGGCCCACAGAAATAGTTCTGTTTTGGGAGGTGCTTTATAAGAAGTAGTTTGTAAATGATCGCCTTTGTGAAAGGACAATCATAAAACAGCAAAGGCAAAATGGGCTTTCAGACTTGTTCTTTAGTCTGTCACAGCTACTTAGAAGACTTGCTGCTTACCTTTTCCTACATGTGCATCTTGCCAGGTAAGACAAAGAATCTGTGAAGAGTTGATACCCTGACACCATCAGCTTGAATCAGTTCTCTGGTCCACACCATGCTTCAGCTTCTCGTAACATTTGGAGCTCTAATCCTTTGCCAGTTCAACATTTACTCATGAAAATCCTGTTGCTGTTTGTCTTTGAACTTCATTCTCCCATTGGAGCAGGTTCTTGTCATGACGAACTTCTGCACAGTCACAAAGGCAGAACAGGAGACTTTTCGATCTAGCTTATGTTGTAGTCCTCTATTCTGGAGGCTGTGGTGGTTATTAGAATTATTCTTAATGATGGGTTTGCAGCCATTGTATCATGAAATTTGGAGTGGGGGGTGGGTTTGTTCACTGAAGTATCGCAGCACAGAGAGAGAACTCGCACTGGAACTTGTGGAGATGACCTAGCTTTACCTGAAGAGGAATTGGCAAATTTATTCCCTACTGCCCTATTTAAGATTTTGTGCTCATATATCGTGTGAGAATGGGATTGAATTTCACCTTCAGATAAGCCTTCTCACTTCTCTCTGTCCTTACTGCCATCCAGAGACATCTAGAGACTATTGCTCCTTTCTAGTCTAGGCTCTAATAAAACAGGACAAGCTTGTGTGCCTGGTCCATCTCCAGCCCATGTTTTTGTTTTGGAGCAGGTGCCAATTTTAGGTTTTATTGCATAGTCATAACAGTTGCTAGAGAGACTGTATGGCAAGGAGTGAGAAGAGGATGGTGAGTGTCTGAAGTCCTGCTCCTGGCATTCGTGAAGACAGGACCTTGCTGTCTGACTGGTGAGGGAGAGGAGAAGAGGTTATTCCAATGGAAATCCAGGGCTCTTGAGATAGTAATGTGGAGAACGAAGCTATTGCACCTTGCATAATAGCCATTACAGATCTTGTTTAGTCAATTTGCATTCTTCCTTTGTCTCACTGCACAGCCATTCCCTGTTATGTTCCTCAAGGGGCAGAAGGATTTTTGGAAGTTTTGAGAAACTTCTGGTGCTCAACTGAGAATGTCAATGCAGGAATAGTCAATGGGACTGTTCATGCTGTTTAGAGCCCTTCTGCAGTGGTGGGCAATTTTTGATATCTCAGTGCAATGTGCAAGACAACCCTACAGACCATGTATGTGAAGTTCCCTGAAGGTCATCTGGAGACCCTGCAGAGCTACAGAGTATTTTCATAAAATATGAGGCTCTGTCTCTTCTCCCTTTTCTGCATCTGGGTTTTGGGTCCCAGATGTTCTTGTGATGGAGAAGAGAGCCAATGCAGGTGCTGGCAGAGCAAAGCACTGAGCCATTCTGTTTAAATCTATCCTTTGTCATGCAAGAGTGAAAGGGACCTATCTCCTGGGTTATAGCATCCCAAATCCTGATCTTAAAAGCAGTCCCAGTTTAAATGTCAGTCAGCAGTCCCAGCTGTCATAGCCATGATTCTTACAAGGAAGGATATAGATAGTGGCTTGAAATGAAGACTGTGCTTCAATTTCTCTGTCAGCTAGAGGGCAAGAATTTTTCAGGTCCAAACAAAGGATTTTTTAGGTCCCTAGGTAAGAGAAGGAGAGTGATTTCACAAGGTCAAACGTTCTGCAAGTTTTCTACTGCAGTGAGGGTTGCAGTATGGAGCGAGTAGGTATTTTCATCTGACCAACTGCTCCTGGGCCCCAACCCCCCTAAAAGACTTGCAAAAGTCAATAGTCCTTTGGATTTCTGCAGTGGTGATTTGCCTCTTTTCTTTTATACAATCCATGTGCATAATGTAGAATCTGTACTTCTGAGTTTCCATCTTTTACAGCTTTGAAATTCTCATCCATAATGTTGCATTAAAGGAGATTTGAATTCAAGTTCCTCTATTTTTCTCAGCTTCTTTTTTTTTTAAGTAACAGAACACTTAAGTCTGTAAGAAAAATTGCCCTTGACAGCTTTAACTGCACTGTTCCACATCTCCCCATGTAGGCATTAGCACAAGGTATTTCTAAAGTGGGAAAAATATATTTTCTTTCTTACAGAGCTCAAAAACTGATGAATGGATCTTTTTCTTAATTTTCCCCCCAAAATTGCAATATTGGGCTGACACCAAAAGTTATGATTTTATTGTGGTTCCTGACACATTCCCTCATGCTTCCCCCCAACCTGAAGTTGGTGCCAGCCCTTCAGAGTACAGTAATTTTTGGGGGGGAAAAAAAAGTTTGGTGGTTTTTTTTTTTTCTCCTTTCTACAGGGTCAGACTTAAAGCAAATATATTTTACCTGTCTTTAGGAAATACATGGGGGAAAATGTTCACTCTGCATTATCTGTATCTTTCTTCCAAAACTTTATTTCCTTGGCAGGCACAGAACTGGTAACTGGCTGCTTTGGAAGATGGGTCATCTGGCTTGAGTGACAAACCAGAGCTCTGAATTGGGCATTCAGGTCCCTCTTCTGCCTTTACTCTCCCTCTCAGGTCCTGGGCATATCCCAGGGCTAAGTCCATGCGGTGTGGCTATTGTAGCCTCTTGCTGCCTGGAGGAATCCTTAGCTCAAAGTTACGTTCCCATGGTAGGACATCTTAGGGGCCTGCTCTTTCAGCTGACGTGGAGGGACGCATCTCATCAGTCCCTTGAATTCACAGTTTTGAAGTCTTTGTGTGGCCAAGCATGAAGGAGGAGAAACCACGGTGTGTTCCTTCTGTTAGGCAGGCAGTGCAGCACCTGCTGATGTTTCCTGTTCCACTTGCTAGGAGGCTGCTTTATCTCTGGGTGAGGCTATTTACAGGCTGTTGTGATACAGATCATGTTCATTCTTTCTTTCTTGCTGATGTAGCTGCAATCTGAAATAGTTAAATGTCAGTTGGAGGCAGAGCTGAACCCCATGGCACCTGTCTACTGCGAATGTTCATCAACTAGCCCATATAGTTCTTTGGGGTAGCAGGCAGAATCCAGATAGCTCTGGCCCTGTGGTGCTTAGGGCTGCTCTCTGGAGGGGACGTTGTGCAAGCTTGGATGCCTCATAAAGAAGGGAGAAGCTGTATCTTGAACTTAAGAATTCTCTGTCTGCTGTTCGGCTGCATATCATGGAAGCTGTTGCTAGTGTCTTGCACAGGCCTGTTTGCTGTTAGCAGACCTGTTCCTCTGGACTCCGTAGGAAGAACAGGAGTAGTTTTAGTGCCCTTAGATGAAGGAGGATGTTACATCTGGCTGGTTCAATGTGGCGGATGTACAGAGAGGAATCATTCCAAGCCCAGTTTCTGGAAATACCTAGTGAGCCAGATTTCATGAAAGTCTGCTTGATTAGGCCCTTCAAAGGAGATAACGTCAGGGCTCCAGGGCTGTTTGGCACAAGCAAGGAGCTGCTCTGCACAGGAACAAAGAAAGGAAATTGCCCAGAGAGAGTGTGTTTCAGAGCAACAGATGAAAATAATTTTAACTACTTAATGATACAACACAAAGAAAAATAATAACAATAAAAAGCTATGTAGCTATGGCACAAGGAGTTCAGGCACTGTAGTGAGGATGAAATGCATGCACATGACGAATACAGAATAAAAATGAAAATAAATATAACAACAAAGATTAAAATCAGGAGTAAAGATTGGTTCAAAGGAATACCAGTAGGAAAAGGAGCTGCTAGGGCAGAGTTTGACCTTACTACAGCTGAGCCACTAAGTTTCAAAGCAGGTTTGGGCATCTGCAGATAGGAAGGAACTGCTGCATAAACATAGGTTCAAGGTCAGAATAGTGCAGTCAGTTGGACAGACCACGTTTTTATTACCTTAATATATAAGATAATCAGATCATTTAATCTTTGTTGAATCTATAATAATGTAAAAAATATGTTAATTGGCTAGTTAACACTCAAACTATTGCTTCTGACCTTTTGTCTGTGGAGAGCCCTGACTTGTGCTTGTCTCTTACCTCCAGCACTTTCCGATCCTACGTGTCCTGCTGAGCCTGACTGACCCAAGTTGCCCGTGATAGTTACTCATATATTCTAAACTATCACTTACATTTTTACTTTATTATTTCTGTGATGATCCTCATATTTCACATTCCCTACTATTTAATTATATTTATAAATACTCTACCTAGGTATATTTAAAGAATTATGACTAAATCATGGGTTTATACTAATGATGTTACAGTCATTCAAGGTCAGGTAGTAAATACGGGGGGAAATCTAGTTATGGACTTTGGTACCTGCAGTAACTGTAACAGAACAATTGGTGCATTTTGCTTTTTTCCCTCTGTGCCTACGCTTGTCACCTGGCAAACTGCAACAGTCCTTATTTCCCTGGACTGTTGTGAGGAAGGGAATAAGCCAAAGTCTAAGGTACTTGGATTTGTTGATGATAAGGATCCAGTGTCAGGAGTGGAAGTTCTTTTAACTGGCTGTTAAAAGCAGATGCAAGGGCTTGTCTCCCAACAGGTACATCCTTTCCTTTCGTGGTAACATCTGTGAAACTCCAACTTTTGGACTGGTTCCCCTGGAGGGAGAAGGACATTTTCTCAGAGTAATATTGTTCAAAATTGAATAATTTATGATGGCAATGTTATTCTGAGACAATATTAATCTCCCTGCAGGTGGGTGAGCTGGCATCAAAGCTGGGAATAGAGTGGGGAGGCTCTGATGTCCTTCCCTGCTCTGAGTGCCTGGCCAGTGACCAGACTGCACTGCTGACACAGTGGCTTCTCCAGCACCCGTCTTGTTGCCACCCTGCTGTCATGTTGAAGGCAAGGCCCTGTGTTTTAGGGAGCACAACAGGCACGTGTTTCCGTGGCATGGCACCTAGTGTCCTGCTGCTGTTCTCCTGAGATAGCAGTGAGGCATTTTCACAGGAACAAGTAAATCTTTGGGTCATACACATGAGGCTGGACAGGGCTTGAACAGGTTGTCTAGTCCATCTCCTGTTCCTGGGGAGAGAAAAGATCTTTTGCCCATGCTCTGTTCAACACCAATTGTTTGAGTTGCTAATTGGAATCTGAGGAAGATCAGTAATATTTCTATATGTATATGGACATACGTGGGCGTGGGGAAGGGAGATGGCATGTGTGTAAGAGAGGAGTGAGAGTTCCAGAGTAGAGCCTGGAGTCTGAAATGGAAGAATAAGCAGCCTGAATTTTCTTGAAAAATCAGCTTTATGGGAACTTTTTTTCTCTTTTCCTTTCACAAATGGCTTAGACACAAAATTCTCCACATGGTTTAGTTTCCTTTATGGAACCAGTCAGTCTTGCCTTCAGTCCTCAAGGAAAGCCCTTACCTGTCCTGGCAGTTTATAACATCTCAGAGGGCTGTGCTGTCTCACCTTCTGTCAAACTTTTTTTTTTTTTTTTTTTTTTTTTTTTAATTGAGTACTATTCTGTGAAGGCAGTGTACCCACGCTTAAGAGTTCAAGTCATTCCTTCTTTTCAGGTGTCCATGTCAGAAGCTTTAAATGGCCTTTCGGCAGGTATGTGACTCCACAGACTTAAATTGCTGCACAAAATCTGCTGGTTCGCAGATGGTATCAGGAAATAATTGGAACAAGAACTGAGCTAGCAAAGTAACTGGTGCCTTTTTTTCATTTTCTTCTTGAACTTAGGTAGAGATGTGCACACAGCAGCTTTAAAAGGAAGACAGAGAATGGGAAAAAAAAGATAAAATTAAATTTCTCAAGGCTTTGGTGGAGCCTTCTTAGCAAAGGGGAAGAATTGGGAGATATGATCCAGCATGGGTTGCTGAATCAATAAAAATAAATTATGAGTTCTTTGCTATCACCTCTTATAATGTATGATATGGGACCCTTAAATCATATCACTACCTGCCAGGAGAGATTGTATTTATGTTTAACTGAGTTACACAGAGATAAAGCTCAGGCTTCTGTTATTTTAAGCAATCTAGATGTCTTTTTTTTGGTGGGAATGTGTATTTATGTGCAGCAAGGCCATCCTGAAGAGCTGGGAAAGATTCTGTGGAGCACAACTGTGCCTTCTCAAGGGGGTGGGTCAGATAACCTGGAGGTCTTTTCTGTCTCTGACTTCTCTTACCAGTGCTACTGGCAAGCTGCTGATAGTATTGGTGTGTCCACCCTCCCCTCCAGACCGTTTATTTGTAATGGTCTGGAATTCTACTTAAATGTCTCCTGTGTTTTATTGCTGTCCTTAAAAAGGTGACTAATTCACCACACCTTTCCCAGGCACTATATCCTGATGCTGTGTGGCTAATAATTCTAATAATACTTAGCTTTTACAGAGTGATTCCCTGCCCCCTCCCCCCCCCCCCCCCCCCTTCAAAGAGGACAAAGGCTTTATGATCTGACCTGGTAGCTCTGTTTAGGGCTCTACTGCAGCCTCTGGGACAGAATCCAGCTGCTCTTTAAGAGCTGATAACATTGCTGGAGGCCTTTCTTTTGTTTCTTTAAGGAGGTGTTAAGAATGTGGTTGTAATTTTTTTTGTGTGTGTGTACTAAAGATAAGCATGTAGGTGTGCAGGAGTTGTATTTGCTGAAACTGAGGCAGGATTTACCTTTTTTTTTCCCTATTTCCTTGGGAAGAATGTTACATGATAGATATTGTCAAATTTTTAATATGTAGGGGGAGATGGAAGAGCAATGTGGCTGACTTGCAGATGCTACACACCTAGAGGCTATGAATATCCCTCATTTGGGTGATAATTGGAATCTGTTCTTTGAGGGGAGGAGAATCTGATTTCTTTTCTCATGTTATTGTAAAACAGTCAGATTCCTTTTCTGAGTCCTGAAGGCATTAGTTATTGCTTCGGTAGCGGTGTTATTCAGCTGCATTCACAACCACGGCATGGACATCTATGTGCAAGGCACCTCTGAGCATATCCTAAATTACAGTCCCTGCACCAAGTATGTTTAAAACCAAGAGCATGAGAGACCCTGTTGGGTTCAATTCAAAATTCTTTCTAGATTTGTGTGAGCCCAGAAAGGTAAATCCATGACACTGGAAGAGGTGTCTGTCTCAGTGTTGATGCCACTGGGTATTTTTCCTCTGGCAGGGTGGGCTTGCCCTTGAATTGCCAAAGCAGAGAACCAACATTCAAGAACCCTGCCCTGCTCCTGCTGGTAATCGTGCAGGAGGAGGGAGTTGGGCTTTCCAGACCTGGCTCTTTCTGCAAAGCGCCATAATGGCTTTGGTTCCCTCCCCACCGCCCCACCCCCGATTCTGTTCATTCACTACAAGCGCTATAACTGAATTTCAGGGAATTTCAAACTGCTGCTTACATCTGGAGGGTTCTTTTGTGAAGATAATGGGATCCGTCTCCAGCGTCCCAGGGGAATCCATGGGAAGACTTCTCCAGCTCTGGCTCCTACTTATTCTGCTGCCTCATTTACATTGAAAGGGAGGAAGACAGGGGACAGAAAGAGCATACCGTAGTAGTTTTCATACTGGAAAGTGAAAAACAACACAGGCAAAGCAGGATTAAAGGAGAATATTTTTCTTTTAGTTACTGGTTCTTGTTTTGAGGACAAATTTGACAGTCTCAGCTGTTTGGAGATCACAAGTTCACTGGAACATGTTTTGCCTTTGTGTGTGATCTTGGGACTTGTCTCTTTCAATTTCAGAGGGTTCTTTTGCCTGCACTGCCTGAAGCCACCCACAGATCATTTTTATCTCTCTAGAGATTAAAAAAAAAAAAAAAAAAGTCCTTTGCTGCTGCTTAAGTTGGCATCACTTTACTCTTGCACAAGCATTGCTCTGATTTCCAGTGGGCAGGATTTAGCTTCTGCTTGTTGTTAGTACCTCTGTTGTTTTCTTCTCATGTCTTAGGATGTGCTATTCCTTAACTGCTAGTATCTGGAGATATGTTTTTTTCAGCTACGCTCACCAGGCAGGGGAAAAGAAGGTAGATTGGTATTTAAGGTGTATGTGTTCTTTTTTTTGCTAATTGTTCTGCTACTGTGTGTGAACTTGGATTGGCACTTTATCTTCCAGGTGATGCTTCTTAGCTTGAATTAACTAAATGTACTGAAGTAGATTATTTCAGCTATTGTTAAATTCCTGGATGGAGACTCTTTTTCAGCATAAAGTGGTCTTTAATTTGATTTTTCTGATGTATTTGCAAAGCATGTTGAACCAAACTCTTAGAAGTTGATTTGGATTCTTCTTCCTGAGTGTTCCCATGTAGGGAAACACTTAATCTCTCTCTGCCTCTGGTTCCTCATCAGGAAAACAATGATGACATTACTTGCCTTGCTTCACAGTGGTGAAGCTTGCAGAATCTGTTAACACCTGTGGAATTCAAATTCCTCACCTGGGACCTTTGTAATAATGCTGTACGCTTCTCACAACTAGAGATGGCACTCTTGGGTATTGGCAACTGCGCTTAGACCTCCCGGGTAAATGAGAATGGTGATGTTGTGTGGTGTGATCACACATATGCACGCGTACGTTTTTGAGGCTGTATTTGTGTGAAGTGATTTTGGTGGGACAAGGGTTATGTAGTGATTGTTTTTGAGAACCACTGTACCTTGATCTAGGAAAATACTTGTACTGGAGTGGAGTTAATTTTCTTCAGAGCAGCCCATGTCATGCTGTGTTTTGAATTTTTCACGAAACCAGTGTTGATAACACCCCAATGTTTTGGGTATAGCCGAACAGTGCTTCACGGTGTCAGGTTTTCTGTTTCTCACTCTACCTGCCCTAGGAGTAGGGTGGGGGCAGTCAAGAACTTGGGAGGGGGCATAGCTGGGAGAGCAGACCCAAACTGGCCAGAGAGGTATTCCATCCCATATAATATCATCCTCTGCAATAATAACTGTGGAGTAGTCTTTCCACAGTAGCTGTTGTTCAGAGACTGGCCTTGCATTGGTCTGCTGTGGGAGGCAGTCAGTGACTGCCTTTGCATTGCTTGGTTTTTTGTTTCTTTTTCCTCTTTCCTTCACTTATTAAACCGTCTTTGTATGGAATTACAAGTTTTTCTCACTTTTGCTCTTCTGGTTCTCTCCCTCATCCCCCTGGGGTGGGGAGAGAGTGCGGGTGTCTGGGTGGGTGCTTAGTTGCTGGCTGGGGTCAACCCACCACACACTTGAGCACAAATGTATATTGAGCACGTTAATGGTCCTCTTCCCATCTTCTGAGTGTTTATGTGAGGAAAGTTAGGCTGATATCAGTGGCTTTTGCCTGAATTAGCTTTGAATGCTGAGATTACATGAAAGACCACCTTACTTTTGTCACCCTGAATAGCTCCATGAGTTTGTTGATCAGTTCATCTTTAATTATTAACCTTGTCACTTAAAAAAAAACCACCACAAAAACCAAAAAACCAAAAAACCCCAACCAACCAACCAACCAACCAAAAAACCCCAAAGAAACAGCTAGGGACCTCCATAGAGCAGTGCTGCTGGCTTTTAGGTCCCAGAGCATTTTAAGCCAATTTACCTTCAGCTGTGAGCAATTTACTGATACTGGTTCTTAGTAGCCTGTGGTTGTTCACATTTTAAATTTACTTGTTAGGTGCTGTTGCTCTCATATGGATAGGGGAAAGGCAGATGAAAATTGCAGACAGGCTTCCTGTGGCTGGTGTGGCGGGGAGAAAAGGTTGCAAACATCACAGAAATAGGTCTGTAGGCAGGATATGGAGACCGCAGCGTGCCAGAGCAAGTGAACAGAGAGCTCTCATTTTTCACATGTAAATCTGTCTGTGATCTCTTTGTTGTGCTGTGCACTGCCCAGTGCTCATCCCTTTGCTCATTATTAATTACACTTGGTAAATATGTGGACAGGGCTACTGATGAGTTGTGTTAATCTCTGTGCTGATATAGCAGGACTGCTTGGAGAGGAGATGAATCTCATGAAGTGAATCAGTGCTGGCCTTTCAGATGTCTACCTGAAATGATCACCTACCCTCTTTGGCTGCTGTGCTCTTCTCTCTCCTGTCTCTCATATGACCGTTGCCTGATACAGGAGCGTGACTGCCTTTGATGTGGCACATTTTGGTTGTTCTGAAGTTCATTGTCAACTTGCTGAAGGAACTGCAATGCCTTTACACTCTAATTTGTGGGAAACAGAGTTATATATTCCATTGTGGGGTATATGCAAAACACTTTGCCAGTTTAGAATTGGCAAGATCTGGAGAAGGGTTTAATGAACTAAAGTAATTTTCCTTCAGAGTAAGATTTTATGGGCATAAAAGATTGTTACACCACCAAATACTCTGAAGAACTTCTGAGCGCTTCTGTGATTTATGGACTCAGAGATTCCTAATAATTGCCTGAACAATAAGGATCCCTTCAGGGTTGTGTTTTCAAGATGGAATGAAACCTGGGCTACTGTTTCTGGTTACATTTTTTTTTTTTTTTTTTTTTTTTTTTTTTTCTGCTTTCGTGCCAGCCAAGTTAAGTCAAGACTCAAGGCTGCTGGATTGGGCAGTCTTGGAGACTTGCTGGCCTGATTTTAGAGAAGCTGTCCATCATATTAAATCTGGATTTAGTGGTTCAGTATACTATACAGCATGATGGTGGGATTTCTCACCAAAGACTCTTAATCCATAGTGTAGTATAAAGCCATTGAAGATAAATAATTGGCAGGGATTGGCATTTTTGTCATGCAAGCCTTATAGCAGGGTATTCAGCAGCCAGTGTAGTTTCTGCAGAACAAAAACATATGGACTGCGGAGAGGTGTGTGTGTAAAACAAAGTGCATAACGAAATTCTCGCAAGACTAGAACATCACTTGTTTCCAAAGGAAATATATTTTTTTCTGATTATGCTTTCTCCATCCACACTTCTGTCCAGAAAACCAAAACAGTTTATTGAATTATTCAGGTCATTTAGTTTTGTGTAAGCTCAGCTTGAAATTGCATTTTCCAGAGGGTTTGTATTGCCTTAAAGGAGTTGTAATTCAGCCTGGCCTATTTCCTCACTCTGTCCTAGAGGCTGGTTTTCCCTTTTTTCATTCTCAACCAGATGAGCTGCTTGGTGCCCTGAGGGACACCTGCCTGTGGGGTGTCCTGGGAAGCACAGTGTAGCTGTGTGGAGCCTGGCCCATAGGAGACAGGGGGAAATTTCACATCTGAGCCGTATTCCCTGGAGTGAGCAGTATGACCCCGGACAAAAATGAGTTCAGCATTGAGCTGACTTGACATTAATTTTGGGGACATTGGTTTGATGAACAGAAACAGTTTAATTTGGCACTATAAGGGTGTTTTCTTTATTTTGATTAAAGAATGCCTAAGTGTAAGTTTTTGCTGTTTCTGAATCAATATCACTTGGAAATTTTTTGTTTTTATTTCTTTTCCCCAGAGCAAAATGTTTTCATCTTAATTTAGGTTGAAGAGCAGGCATTTTCTATGGGGTGGCAAGTTGAGATTTCCCTCACTTCAGGGGAAGAAAATGTTTATTTTTGTTTTGAAATAGCACATTAAATGTGAAATCTCCAATTTTCAATTGAATTCAGCTTTTAAAATGAAAACTGTCAAGATTTTCATACAAAATTACTCTGGCACAGAAAAGCCACGGTTATTTGTTAGTGTTGACAAAAACAAGCTAAGCTTCTTCAACTACAAAGTAGAAATCGGAATCAAATGTCTCAGCTTGAATCAATAAAGGTTTTTTCTCTTTTGTTGTTTTTTGGGTTTTTTTTTCCTCCTGTCAGAATTCAGTTTTGGAAAATATGTCCAATTTTCCTTATGTTTTGTTCCATTCTTTTTCAACAAAAGCATTCAAATAACAGAATGTCTTAGAAAATCTGGTACTTGCCCACATCTGCCCCGATAGCCCTGCTTCTAGTTTCTTCTTAGCAGGGTTGGGGCAACATGATGTGGAGGCCTTAGAATAGCCTCTTGAAATGCTTTGAAGTTTCTTGTGCAACACTGTGTCAAAAGCACCCCATGAAAACAACTCGGGAACCAGCTGTGCCTTTCAGGCTTTGATTTGTGTCTTAACCGCATGTGACACTTCCTTAGTAGTTACATTTGCTCCGCAGTCTCACGAGGCAGCGTTCTGGGGGAATGTGCTTTCGCAGCTTTTCTTGGGAAGGTTGTGTGTTCAGCCTCTCCAATCTGCTCTGGTTTTCGAACTCCCAAACCATTGCAAGAGTTGCCTTTATTGAATCTGAAGTGTCGTGTCTCAAAAGCAAGCAGGGACAGGGTGAAGGCCACCTGGGGTTGTGGTGCAAGACTGTTGCCTGGCCTGGGCGTACATGGTGAGTGATTTTTATGGACAGGTTGCTGTAGGTGACTGTACTGCATATTACCATTGCCTCAGGCAACTCCTGCTATTTCCTGGGACCCTTTGTGCGATTTCACTGCACAGAGAAGCTCATGCTTTTGCTTTCCATGCATTAACAACAGGCAGGGCTGGATTTTTGTTAGTCATCCTGGGCGAAAATCCAGAAAAGCCATACTAAACAACGTGCTTTACTTTGGATTTATACCCAGGAGCTGAGTAGGATTCAACCCACTCCTATAAAGCTGGTGTTATCCTGTGGTTTGCAGGATTTATAATAGATAAGTGACATTTTCAAAAATATAGGGCATAGGAGATCTGGGGAGAGGCACACAAAGAGGTGGGAGGGTATGGATGCTGCCTTTAGTTGTAATTGCAACTTAAGGTAGAATTACTCTCTTGAAATTTGACCAGGACACGGAGATTTTATTTAATATGTTTAGGACTGGACCCAGGATCCACTGAACTCAGCATGAAGTCATCCTGCTGTATTCAATATGATTAGGCTCTGAAACTGGAAAACTACCTTTGTGAAACCTCACCGTAGTTGTGAGCAATAAGAAGGGTGTCATTTCTGGCAGGGCTTGTGCTCTGGTGCACGGCTTCCTAGAGACGCTTGAGATATGTCCTGTCTGAGCCGCTGTGCGAATATAGGGAACATCCTAAAAACGTCACTCTCATCAGGTTTTAGCTGGGAGCAGGCTGCACTGCTTCCCTCAGTTGGCATAAGGGGAGAAGCTATACAAACCTTGGTTACTGCAACTTGCAGCTGGCTCTTCTCCTTTTGTGTGGGAAGGTGTGCACAGAGTTTAAGTTGCGATAAAAAGGATATTGTCCTTATTTCTGCACTGCACAGCATCAGTTTAGGCTGACATGGGCTCACATATGCTGACTCAAATCTGCCTGGCAGGTTTCTTTTCACACCCTGCTGGAAGCAGCTTGGCTTTTATCTTCCTCCTAAAGGTCTCTGCGTGGGGAAATAAAGGGACAAAATGCAAGCAGGGACAAGGAAAGTGAATCCAGTAGAGAGAGGAACGCTCAGAGCATCTATTCTAAAGCCATTAAGTTGGGCACTGACTGCATCGTCACGTACCAAGGTCCCTTACAATTTGAACAGGTCTCTTCCCGGTATTATGCTGACAGTAGCCGACTGCTGTAGCCATTGTGATATTGATTAATCCTTTGGCATTTTTCTGCAAAGCTTTAAACACCTCATTCAGCAGCCTTTCAGCTGGGAAACCCAAATGAAAGGTGGGTCCCACCGCTGTGGGAGGAGAAAGAGGGGAGGGAGATGTGGCTTTGTAGTAGAAAAAAATCCTTGTTGCATAGGAAAACATTAATGAACTCAACCCTTTGTGTCACATCTCTCATTTGGACCTATCTTTCAGCCAAACTGTGATGAGGCTTGTCCCATAGAATCCGAGGGAATGAACTGCGTGACAGTAGTTATGCTAAAAAAGCAAGGATCAGATGCTCAAATGCTCTTAACTTCCACTGAGGAACCTCTATTCTTTCTGCAGAAGTTCCCGTCCCGTCTGAGCCTGGGAGCTTGCACAGAGGCTCACAGGTTATCGGAGCTCATAGCTGCCTTTCTGGGAGAGAAGGGCATTGGGCAATGTAGCTGGTAACTAGGATGATTACATTTGCCTGTGAAACCTGAGATCAGAGCACCAAGGATATCGGAGGGAAGTTATATTCCCCTGTGGTCCCCCAAGTACTGCTTAACTCCTCTCTCCTCCTACCTCAGTTTTGCAAGGGCATGACTTGGGAGTGTTCATGGCTCGCCAGAAAGTCAGTCAGTGGGTCCTGAAGGCTATGACTCTCCTTGAGCACTAAAGATACAGCTGAAGTTTTGTCTTGCTCAGTGTCTAAGCTGAATGTCATGGTCTGCATCCCTCTCTTTTTCTGCAGCAGAAAGGTGATAGATGACATGTGGAAATTCCCATGCTCCTGGAGTCAGTGACAGCAGATAGAGAACAGCAAAGCTCATTTTGGGCAAAATGGACTGTTTTGCTGGATGGGGATCTTCATAAACAAAATTGCCAATTCTTTCCATGTAGATTCACCAATTTGTGGTAGTGCTTCGAGAAACACGAAAAGTCGACTGTAATTTCTGATTGAGCTGTTGAGTTAACAAGGGTGCATCTGATTCCATCCCTGACCTTGAATAACCATAGTTGTAGGGAGGGCAGCTCACAATGTTTGATTTATTCCTGTTAGCATGTTTTATTTCAAATGCAAAACATTTTGAGATTAAAATAAATGTTACTGCTTACATGATGCATTAAGCTAATGGTTTTCTTTTTTTTTTTTTTAAACTAACTTGATCCTATAATACTGCAACTTTAATGGATAAATGCTAAGCTCTCCTTTGGGTTATTTCAGATGCCTTCTGTATTGTTACACAGTCTAAAGGAAAACTTTTTTTTCTCTTTCTCGCCCCCCCAGGTGATTCTCATTCTGACAAAGCTCTACGACTTCAACTTGGGGAGTGTTACAGAGAGCTCACTGTGGAGGTAAGTGGATTGTAGAAATCACAGCACCTGGCATGGAGGGCTTGCACTTGTGTCCCTTGTAAAACTGGAGGCTGAGCAAGGTGGGTATCTGAGTTGATCAGGGGAGGAGGTAGGAGGGAATCTGAGACAACTAGAGTTGCTTTTTGGAAAAGGGACACACGATTAAGAACACATTGCTTTAATAAAGTAGGGTCTGCAACAAGAGGGTTTCTTGATGTGTGGGCACTTCCCTGGTACACAGAGCAGCTTGATTTCATTCTCACCTTTGAGTGTCCTTAGACAAGTCTCTTCATTCCTCAGGGTCTCTGCTGTGAGGCTGGCAATGACAATGGTCTCTACAGATGGTACATGCTTGCTAGAACAGTGTCCAAGATGGTATACAACAGTGCATGATATAATCTTAGCTGATCTTAGCCATGTTCCTCAGTCCCGTGAGCTGAGATGGTCATCTTGGAAGTGAATCTGTGTTGCCCTGGGCTGTAAGGACAGTAGCCACTAAAGGACTAGAAATATTATGGTGAGGTACTGGTGTCTTCTCCGCTGTAGACAGATTTGGATGGTGCCATGTACCTGCCATGCTTCTAGTCTGGCGTGGGAGGTGGAGTGTCCTGGCCTGGGGAAGCGCACTGCTGGACAGAGTGCATGTTTTTAAGTATGTGTGTGCATTTAAAATAAATAAATAATAATTTAAAAATTCCCCCCCAACCTCCAACTCACCCCTATAAACAGGCCAGTTCCTTGATGTCTGAAATCACCGATAGTTTCTACCCGCTGGGAATTGCTCTTCCTTCTAACATCCTGTGTGTGGTGTGGAAAGGGTATGCCATTAACAGAATTGTTATTAGATTTTTTTTTTACCCTAAGGAAAAAAAAAAAAAGAAAAAAAAAGGCAGCCAGGGGTTGGGGGAGACCAAGTGCCTTGTCAGGTTTACCTGGTGCATTGCAGGTACTGCGCAACCTGCTGAAAGTGTAGTTGGTGGAACTGTCAGTGCATTGTAGTCATTGTTCCGGGTGTGAGGAGCTTCTTGCAGATGGTATCTTGAACTTCTTTCTTCCCAGCTAATTTAAAAGCCCCTGTTTAGAGCAGACTTTGGGCATGGGCTGCAAGTTTATTCCTATTAATGTATTTAAGGGTTAATTGTTCATTAGAGCTCTTAAAACTTCTCAACTTGAACAGCATTTCCAAAGCCTAATTACGCTGTACCATGGTAATCTGCAAAAGTATAAATAACTGTGCAGCTAATAAGAGAGAACACAGTGATTTTCACTTACCCTGGTACTTTTCAAGGTATTAAAGCCTTAAAAAACTTTTGCTTCTTTACCTAACAAGTACAAATGGCACTGTGATTGTACTTTAAACGTAATTGCCAAGTAATCTGCTCTGCATAAATAATGTAACAAGCAGGCAAATCATGTCCTTATACTGAGCTCACAGCATCACCTGAGCTCTGCAGAAAGGTAACAGCAGCACCCCTTTTGGAGTTTTCCCAGAGTGACAGAAATGTAGTTCATTATCGTACAACTGAAGTCATCCAGTACTTGATCAGCTGGGGAAACACACTCATTTGTGAGTGTTTCACTGTGTTCTGGGACACTTCTGCATCTTTTCTGCAGTGAAATAGGGGCTAGTGTGGGGCCTAGAGACTCAGAGATGTTGAGAACTCAGAACCTCCTGGGTTGTCTTCCAAAGTCTGGGAGGAAACCTCAGGGTAAGAGCTAGTAGGTAGAGCTCCTGGGCTCTAAACCTTAGTTTTCCACTTGGAAAATTCAGGATTAAGCCATGTTGTACTTCAGAGGGGAGTATGGAGTCTTAGAGAGCCGCTATGAGTTTCTTTGAAAAGGACATTGTAGAAATGCAGACATACTAAGTGGAAGCAATAAGCCAAGAGAAAGACCCCTTTTCTCAGGATTTGCTGTTCTATTTGCCCATTAAGGCCTCTGAATCTTTGCATTATTTAAATTGATACTTTTCAATATTTTCTTTTCTTTTTTGAGACCCTCAAAATTTTAAAAGGAGGATCTGTCTTTGCAGACTGAATTTAAGCCTTTTGGCAATAGATTTTCTTTCCTTAGTTACTTTTTGTAGACTCTCAAAGCCATCTTTGATCCACCAGAACTGATGTGTCACAAACTGAATGCAACTATCAAGTAATTAACAGAATGAGGTCTGGACATTTCCTGGAGGTTTTGGTTTTTTTCTTTTTTTCTTTTTCTTTCTCTTCCTGTTTTCTGGGAATATGACACATCCTTTCTGCTAACCAGGAGTCCTGTCCATCCGAGCAGTGGTGCTGCGTGATACCTATTCTGAACACTTGGCAAACACAGTTGCTTCCACAAGAGAGGAGTGGCTTTTGTGGCAGAGAGCAATGAATCACGGAGCAGTGCTTCAAAGGATGCTAAGACAGAGCAGAGTGCAATGCAGTCTCCAAATATCATCTTGCCTCTGCCTGCTTCATGCATCAAAAGCTTCTTCTCAGTTCCCCTTGGGTTATAGCATGAGAGGCTTCTTTTAATGGAAAACTGAATTGCCATTAAGAGAAACTTAACAGCCCAATCAGAAATTCCTGCATCTAAATACAAAGACAAGTAAATCAATAAGAAAACATCCTGAATGTAATTTAAAAAGGGAGTGAGAGCAAGAGAGGGAGAGAGGAGAATTAAAAGTTATGTTGGAAGCTGCTCCTATATCAGGCTATGAGTTTAGTCAGAGGAAATGCTAGTCAGCATTTGAATGCAGGAACACAGACATTGCTCTGATAAGCAAATATATGCTTCTGGGGCCCAAAGAATCACAGAAAAGACCTCTATTGCTACTGAAGCAGCCAGCTTTGAAGTAACCAGCTTCAAGGAAAAGACATCCACACCCACCCACTCACCCAGCCACAACCCTCCCCCTTGTGAATGCCACATCTCTTCTTGGTCACAAGAGATACCTGTCAGTTGTGGTTTGGAGTTTTGTTTTTCCCACCAAGTTGAGTGGAGGTGATCGTTTTCCTCCTATGAAAGGAATCTACTTTACTGTGTTTGTAGTTGTGATGGTGTGAGACATCAGAATTTGTGGAAAGAAGTCTTTTCATAGGTCAGCAAATATAACCTTAAAAATTATTTAAGCTTTTCAGGCATGCAAACCCTTCATCAGTTCTCAGTGTCTAGCAAAATGTCTATTTGGATAGTTTAGAATCTAGCTACATCCTGCCTGCTTTAAGTAAAAATTGGATTAAGGGTTGGACATATGCTTTCTGTAGAATTCAACCAGCCCCCCCCCCCCCCCCCCCCCCGCCAACTTCTCCATCAACAAAAGGAAAAGTTCTCCCTCTTTATGTGTAAACTTATACGGTTTTGATTTGAAGTGCTGTTGGAGCACCTTTAATGCACAAACCCTCTGTAGGCCAGGGTCCCTGCATCAAACTTCATTGCCCATGATGATCTGTAAGCACACAGGAATGATCTGTCATGAAATATGAACTTTCTTTGTAAAGAGTAGGGGCCAGGCTGCTTCACAGGCTTTGTAGTCCAAGAAGGTATCTGTTGAACAGAGGAGAATGAGAGGGCTAGGTATGCAAAATATGGTGTCTAAAAGGCACCCTTCACAACCAAGAGTTGAAGTTGTTTGTTTTTTGGGTTGTTTTTTGTGGTGTTTTTTTTTTTTATATTTTATTGTTGAAAGTCTCATGCAAATTTTATTAGGAGGAGGAGGGAAGAGAAAGTCTATTCAAAAGCTCATTTCTTCAAATGTGTATGTTCATAATACTTCCAGGTCTGACCATAGAAATTGCGATTGTGATAAATGGGTTTTGGTTTCAGGTATATGTCGTGTTCAAATATATGGGGAGTTCTGTAGGTTGTATGGTAGGCAGTAAGTCCTTTCATTAGTTAATCTTGTTGCTGTCCAGTTGTTTCCCTCTTGTGTTGTGAGTATGAATAAACAGGAGGAATCTATCAAGCTCCTTTTCTTATTCTATGGGCCTTTTCAATTTCACAGGTTTTAGAAGCAAAGGAAGAGCCTTGTGAATGTTTTCTTGCTTGTTGCTAATCCTGTCTCCTTTTTAAGCTGTACAGTATTGAGATAGGGTTATGTGAATGTGACATTCTAGATAAGTATTTAACGTTGCTGTTGTAATATTTCAAATGTTTTCAACTGTTTCAGCCAGTGTGGGTCGAGCAGTTACTTCTGCTAAGGTAACTGGAATAAAAGTTTTTCCACTGTTGCCTTTTTTAGTATCCATGAACAGTTATATTTATTTGGATTGCAGTAGCTAAAAAGATAGCCTGTATCTCAAGGGAGCTTTCAATCTCAGATGAAGACAAAGAGACAACAGGGTGATCCAGCAGACAGGAGAAGCACAAGTTAGCAGGGTGGTATTTATGATCAATGCGATAGCCATGACTGCAACACATCAGCTAATTAGGCAGTGGGGAGTAGTTCAGATTTTCTTCCAAAGTGCAAGCACTTGCATGTGTCAGCTCTTGAGTCCCTGCTACCATTTTACCCACCTTTGATGGGTCCCCTGGAGTTCCCCTCCTCTGGCTGTTGTCCCAGCTAAATTATCTGATGGTACATAATGCTGCCCCATGCATCAACCCATACTCAGAACCATGACTGAATATTTCTCTTAAGAAGCTAAAATGCTGATGAAGGAATTTTTACATATAGTCCTTCATGTTTTCTTGTTTATTAACCAAGAAATTATGTTTCCATGGCAGCAGTCAAAAATCCCCAAGCATGTTTTTTACTCTTGTGGCTGCTGTGCCCGAAGAGGTTTGTCTGTTGTCTTAGCCTCCATGTTGAGTTAAAAAAACCCCTCAAACTTTAAACTTTTTAATAGACACAGCTGCAAAACACAACAGCTGCGACTCCTCACTTGGAGCTGAGAGGAGTAAAACTTCTCAGTTTGGTTGCAAGCTGCCTTATGTCTTGCATTGCTCTTTCATTCAGTTCTGTTTGAATTACCAAAGGGCTTCACGCTGTTTCCTCCTATGTCCTTGCCTCTTAAGCCTCCCACAGTCTCCAGAGACCATCAGCATGGTCTAGCATGTCTAGCTCTAGCATTTGTTGCCTTTGCAAAGTTTCACAGCTCACGCTCATTTCTGTGCCCTAGGTTCGTGTGTTGCACATGGAGCTGGTTTCAGATAGGGTGGCTCTGTAGGCGTGAAACGGTGAATTCTGTGTAAAATGCCATGTCTCCCCTTTGGGAACTGGGGCTTAGACTCCTTGCTCCAAATGTAGCAGCCTCTAAGATGGGTGAGTAAGAAGGCAGGGATCAAGAGATTCAATAATCCTGACTCAAATTTCCATATCATCCTTTGTGAAACAAGCTAAACCTGAAATAGGTCATGGCATGGCCAGAGCTTCCTTAAAAGAGTGTTTCTATCCTCAGTGGCAATGCATTGTTTAGACTGTGGTGCTGAGAATGGCAACTTGTTTGTGCCACAACCTCTTGCTTAGTACTGTTCAGGCTCCACACATTTTGCAATGGGGCATTGTAGTTTTTCTGGAATTTGCTGTATTGAAAAGCAGTCTCCAGACAGCCACCATGACCAGCTGATATCTCCCTGCAGGACTGTCAAATTTGGTTACATTTATTGTTTTTCCCTTTTATGCTGACAACAGGCATCTTAGATACATGTTGTTTTCTGGAGGACTGTATTCAGCTGGTTTTCAAAGTAGTAATGCTTCCCATTATCACATCTTATTTGGCATTTTTTAGCAACACTGCAAAGTGCAGAAATCCTGTGCTGATGACGAGAAGGGTTTCTTATATCTGCAATTAGTCATCAGAGCATGGAGGGAAGGAGCCAGCTGGGTGTGCAAGCACATCCCTGACCTCTCTTGGATTTGAAAACCAGGGTGCCCAAAAGTTTGGCTTCTCCACTGTTGTCATTTGTTAGAGTGTCTAAATAGCCTAGATTGATGATGGCTAGATTTTTTTCAGGCTACGGGAGCCACCTGTCACAAGCTTTGTGGCTGAGAGCTGCTAGGTGCGGACTATGTTTGCTGAAGAACGAAGGGAATAGGGAACTGCAGCAGATGACTGCAGTGTGAGATGAGAGCTGTTCCTCAGGGCTCCCAACACCCTGAGTTGCGGGTAGTGTGGGCCTTCAGCAGCACCTCAGAATAATGCAGTTCTTAACCTCTAGTATTCTTGCTGATTTGTCTTTTCCCCACAGTGGTTGATTCAGTTTATCCTGGCTCAGCACAGTCTGGCTGTCAGTCATAGATGCCATCCTGACATGGGAGCCAGACTTGAACTATTTGGGAGATGAACAGTAGCTGCATGTTGGCCCATTCCTGAGCTAGCTGCTGCCAAATGAAGATAGTGGCCATTTAATAAAGAGAAGTTCTTTGACCCCAAGAGCTAGGTAGTCCCTAGCTGTGAAGAATAGAAAATGCAGCATTCTTGAGCCAAGTGAAAATTTCTTCTTTGCTCTCATGGCTAAATTCCTGCATATTTAAGAGAAACATGTCTTGTTCTCTTGCTCAGGCTGACGTACCAGGTTTGGCAGAGGCTCCTGACATCTGTATTTGTCCAGCTGCACATGTGTTGCAGCAGACATCAGAAAGTGGGTCCTAGTTAATAAATAGGAGCAAGAGAGCGAGCTTTACAGGTGAAAATAGTTGTTGAGTATCAGCAAGGAGAGAAATTAATGGCTAAAGGGCATTGCATTAAGTTACACTATATGGATGCTAAATGTTCACAAAAGGCTATACATACAATGGCTATTCTGTGCTCTTTTCATAACTATTAAAAGCGAT
The DNA here is from genome assembly GCF_929443795.1 of Astur gentilis. NCBI lineage: Eukaryota > Metazoa > Chordata > Aves > Accipitriformes > Accipitridae > Astur > Astur gentilis. The sequence continues at coordinate 30,923,725 of NC_064888.1, forward strand.
AAGGGGGTGGCTTAGTTTCTTCGTGTTTGCTGGTTTAGGGAGTGTATCTGACAAGAATGTTAGAAGTTGCTGGTTATCAGACAGTGATAACAATTGATCACCTTATCCCACTGTACAAATCAAGCCATTTGAAGTAACTATTTATGACCTGATTAAAAATGCTTTTCTGGTTTGAGGTAATTCATTACCCTTCCAGTTGTAGCTTTCCTAACACCTAAACGAATCTTTTATTGTGGACTTCAGGAAATGTACATAAGGGATTGTTTGGATTTGCTTGGTCTGTGTGTGACTGAATATGAAGATCCATGGGAATTAAGAAGAAAAAAAAAAAGAAAGACAATTCAAGGAGTGGAACAGAATAGGTTTAGCCCTCCTTGAATGTCCCAGACAGTTCCAGGTGGTGTCCAGAGCATAGATTCTTTGCAGTTCAAAATGGAAGGAGATGCTGTCATTGCAACAAATGGATAATGTGAGTTAAAACTGTTTTACATGTTTGTTTTGGGAACCAATCATGAAAATTAGTAGGCTTATCTTAAATTCAGGGCTGTTTTAGAGTTAGGTAAACTCGGTAATGATAATAAAAATAAGACCTCATTCTTTAATTCTATATTTCATTCTTTAAGTATATGACTAACTTCTGGAGAGGTTTCATTTGTCTCCTTCCTGTTGCTTTCCTAGTTCTATTATATCCCACAGGATTTTGCACAAGGGAATAGTAAGGTTCACATGTCTACTTTCTGATGGTTCCTTGCTTTAACAATCAATCATGTTAATGTTGCCTCAGAGACTGCCTTGTTGGGGACCGAGGGGAGCAATGCAAAATCATGTGAAAAGTAGTAGCCCAGCAAATACGAGTCTAAAAGCCTTTGTATGTGTCTTGGGGTGGTGTGTAGATTGAAGTCCCACCTTTTCTTATTAAGATGCCTTAGTCATCTTGTTTCATGGAACTCATTTGTCTTTTGTGAACCAGCCTTCTGGCTGGTCCATTTGTTGTGTCTCTTAATTGCTCCATCAATGACCTTTCGGTGGGGGTGGGGATATCATCAGACAGGGGACCTTTTGGATTTATTAATTTTTTGTTTGCCAAGAAAGCTCTGAGACTAATTGCCAAGACTTCCCAGAAGATATTAGTTTACAAATTTTAATGACACTTATGATTTATTAATGTGCTTCCCCCTGCATCTGCTCATCCCTATTCCTTGGTGGAATTCCTGCTGAACTGGAGAGAATTAATAAAAACAGAACTGCAGATGTAGTGGTGTTCTAGCTAGACTGTTAATTAAAAAATTTTACCCGTATTCAGAGTGCTTTATTCATATCTGTGATTCTCTGAAGACAGAGATAAGTCTTGGCTTTGACTATGTTCTACCCCAGAATCTCGATTTGGTGAAGGCGTTGCATGGTGGTGGCACAGAGGTTCACATTTACGTGTGCATGTAACTCACTGTTCAACATGTGCTACACTTCCCCGCTTTGTGCTTCATTTACAGATCTTTTGCAGCTTGAAAGTGGGGCTGCTTTGCTGAAGTTGTTGACTTTCGAACATGTGGCTGTGGGAGGACTGGACTGGTCACTAATGATGGATGCTGCAGATATGTTTGTGTGAGGAATGTGTTCATTAAATAGGTCTAGAAAGGTCATGTGGTTGTACATCAGTTTTGATCTCATAGATAACTGGGTTATTGGGATGTTCCTGTTAATAAGTAGGCCTGGGAATTTTTGGATACACCTTGTTTTCTGGCTGGAGACAGGGAGGCAAGAGGAAAAGGCAATTTATCAAATTCCAAACTTTTTGAGGGAATGTTCTTAGGAAAAAGGTGGAATTCCAAATAAAATGTACAGAGGGCAAAAATGAGCTGTGTTTTGTTTTAATTTTCCATGTTTCAGGTAAGAGCTCCAGCCATCTGTCTTTTCCTCTCTCCCTCATAACTGTTGAATTATTTATACTCAGCAAAAGAGCTCCAACGGGAGAGACTGAGAATCTCTCCAGGGAGAGACTGATACTAATCTCTTGTGTAGAAGATCCAAGTTCAAGCCCTTGCTCTGAATAAGTAGAAAGGGAAGTGCTTTTTTATTCCACAAGTAATTAAATTGTGTAACTCATTGCTACAGGATGTTGTGAGGCAGAAATAATAAAAGTGTAAATGGATTTCAAAAGGGGATTCAATGAATTAATGGGGGATATTTCTGCAGGTGGCTGTTAAACGTGATAGTGTGGCAGTAGCCTGTGGCTTACATTAATTATTTTATGATATGACATTCAAGGAACAGACAGGTCTACAGTTTTTGGATCAGTGTTGCAGAAATGTCATCCATTTTTTGTTAACTGTTCTTCAGCAATGAGCTATTCATGCTTTAGGTGTTCTAATGGAATAGCTGGGTTTGTGCTGGAAACATGATACACCACAGTATTTTAGTGGTTTGGGATTTGGAGATCCCTAAGTCAAGAGAGCTGGGGAAGTAGTCCATGGGAAGAATCATGCTGTCTTTTCTCTTCCTTATACTTTCCCCAGAATATTCTGTGGCAGATTAGCAGGCAATACAAATTTTTGATCTGACCTATGGTGGCTGTCTTATTCAACCAAGGGATTTGAGTCTTTTACACCACAGGTAGGTTCTCCATCTGTTTCCCAACTGGTGGCTATCTTGGATGCAATCACATTTTCTCAGTAAAGCTATTTTATTGGACTAAAAGTATACTTTGTAGTTAAAAAAACCCACAATAAAAACCCAGGCTATCTTTGATGTAATTTAATTTTCCAGCCAGTCCTTTCAGGCTCACAACTGGATTTCATCATCCTGACAATGGAAACTTAAACCTGTCCAGATCTCTAGTCTTTCCATTCCAGAAAACTGGATGATGGAATGGGAAATTTAGGGAATTTAATGCCAAAAGATGTTTCTGGTGTTGATACAATCATGAGTATCTCAGTGTGAAATGAAATCTGTTATAGAAAAAAAGAAGGTGTTTTAGGGAGCTGTAAGAATATGCTTGTACCTGTTTTTGCATGTTATATACGCTGTATTTAATATAGTTTTTCTGTCCTTGTTAATGAATTTCTTTGATTATGAGCCCCTCAAGAAGAGAGATATCCTATCTCATCAGAAATTAATTTTGAGGTCAGGTCACGTTCCCAGGCATTTATTCCTGGGACTGTGGTGGGGAAGATCAGAGGAAGCTTTACCAAAAGTGAATGTGTTTTTGAAGCATCACAGTCCCTATAAAGTAGTCTTCTCAGGGATGGCAGGTAAAGTGTGTTTGTAGTGCTTTGCCTACTTGTTTAGAAAAGTGGCAAGGCAGCATTCAGGAGGGAGTCTGTAGCCAAGAACCTGCTGTTGCAGATCCTGTGGGTGTTGTGACTGTTGCTGCATCAGCAGAGCTGCATCTGTTAACAGGAATTGGCTATTCCATCTCTTTATCATTTGGAGCAGCAATTCCATTGCTCTCATTAGAGAGCTGCTCCTTTTGTTGAGTTATCTCATCTTACATTCTAATTAGATTTGGATGCCGACTGCAAAACTTTTTGCAGGAAGCCACACTTAAAGATGAATTTGTTTTGGCCTTACTAATGTCTTTTTCTGATCGCTTTTTACTGTGCAGAGGAGTTTTGTTGGCACAGATTAGTAGCGGATGCATTCAACATGCCAATATTAATGAAAACCACACATTAAATTCACTTATAAATATGCAAATAGATAATTGCAAAATAGAACTTTCATAATAAATTACATAAGAACTTTCATACTAGATCTGATCCGGTAGGACCTGGAAAGCCTGAAAAGAGATGCCCAGAAAAGAGTATGGTAAAAATCTTACAAAATTATGTGGTGTGGTAGGGTCTCTCCTAAAGCAAGTGGGTGGAGCATCTCTCATATGAGGAAGGGCTGAGAGAGCTGGGACAGTTCAGCCTGGAGAAGAGAAGGCTCGGGGAGGGGGGGGATCTTATCAGTGTGTGCATACCTGAAGGAAGGGTGCAAAGAAGGCAGAGCCAGGCTCTTTTCAGTGGTTCCCAGTGACAGGACAAGAGACAATGAATGGGCACAAACTGAAACTTGGGAGGTTCCCTCTGAATTTCAGGAAACCTTTTTTACTGTGTAGGTGACCGAGCACTGGCACAGGTTGCCCAGGGATGTTGTGGCGCCTCCATCCTTGGACATATTCAAAAGCTATCTGGACTGGTCCTGGGCAACCAGCTCTAGGTGGCCCTGCTTGAGCAGGGGGTTGGACCAGATGAGCTCCAGAGGTCCCTTCCAACCTCAACCATTCTGTGATTCTGTGAAGAATAAAGGAGCACTGGCCAAACATTCAGAACAAGTAGAAGAATTCGATTCTTAGGACAACATGTAGTTAATCTATGGATCTCCTTTCTGGAGCATGTTTTGGTAGGTGAAGTTCACATGGGTTCAGGTGTAGTCTAGATGAGTTTCTAGAAGCAAAAAAAGTCTGTCATCAAGGATTACATTACATGCAAAGTCTTCACCTGTGGCTCAGAAAGTCCCCTGGCCTCTGATCAGTTAGATAGAGATTGGCACTGCCACTTACTGTCCAGACAGTCAGGGCTGGATCAGGAGCCAGAAGGTTCTTGCACTGAAGAGTTTCTGTGTTGGTGCCACCTCATGGCTTGCTGTGAGATGTGGTTCCCCTATCCACAGTAAACCCTGGCTTTACATCAGCTTACATGATTTGTTTCTCTTTGAGTGAGCTGTTCCTTTCCTTTCTCTGCCCCTCTCCCTCCTCCCTCGACTTTTCTCTCCAATTAGGCTTGGGACCAAGTCATATAAATCTTTGATGCTTTGTACAGTGGCTGGTAGAATTTAGTACTTTAACATGGGTTGTGTCTGTTTATATTGGTGTTTTATTATGTTGTGGGTGTTTTTTGGTATTTTTTTTTCCCAAATGCACTGCCATTTTATAATGGCTATAAATAATCTGAAGGATGGAGAAACATTGTTTAAAAAAGTGGAACAAATCCTTCTATCTTTTAATCTGGTCGGTCTCTCTCATTATCTCTGTGGTATATTCATTAGGCTTCTAATGATGTTAATAAGTGCCCTGTATCAAGCGGTCACTTCTCCAAATAATATTTACAGGGGGCTAAAGTCCCCCAGCCAGGAAGGTAGTCTTTGTTTTATTTACTTACCGCATGTTCTTCATCTGTGAAATCTGTCAGCCTGTTCTTTTACAGTATAAGCCTGACCAAGTAAAAATGAAAGCTCCTGTAAACTACTACATCATGGGAAGCTAGTGCATTTTTACATGTAGGATTTCTGCCTCTGAATAAAAACTGCAAAAAGGTTAGTGAGGCCATTCTGTAACCAGATTATTAGGACTTGTTTCTGTGTCTTTGATGGCCAGTTACTTTAAAGAATGGCCTCTGTAAATATTAGTAGTTGCTTATATCCAGTTATCCCTGAAGTCTGCTGTCCAGATGCCTGAATCTAGCAATAGGCTATTGCAGGAGCTCAGCATTCAGCATCCTGCAAGTCTGGTCAGGGGCAGAAACGCGGTGCTCTATTGGAATAGTTGAGGGACATTACCCCAGGATAAATCTAAGAATATTGTATGGCATCTGTAACAGGACTCTTATATTTTCTTTTATGGATTTGTAGTCTAGCTCAGAGGATCTGTGAGGAAGATGATAACAGGAGACCGGTTACAGGAAGATGGCTGGGCTGTTAATACAACCATTACTGCCAAGCCTTATCCCAAAGTCAGGTAGTAGTTTTGCCCAGGGATGAGAGGTGCACTGTGAACTTTCCTGACTGTGTTCTGGTGCATTTAAGATGCAACTGTCTCCAGCTCCCTGTAACTACTGCCAGGAGTGCAGGGCTTCATAGCAGGGTTAGCTGGGCTGAATGGATGTGTGCAGCTCAGCTGTGCACCTTTACAGTCCAGGGTCTTGGCATGGACTCACATGCCTTGGGGTCTGAGTTCATACACTGTGCTGTGCAGGGGAGTGGGGCAGGCAAGAAATAAGCTGGGACTAGTACCATCTGCAATTACCAGTTTGCACAAGCCCTTGGAGGTTCAAAAGCCACCTGGGGAGAGGTATGCAGAAAGGAAGAGTGACCCGTCACTGGAACGTGTTCAGGCCTTACTGGGGTCTGAAGCTCACAAGGAGTAATCAGCCCCATGGAAAGAGAAATGCACTTAGAATTGGTCCTCTTGCATCTCTTTCTCTGAAATGTTAGAAATTGTAATAGTCATTTGCTTTGAGAAGGAAGCCTGGTTGTTGGTTATTGGTTCTGGAGGCACAAAAGCAAGCAGGAGGTTCAGAGCAGAAGCCAGGAACTGTGTGGGGAAGAGTAGCCCGTGTACAGGGAATAGGTCCCAGGGCCTGGTTTTGGGAACAGGAGAATCATACAACTTCCATCAGCACCAAGGGATGTATGAGTTCCCTGAGGACTTCAGCAGGCTATGATCCATCCATGGGTCTTGTGTAATTACTTCAGGGATCACAGACAAGCTGTTGACCTTGAGGTGCCCCAGACACAGGTCTCTGTAAAGGCAGTGTGTGGGAGGGCTTGTCCTATCTTTGGGTTACTTGGAGCTGTAAGTGTGGCTGAGGAAAACCAAGGCAGTAAGATCATCTGTTAAAACGTAAGGTTTCAGATATAATGTTATATTACCATGGAGTAGTTAAAGCTACAGAGTAAGCAGCGGACCATGGTACATCATTCAGTGTGCCTCCAGCAGAGTAGAGAATAAATGTCCCATGGAAGATTAAAATCCCATTGGTTCTATTATCTGTAACCAATAAAGGTAAAAGGGATGTCTATGAGGAATACAGAGTTAACGCAGCACATTTAGCTTTGTACCCACAAGTGCGCGTTTTCTATTTTGTACAAGGCACAGAAAACAAAGCAAGACAAGCTTTGAGGTTTTTTTCTGGAAGAGTACGTGGCAGGGGAGACTCTGGTGGAGCATCTGCCTCTCTGAGGACTTGGAGGGTGGTCCGCACCAATGCTACCTCATCACAGGGTCTGAGGCACTTCAGTCACACCACCGGAAAAGTTTGTATCTTGTCCTGTGGCATTTTAATGGCGATGAGTACAAGTCTGGCTATGTAACAGGGCATGGCCCCTGTTGTGTGGTGGGAGATATACAAGAAGCCCATATTTCCTCTTTGGAAGTGCTCCTTTTGTATAGTGATAGTACATGTGGTTTGTTTGGGGAACAGATGAGGGTAAAGTTAAGTAGGCTGTGATCTAGCTTGGTTGTTAAGCTATATCTGATCCAAGCAGGGTGCATGCATCCACCTGGTGACTGTGGTTCATCATGAAACATCCTCTATTGCATAACATATCAGAAAAAGCAGAGTTGTGACTGTGCAGACATGGGAATAGTGCTTTTCCTTGGTATGCAAGAGCACTGCAAGAGCAAACTTGTTCTTCCCGTGTCTCTCTGCTTCCAGAGTGTCAATGGACATGGCACTTTGCAAGCACGCCCACCTGGCAAATCAGGTAATTGATTTGGTACTTGCACTGCTAGGAAGCTTTTGAGGCATGCTTGGCCGTGGCATTGCTGAGTAGCTCAGGTCTCATGGAGAAGTGGGTTCTTGAATTCTTCAGCACAGATGTTCCACCTTCCTACTGTTAAAGTCTTTGTATCACATGCAGGAAGCAAAGGTAAAATCCTTTGTTCCTAGGGCTTCTTTCTTGTGCTGCCTTTATCTCAGCTTCAGTGGTCACTGTGTTCCCTCTCATCCTGTGTGACAAAAACCATTACAAATGCTGCAGTAGGCTGTGTTGCAAACTCTTATCTTTAAAAATGACATTCATAAAGGTTAATAATTGGAATGAGCTCTGGCAGTTACTAATTAGCACCATTACACAATCAGCTCACATTCTGGCAGCATTAGGCATACTTAATCAGTCAATTATCATTGATCTCGGAAAGCGCTGCTCTAAAGTTAGCATAAGGTGCCTTTGTGAGTGGAGGGAGGGAATTTGACAACACCACAGTGGTCAGGCTGCTGGGAACGTGTGTTTTGTGGGACCAGTGTTGTCTACCTGATTGTGACAGATGGATCTGAATTAGAAATCAGATAGTATAGACTCACCTTCAAACAGAGGCATAAATAGGTCCTACCACTGCCTCTCCTTGCCATTTCAAACAGTAGGGGTGTTCAGGGAGAGAGCTGACTTTGGGGAAAAACGGGTTTAATGGCTTCAATGAATTTCAGTTAACGTGATGACTTAGAAGCTTTCCAAAGGGCAGCTGGAGCGTAAGGTATTTTTTTCCTTGTTTTTATTTTTCTTCATGTGGTTAGTAGCTCTTGAGGTAAGGAAGCAGCAAACAATATGGGGTGGCACAGGATTTCCCTTTAGAAGTGTTGTGTAAAGTGCTCTTAGTCTCATTAATCTAAATGCTATGACTGCTTTGTGCTCTCTCAGAAACTCAGAGGTGTGGAGCCTTTGCTGTTTGTGCTGGCTTAGAGTGCGGAGGGAGCAGGCCTGACTGCTGCACAGAATGGCTCTGGTTTTCTAGCCAGTGTTCTCCTCTTCCCACCTTGAGTGTGGGTAGCACATACATCTCTACTAAAACCATCTGTTGTTTGTGCCTGGCCAGGAAGGTGTGCAGTGATGTGTGGCCCATGCAAGCAAGGATAGTGGCTACAGTCCAGTGTGTGGAGAAGGAGATTTTCCAGATCTCTGTATGGAAAATGAATGTGTAGAGTGGACGTGATCAGGGCTGATGCACTGGTCTCTGCTCTTTGTTGCTTCACTTCTATAATTCTGTCTTTTGACTGCTTAAGATATGGTCTGCAATGCATGCAAATTCACAGGGAATTCCATACACCTGGATAGAATGGGAACATTGCCAACAACACTGGAATGTAAGGGGAGTTCAGGATACTGTTGAGAGTAAACTTGTGTAGGTGAAAGGACCAGGAAAAATGTGAGTTGTGCTTGATTCCCCTTTGGAAGTTGGCCCAGGACCTCTGTCTATTTAGGACAAGGAAAAATGTATTGTTGTGATTATTTTGGAGTGTGTTTTTAACCTTCCTCTCTCTCCTGCTGCTTATTCTCTGGAACTTTTCATTGTGGGCAAATGAACCAGAAAAAAATCTGGTTAGAATCTTAAAGGCTGGATGCCTCCCAAAACCTTTTTGTTTCTGTGCAACAGATATCTGAGAATACACTTCAGGGCTGACCGAAGTCAGAAGTACATTTCTTTCTTTCTGTATGTCTGAACTTGCATCTTTGCTCTTGGCAAAAATCTGCAAGGGATCTTGGGAGTAGGCGCAAGAAAAGACATGTCAGAAGGTCAACTCTGGCTCCAGCTTTTGCAAAAAATTAGCCCAATGCAAAGGGCTTTGTTTAAAAACTACTTTCCCATACATCTGATTCCAGAAGTAGTAGAACGTGAGTGCAAGCATAAGCCATCCAGACCCCTAAAATTTCCTTGCCTGCTATTAAATTTAGTTGTAAAGACTGTGCCCACATATCAGGAAAAGGCTTGCAGGTTATTGCTATGTGTACATACTTTAAGGATTAGTGCCCAATGATTCATTACTGTTGATGATATAAAGCAGAGGGCTAAGGTTCACTTGAGCTGCAAATGCTTCTCAGAAGGGTAAAGGAAGCTCGGTAGAAGAAATGTGAAGAATTTGAGCATGGCTAGTGATTATACAATGATTATTTAACCCGGAGAGAGGAAATATGTGAAACCTATTTAGACATAGGTCACTAATGTAGGATCCAAATTTGGGGGGGGGGGGGGGGGTTGGACTAGATGACCTTTAAAGGTCCCTTCTAACCCAAAGTATTCTATAATTCTAAGGAACTCAGTATTTCCAGGTGCTTTTCCAGACTCTGGGTCAGGACTTGTGAAAGTAATGAAGGGAAACATGTCTTCACGTATCAGGTACTTAGCCTGAGAAACTCCCCTGCGCAAACCCTGGGGCAGCCCTGTGGAAATCTGTGCCTTGGGAGAAGCTGGTAAGAGCTGCTGCTTGGGCTGGGTGCCAAGGCAGAGCTCTGGCTTCTGGGTGCAGATGCTGTGCTACAGAGCTCAGGCAAGGATTTCCTCCCAAAGCCTCCAGTGATACATAACCTGTGTGGGGTCTTCTGGAGGTGAGAGATACCCTTTAAGAAATGTGCAAGACTCAGGACTTGGAACTAGTAGATAGCTCCAGCGTTCTACTGTATGACAAGTAATGCTTTCTTTGGTGGTACATGACATCACTTATGAAGTGTGCCTTGATATGGCAACAAATACTATGGTAACATCTGTAAGTGGAGCTAATTTTAGGAAAGAGGTGCCAGGCTACAGTAGCTCAGTTAAGGAAAAAACAGTTGGAGGCTTTGTTCTTACAACGGTCCTGTAAGTATATAAGTATATACAGCACAACCATTCCTCCCCACCCCTGCCAGCCCTCCAGTATCTGTTCTCCAGTTACTGAGTAATTTGCAGCAGTGCAGAGGCAGGTTTTAGGAAGAACCTCCTTGATGCTGAGCATGGATTGCTTGGGAAGGTGGGAAGTCTCCATTTTAAAAGACTTTTGGTACATGCTAGACAGCCTTCTGAGATAGAAGTCTTGTTCTAGTTAGTCTTGCCTTTGGGAGGGAGGGAGAACATTGAAGGCTTTTTCTTAACCCTATTTCTGTGGTCCAGTGATAGGAGAGCCTTCCACCAGCAACCCTTGGGAAGAGCAGCACAACAGGCTTCATATTAGAATCTGACTATGGAATGAGCTGAGAGGTTGAATAATTTTTACTTGAGTGCATTCAGCACATTTTTGCATCTCGTGACCCATTCTACCTTGTCTTCAAATGCCCCCATTAGAATATTATTTAAATGGGATAGTGAAGCCGGCGTGAAAATTGGACAATGTGCAATAACAAGTGTTAACCTGAGACTGAGGCCATGCTCTCTGCAGTGCATTAGTTCCAATTTAGATCCCATCAACAAGAAAATATTACACTGCACATGTGCAGTTTGATAGGTTGCATGGGTCTGATGGCTCAAAAGCATGAAAAATTGTGATCTCACCTCTTTGACCTCCTCTCCAACTAATTACACAATGGAGACCACAGAGGGCAAAAATCAGCTAGCTGATGTCGGAGCAATACTAGAAACATGCAAGTGCTATCAGAGCAACTGTGTTCATACCAACAATGTGCTGGCTGAATGGCTGGTGGAAGAGTAAGAAGATGTGTTTGAAATGTGAATGATCTTGAGGACCTCTGAATCTAGCTTTTCTTTCTTAAAGAGGCATGAAGCTGTGGCAAAATTGGTGTTTAAACCAAAATGCTGTTGAATTTGTAAAGCTAGGCAATGGAAGATTTTTGGACACGAGACCAGGGTAAGTGGTGAACACAGGCAAGGACACCTTGATAGTGATTTCTTTAGCTCATGGTGCTAGGGTAGAAGGGATCACACTAAGAAGAGAGTCCTCGTATGACCTGATTCACTGGAACAGACTGTTTCTTTGCTTTCCAGTAGTCACCCTGCTCCATGGAGTAAAAATACCAAGTGATTAATTACTTGCATGCAGAGTGGCCTAGTAACATGGTAAGATAAACTTTAAAGAAGGAATCTTTTGACACTAGAATCTTCCTTGGAGCAGATCCTTTTTGAAAATACTGGGTTACACTCTCGGTGTAATCCTAAATAAAAAAACAGTTTGTCTAGAAGCAGCTGTGTGGATAAACTGTGAAGTAATAACTGTGTCACTGGTGACCCATTGATGTGTCTATTAAAACAATTAAAACTATTAAAACAATTCCTATGTTATGAAGGCAGAAGGAGCATTGTGCTCAGACACTGTGCAGGACAATGAAGGAGAAGAAAATCACTTGTCACAGGTACCAAGCAGAGATTAATTCCTCAGAGTAATACCTGCTTGATCAAGAGCAAAACTCTTGGGAAAACATCCCATCTTGATTGAAAAAATAGCAGTGATGAAGAATTGACCTCAGCCATTAGTACAGTCTGCCTGGAACAATTGCCCCTCCTGTTTAAAAAAAACCACAACACCCAAAATAGAACAAAATACCCTCTCGCCCATACTTGTCTAACCTTAGTTTATCAGGTTTTGGCTCTTGGACTTTTGTGGGCTGGGTGGAAAGGCCCTCTACTTCCCCGAGCAGGTACTCACACCCTGATTAAACACCAGAAATTTTTTGTAAGGCAGCAGGTTTTTTCGCTCATTAATGATTGTTTTGGTGATTCTTCTCTTCTCACATAGCACCAAACCCAATGTCCTCAAAATTCTCATGTTCCTGTTTATAGTGTGGGAAGGGAACTCTCAAGAGGGTGCTCTTCATTGAAGTGCAGCTCTGCACATCCTCAGATTTATAGATTTAACGTGTAGAGAAGAATAATCTATAGTAATGATAATAATCTAGTCATGTAGTACAGGCCAGAGACTCTTACTCAATAATTTCTACATTGAGTCCACATTGTGGTTTGAAGTATTGCTTGTTGGCTGGAAACATATTCAGTCTTTACTAATACTTATAGTCTTTCAATTATGTGATCTGATTTGCATTGCTGCTAGAACTGCATTTCATTTTTGATGCTCTAGCAAATGGACTCTGGGCTGAGTTGGCCAAATTCAGTGATGCTGAAAGACAGGCTGGTTTGCTACATGTCTGAGAGCCTCAGCACCTGTGAAATTTCAAATTACAGCCGTGATTCCTTGATGATGAAAACCAAGCCTTGGAGCTCTTTTGTTCCTTACTTTCCCTTTCATGGCATTATAATTATTTGCAAAAAGAGCTGAGAGCATAAAATTCAGGGGCATGAAATAAAGCATTGGCTCATTCATGTGGATCTCTTTTTTTCTGAACTGCTTTTTTTGGTCTTTAAAAGACCCTTGGAAGCAGGGAGTTTTCCTCCTTGAGACTGAGGATTGAGAAGGTTTTACTTCCTTTTAAACTCTGTCAAAGGCTTCATGGCTGATGAGTGTCTCCCTGGCTGGGTGCTGACAGACTCAAGCACCAGAGTTGGCTGGTGCCTGAGGGAAAGGAGAGTCTTTACTTAGGCTCAGTGCTGCTGTAAAATAGCTTATTAAGCTTCCATCCTGCAGGTACCTCAGATGCAATGAGCCCCAAGCCAAGGTTCACCTGCACCCATCGGTATAGATGCATCCATCTGTTGTTACTACTGTGGTGCCTGCTGGCCTCTGTACTATGTGGGTGCATCTGCAAAGTGGGTGCAGCCTTCATCAGACTTCTCAACGCCTGGGAGCTGTTATCAAACTGCAAACAGTGCTGAGTGGCCCCAACCCCTCATTGCCAGCTAGGAATGAAGACACTTAGTACGTTGAATGGCAGGTGCTCAGGACACTGCATCAGCATTGCAATAAGAAGGTCCCTGCAGATGAAGATCCTGTCTCCCGTGGCAGGGATAAGGGCAGCTGTAGGGTTAAAGGCACAGTACTGCTTATGAAAATGGGTGAGGTGCCTGGCTCCTTCTTTGATTGCTTCTCCTGCAAAAATTCCTCTTGGCTCAAGGGGAACAAAATCAAAATGTGCAAATTCCATGGCTTTGTTCCTCAGTTATGGACTGAAATAGGAGATGGTGAACTGTAGATTCATGTTGGAGGATTTTATTTGCTGTGGGTATACAGATAAAGTAAGCAGCTTTTCTACAGCAAGAACTGAAATACTGTTGTGCAAAGGCATGGTCTTGACTGGTCTGACTGTTCTTGCACACAAAACAAAAAAGGCTCTGCATTTTGGAACAACTGGCTTGTGTTTCCTCATGTTATTAGTTACCTGAAAATAGCTCTCTGCCCTTTGTACAGATGTTTTAATTTCTCTTCCTGGACTAGGATGTTTTATTTTAGCTTTGCAACTGTATTACTTACTTCTCTAATGTATTTTTGGGTGCAGTGGTAGGATGCACACTGCACAGTTTATATTTGTATTGCATTGCAGATCCCCATACATTAAGGAGAAAAAGCTGTCTGATTCCCTGCCATTAAATACTTGTTACATTCTTTATAGGGTTTTAAAATTAAAACCTCATCAAGTCATTTCAGCACTAGTCGCCTTCTACCTTTCTGCCTCTCAGTAGAGCATTTACAAGTGTTTATATTGGCTTTTTCTGCCTAGCAACATTTGTTGCAAGTAGTTTAGGAAAAAAAAAAAAAAGGTTTGCCATCATAAATCCAAAGCTGCAGCAAGTCTTAACAACCTTTAGTTATCCTTCCTCAGAGTTCCCTTTAGAAAGAAAGAGCTATCTGATGTGATAAAAATGAAGACTTGGTGCTATGAAATCTCTGTTTACATTCTGCAAACATGACTTTATTCCATCAGAGTCTTTTTTTATGAAGCAAATTGTGAGATGTCCCTCACTTCCATTCGCTTTGCTGAAATAATAGAAATGATGCTGCAGTGTCTGGAGCTGATTGCTGTGGCATGCTAGCAAGCTCTGGGGCTGGTGTCTGATACTGTATGCTAAGGGAGGGCCCAGATGAGAGGCCAGTTTGACAAATCACGCTGCAGAGAATAGCCTCTTCCCTGTGTGTTTGTGCTCTGTTTTTGCTGCGTAGGTCTAACGTGACCGATTAGGTTTTGTTGTACTTGAGCAATGAGGTTTCTGTCACTTTCTTTGGGAGCCAGTTCCATGGCTTAAGTGCCAGAGCTGGCCCAAACTTGAATTTTCTATCTGACAAGAAAGTGATGTTTCTATTTCTTTGTCCATCTAGACATCTTGATAAAGCATCTCCAACTAGCACTACTGATGATTCTGCCAGTTAAAGGATTTCACTTACATGTGGCCTAAAATTTCCTTTTTCTAGTTCCAATATTTGCATCCATTTTGAAGAAGCAAATAGGGTTTTTTTGGTTTTTTTGGGGGGGGGGGTTTGGGGGTTTTTTTTGTTTGTTTTTTTTTGTTGTTGTTTTTTTCCTGGCTGAATCCAGCAGGAATTGTATCAAACTTTTACACCTTTCACATTCTGATGATTATTACATAGCCCCCCATTCTTAGTTTGCCAAATTGTATACCTAATTATTTTAATCTTACCTGCAAAGAATACACTTCACTCTGGAACACTTGTTTTTATTCTATAAATTTTGCCCAAATTCTAGTTCATCAGTACACAATGTGATTAAAAACTGATTTTTTGGTCAGTGAATTGAGAATAAATCTGCTGGATTCCTTGGAGGTCCCTAGCACAGTGTAGCTAAGACCTGACTCGGATTTGTTTGTCAAAGTGTGGTTTTCCCAGTACTATATAGAGATGGATTTTAGGAACACAGTATTTTAATATTTTCCTATTCAGAAGCTGTTGGTTATACAACAGTCAGGGTGATGGTGTTTTTCATTAAACAGAAGCCTGCTTTCAACGTTTTTGGTTTAGTTTGTGCTGAAATTCTGATAATCTAGAACAAGAAGAAATATGCCATGGGGTAGAGATGGTTTCAAGTGCCTTTTTTGTAGACAAAATGTAGATAATGTTCTTCACATAATGTCATTTCAATGTTCTTCACATGAGGTCATGTATGCAAGAGAGTGAGTCAAATGGAGTATTTATTGAATTGTGCAGATGTTTTTCTTTCTGTCCATTGAAAACAAATATTGCAAATACGCTTTTTTTTTCTTAGCACCAATCTCTTATAACAGACTTGAGCCATGTTTCAATCTTTAAGACCCTGTGACTCTTCCCCTTCCTTGCAGTTGGACCAAGAGGTCAACCTCTGTGGGGTACGGGAGCTCAGAAGCCAGTACAGGTGCTTTCAAAATCCTCGAGGAGGGACATATGGACACTTTCCAACAACTTGAAGATCTAACTTTAATGTAAAACTACATTTCAGTGTCTATCTACTTGTACCGGACATTGAAATTTGAAACATGTTCACTGGAAATAGGGTCTAAATGCCTCATCCCTGGACTCTTGCAGTTGGCATAGACTGAGGAGACTCCCCAGCTAGGGGGCAAAGCTCAGGAAAAAATCTGGGGCTTCTGTGTTTTTCTCATTGGCAATATGGAGCTGGTAGTGCTGACTCAGTTGAGGAATGTGTAAGTCATTGCATTCAGACTATTGCGGAAAGGGAAAGTGTTGCATTATTAGTATAAGCATCATAAGAATCTTAAGGACAAAGTTTATGTGTACCTGTATTTTTCTCAATACAAAGTTGAACATGGACTCATCAAAGCATTTGTTGTAAAAAGCCCCCAAAAGCCTCACCTCTGCTTCCAGACCCCCAGTTGGGTGCATGAAAGCATTATTCTTTCAGTTAATGTCTGCAAGGATTTAATGCTGTCTTACTCCCCTGATGGACAGTTGTCAAAGGACAGCCTCTGATTCTTTCACAGATTGTCAAAAGTAAAATATTTTTGTATATTTGATGTTCACTGTTTATTGCTCAAGTTGTGTGGCTGATTGGGAGGTCACATGCAGCAGTTGGTGTAGCAAGATTGGAGGGCTGGAGGGAAGGTGCTGCTGAGAAAATTAATCTCTCGGGGACAAAGTAAAATAGATTTTAAGAAGAAATATGTTTCAGGAGGTAGATGTAGGAAACCAGGATGTTTAGATTGAGATTGTCAAAGCTGCACGTTTAAGCTGAAGATCAACTCTCATTAAGTTTAATTGGACATCTGTATTAGGTAGGTGGCTTTGAAAAATCTTTCCCTTTACATATATCCATTCCTGTTTTTCTGCACAGAGAATATTATCCACAAAAATACATCTGGCCTCCAATATGTAAAGCTTTTTTTTTTTTCACTAAGGGAGGAGGTAGATAAATACTTTGTTTATGGAATAGAGTAGATATTTGTCTTGTTCAGCTACTAATTGTGTTTATATAAATCAGTTAATAAAATAAACATTGCTGTTCTGATTGGGACACAGTATAGTTTTTCGCATGGGAGTATTTGATTAATGCCAATATCTCCCGACCAAGCGTTCATACTTGCATCTTTCAAACACCTGAAAAATGACTGCTGCAGATGGAATGCATGTTTGCAAAATAGTATTAAGACTTACAGAGATCTTGTCTTTGGAGATTAACAGTTTCTCTAGAAGGATGATCTGTCATTGCCTGGGACCACAGTCAATAAGAAGGTAGGTTTCAGCATCTTGTTTTGCTGCTGGAGATCCTTCTCTCTGGAGATCCTTCTCTGGATTCTAGTTCACCAGTTTGGCAACATGGTAGTTACCATGAATCAGGGCAACATGCTTCTGTAAAAACCCCATTTGGCCAAGTTTTGAAAGAGCATCCATGGAGCAAGGAGAGCCAGGGTGTAACTAGCTTTGGATGACACGTGGCAAGAGAAGAAGAGCTTGGTGCTGCACTTCAGGAGCTGGGCTGGCAGGGCTTCTGGTACTTGGCACGTGGTTGCGGGCTACCTGTCGGGTCCCGTGCCATGCTGGGCATTACATTTCCCTGCAGACTGCAAAGCAGCCAAGAAAAAAAATGGCTTTTTTTTAATGCAAACATCTTCATCGTGGGAATGGATCAGTATGAGTACAGAAAGCTAAAGTTATCCTTGATTTGATCACCACTGTGGCACAGCTTGGTGTCGGTTGTCTCTTGGCTGAATGGATAAGGCAAGACTGGTGCAATGTGAGGGAGCTGTTGGGGTGTGCTGACAGCGGTTGCCTTTGCTGTTTTCCTCCAGTCCACAGACACTGCAGCCAGCATCTTGAGAAAATTGTACCTGGCACAGTGCCCCCTCTTGCTTCTGCATCAGTTTGTTCCTTTCTAGAAACAATTTTTGTTTGGACCAAGTGTAAACTGACATCAAAGATATTTTTGCTTCTCTCAAAGGATATTATTTTAAAGGGCAAATAATGCTCAGAGCAGGATTTTACTGTCCCCTCCTTTTTTCTTGTGACAAGCTGAGTACTTCTCCTGCTATTTTTTATTTTCCTGTTTTTGTTGCTCCCCAAACTTTCAACTGCTGTGAAAACTCCCAAGTGGCTTCTGCCCAAATGCATGCAGGTGAGCTTTTAAATGTGAATTGCTTGGTAGATAAATGAGGATCGGTTGCTATATTTAATGATGCAGTCTTCTGTAATGTGTCTCCAACAAGCATTCATCTTATGGATAGTAATTATTCTTAGCATGCCCATCTGAGCAAGATTATGCTTTGGTAATTGGTTTTGAATCCTATATCCATTTTATTTTAAGCAGCACTCTCTTTAATCCTTTCTATCAGTGTTTGGGGATTGAAGGTGAGGTGAACATGTGGCAGGAGCAAGGGAAGGATTTCTCTTTGTTGTTGTTAGGATGCTGCTTAGCTGACATGGTAAAAGTGGAGGGCGGTTGCTGGTGAGCACAGATGATGACAAACGAGGCTGCTGGCTCGTTTGTTCTGCACACTGATACACCGCATTGAGGCAGTGCAGGTGACACTGTCAGCAGGCAGCTTGCGCAGACCCTTGTGCTGTTGCTGGCCCTGGAGTTGCAGTGAAAGTGGGAAACTCTCCCTCTGGTGATGCAGGGCCACACTGATAATACCACTGTTACTCACCTGCAATGGATGTGTGATGATTTCTCTTTGTGGCTTATGTACAGGCCAATGGCCTGGCAGTCTTGGACAGCAGGTGGTCAAATAGCTCTTCACGTTTTTGAAATGGAAGTTATGATTCTTCAGCTAAGTGCCTGTATTGGACAGATCTGAATGTAACCTAGGGAATTGAGTTATGGCTTTATTTTCCTTTTCTGTGCTTATTTGGTCCTGTTGGTCACGCCAGCTATTTTATTTATGCAAATAAGCTCAGAAGATGCTTTCTGCAAAGATGAATTAGATATCTCCATGCTCATCTCGTCTTTTCTCTTCAGTGGGGACACTGAAGCAGAGGAGTTGACAACAAAATGTTTACATGATCCTAGTGAGTGCTTCGAGCCAGAGGTAATAACTCTTATGAGGGGTAGGGGCAGAAAGAGTAGATGCTCATGGTCTGATGCCTATGGTTGCTGGCAGAACCCCATGTGGAAGCTCTTTGTATTGCCCTGATGTTTTAATAGATCCCTGAAACTCAGCACTAGCCCTTTGCCATGCATTGTCTCCGATGTGTCTGGGTACCTCCAGAGACCTCTCCTTTGAAAGCCTGTTTGGTAACCTGCTTATCTTTCCCCACTCAGCACAGTCCATCTGCTGAGCTGTGTGGAAGGACAGGGAGCAGAGCCCTTCATTCTCCCTAACTCCCTACCCTCTGACCTGTGCAGCATCTTTGGAGGCACTAGACTTGAAGAGTTCCCATACTAGGGAAACACGACATCCTCTGCTAGGGCATTCTCTAGAGCAAAGGGTGTTGTGTTTACACAGCATAGGTAATACACACAGCTCTTGGGAGCAACCGAAATCTCTGTTCAAAGACTCATTGCTAAAGTCCTCAATGTGGCAACAAAAACCAATCTGGCATACTAAGATAACCCCTTAATTCTCTGGAGGCAGAAGAGCTGCTTGCAGGGTACCCACACCACTTATTACTTCCCCATGCACTGTGCTTATGTCTGCTACCAATAACTAGGATGTGTTCAGTCCAAGGCAGGTGTACCCTGAACTAGTTTTGTCAAACCAGATGGATCCAAGTGGCTAGTTTGTAATCCCTAGTTCCATTTGGAGTCTTAAAAACATGGCAGCTGTCACTTGTTATTACAGATGAGTGTTAAGGTGGTTTTAATTTTGAATGGCATGATGTCTCTAGCTCCTGGAAGGGAAAAATAGCATCATACCAGTGAACTTTGCCATCTATGAAAGTTTATTCCTACAAGGGTTGATATTCCATTTGCAGAATGGAATTTATAACTGTGCTTGCTCATACAACAGGAGCAACAACAATGTTCCTATGAAAAGAGTTAAAAGGGAGATTAAGAATTCATGTTTTCTGCTCAGGAGAGGTAAGATGGATATATATTTGAGAACATGGATTTAGCTGTCCACTGTTAGAAATGAGGTCAGGAAACCCTGTGACTAGAGACTTGAAATAGTCACATTACTATGCAGAATTTCAAAGCCAGATTTTAAAAGTGTGGCTTTTTGTTCATGTTTGTTTTGGGGTTTTTTGGTTTGTGGTGTTGGTTTTTTTTGGGGGTGGTGGGGTGGTGGGTTTTTTGTTGTTGTTGGCTGTTTTGGTTTTTTTTCTTCTGCTGGGAAGACCAGTTTGATTTTCAACATTAGTAGCAGGGATCTAAGGGAGTCTTTAAGCTACTCCAAGGTTTGCCATGTATTGGCAGTCTCTGCAGAGAGAGGCCAAAGGCTTGCATAGACTGTGAGAAGATGGTCCTGACTGGAGAAGTTGAAACTGTGTTCCTGGGGTTGGTTAAGGGAGTCTAGAAAGAATAAGAGACCTGTGGTGCTCTTTTGCCAGAACTGTTGGGCCCAGAGACACGGCTTGTCCTCCTGAGTTTGTTCAGTCTGATTTAGTCATGGCTTTTAAGCGTAGCCTGAGTAGAAGGCTTCTCTTGTATGAACAAAGGGAGGAAGGCACTGTGTTGTTGCCTGGGCCACGTTCCTCTTGATCACCTATTTTTGGCCCACTGATAGCACTTTCCTGTGTGACAGTGTGTTGTAAGCACAGTTCAGAGGGTGGCTCAGATCTGGAAGTGATGGCTGGTGAGTGATGAAAGGGAAGGGACATTGCTGCTGAGAAAATGCAGTGGTAGTCTGACTGGGCGCTTGGGGCTGCTTTTGGGGAAGCCAGACATCATTGGAAGTTTCTTGGTATGCTACAGGCATACCCATACAATTATGGGTAAGTCAAAGAGTAGTCAAAGCCCCATGTCCAGAAGATGTCATGGCTACTTAGTTACTCAGTTGTCCTATTTGTTACTTCTGTTGGTGGGGAAAGCTGTGTTCTACGCGAGACTAAACACTGGAGTGCTCTCAGATGTGGTACCACATTGACTGCAAAGATGTGGGCTCAGAGTTACAGGGTGATTCAGACCTAGCTTTTTCTCCACTTGTGGAGTAGGGAGCCTGAAGCCAAATGTCTGAAAATCAGTGATGTGAGCATGGTCCCTTGCAGATTTAATGAAAAATGTTAGTGTCGGTTCCTTGTTGATCGGGCCTCATTCTTCCCTCCCCAGGAGGAAATTTTCATCCTGGGATCCCTGCCTATCCCATCTTTGGGACTTGGCAAAAGTTGGATGGGCTTGGGGAGTTATTTCCCACTGAGCTCTGTCCTCTATCTGTCTTTATAAAAAAAAAAAAATTCTCTTTCCATCCTTCTTTTCCTTGTTCTTTGGGGGCAAAACTAACTTTTCAAGGCAGAAGATGAATTTGAGATGCTGCTAAAAAGGAGAGGAGGTAGCTTTCTCACGCAACTGTATGTCTACCAAGGGCTGAACACATGGTGAATGTAGCTGCTAGCATTAGGAGTAATTGTTAACATCCTGGAGAGCTGTGATGGGGGGAGATAAGGATGGGCAAACCAGCATGCTCTGCATGCGGTAGTCACACCATCAGCCTTTAGAGCCAGACAATCTTTCATTTTTATTATAATTGTGGCATCTCTTTAATTTTCTTGGCATAATGCACTTAATCCATAATTATAAAATACGCAACTAGCCCTTGGCTTTGCTGTGTTCTCGTAATGTGAGAGTGATTCTGTGTTTTTATTAATTTAACTTTCTACAAGCTAACAGATTGCCATAAAGGAAAACAGAATTTCTCAACCAGTACAGCTAATAGCTGTATTTCAGCAAAGGCCCCATGGTACATGTTGAACAATAACTACCACTCCTGTGCCACTTGCAGTTTTTAATTGAATTTCTATCCCATGGATATCATGTCAGAGCCATTCATCTGTTCCACTAAGTCTTCTGATATTAAACAAGTTCTTCCAAGTTGTTATTGTAGTACAAGTACTGCTCGATGTTTGATTTGCATTACATACGCACTGGTCTGGTGGAGGTAATGCAGTGCAGAAAAGCTTAGCTTGCATAGGCACAAGCAAAGAAATCATATTATTCTGGATAAAACTATTGCACTGTACCTTTCCACTTCTTTTCTTGTTGGAATGGTAGGATCTGGAGCACAAGTCTTATGAGGAGCGGCTGAGGGAACTGGGGTTGTTTAGTGTGGAGAAAAGGAGGCTGAGGGGAGACCTTATCGCTCTCTACAACTACCTGAAAAGAGGTAGTAGTGAGGTGGGTGCTGGTCTCTTCTGCCAGGCGGCTGGAGATAGGACGAGAGGAAGTGGCCTCAGGTTGCGGCAGAGGAGGTTTAGATTGGATAGTAGGAAAAACTTCTTCACTGAAAGGGTTGTCAGGTGTTGGAACAGGTTGCCCAGGGAAGTGGTTGATTCACCATCCCTGGAGGTATTAAAAAAAGCATGTAGACAAGGCACTTCAGGGCATGGTTGATGGTTGGGCTCGATGATCTTAAAGGTCTTTCAAACCTAAATGATTCTATGATCTGCTCTGTCTGTCCTGCTCAGAGTGTGACACTGACATTGGAAAAATTATTGTATAGCTGTGTGATGGTCTTGGAACCAGAAATGGAGACCTGCCTGGCTCATCAAATATTTATAGTCTTTGTTCTCCAAGGAAGTGGCTCTTGACAACCACCATTTGCAGTACAGCAAAAGTCTTTCTTGTTCCATGGTTCACCATGTTTATCTGGTGTTGGTGAACAGAAATCACAATGCTTGTGCAAAGAACGCAGGGTAGATCAGTGCTGAGGCAGAGCTGGGAGCAGGTTGTGTCTCCCAGTTATGTGCGTGGAGCAAATCATTCCTTGTTTCTGAGATAGTGCTCTTCCTTAGAGGCTGTGAGTCTTGGAATTGACTGTCCTGACATGAACTTGGACCAAACTGCCATGTGGTGAGTTCTAAATAGCTCCAGAATAATAAACTCTGACAGCAGTGAAACTGTGCTCTCGGGTTCAGTGTGTGGAACTGAGGGGATCCATAGTTTAGACTTTGCTGTCACCTTAACTCTGCCCCTTTCTTTCATCTACATAACCTTTTTTAAAAGATGAGTTAAAACATTGTGTTTTGTGGAAAGAAGTGATTTCAGCCCCACTTTCCTCCTGCCAAATCGAGAGACTTCTTTTGTCTCACAGTGTGTTTATGATACTGGAGCATTACAGTCTATGACTACTGACTCATCTCTGGGCTCTTCTTACTGAATGGTGTCTCTGGCTGCTAGCGTAGAGTAGATGAAAGCAGGGTGAGGTTTCCATCCAAATTGGGGAAAGGATCTGCATAGCTAATCTCTTCAGGAGGAAAGGTCTGAGCTGTGTTTGCTGGCCCTCAGTAAGAAAAAGCAGAAGGAATGTCTTCATTCCTAGACTACAAATGAAACACTATCTTGCAAAGCTCTCGATGGGAGTTTTCTCAGGGATTGCAACAAGAAGTGCAAGTGTGCCATGCTGAATATTAATTACATTGAGATTCTAATGTGCAAAACTGAAGGTGATTTCCCAGCATGCTTCTCCCCTCTCCACTGTTTTGTATTGATTAATATACTAATTCTATTGGGGAATTAATAATTCAGTCACCTAAGAAGTCATACTGACCCCAAACATCTGGGCTCTGGAGTTGCTACCTCCCAGCTGAAGTTGGGGCTGACTGTGTTAAGCCTGTCTCCTCCTTCGATGTTCAGGTCTGAAGCCCATGCTTGGTTGCACTAGCAGGGTGCAGAGGAGCACTCAAACAACTGTCCTCTTCTTGGTTTGGTGTTGTGTGAATACGTAACTATTGTCAGTGTCTGGCCTTCAGCATATTAACGAGAAGTTCTCGGGAAGCGGGAGCACTGTTGCTTGTCTGCATCTTACTGGCGTGAGGGCAGGTCTGTGCTCATTGCCGGTACTGTCACGGCCCCCGCGCTGCTGGTATTTGGAGAGAAGTTGATCTCAATTCTCCAGCCACAGGTTTCAACTAGGAGCTATTCAGTCTCTCTTTAAAAGTGTCTTGGAGTATAAATTCTCTTAATGGTGTCTAGATTGTGATGACAAGGTCTTAGCTGCACAGTAACTTTGCAGTGGCGTAGGGACCAAAGGGCATCTGGGTACTGCTGATTGGGGAATTACTGGAATCTGTTTGACGCATGAACAAGCAGCTGCCTGAGGATATCCTCGGTGTCCAAGGAACTGCCAACAAAGGTGTAAGCCTTGCTGTAAGGACAGTGCTGTATTTACATCCTGCTTTCTGGATCCAACACCATTCTGGGAGGTCCATAGGACAACCCTAGGTTTAGTACTCCCTGTTTGGATTCAGCCTGATTTTAGTTTCCACTGCCCTATGAGCTATCTAGGCAGCATTTAAAAGCATGTAGCAAAATCCCATTTAGAGCCTGTCTAGAAACCACGATCTGAAAAACTCTGCCTCTTTATCTTCCTTGTAAGGTTGCAGTTCTGATGTTAGCTTGTGACAGCAATTATTGATGGTGTCATTAAGGATGAGATCCCATTCCCAGCAATACATTTAATATTTTTCCCTCTTTTTTGCTGCAGAGACACTGATAAGTGGTGGCAGAATGAGATTTAAAAAAAAAAAAAAAAAAAAATAGAAAGAGAGACAGGGGGGTTTAAAGAAGCTCATGTTTATCGTTTGTGCCCTCACCCATGAGGAAGGGAGTTAATTCATGAAAATATTTCGTGTATGAGATTTATTAAAGTGTAATCTTTGCAAAATAATGACTTGTAGCAAAAAATTATGATTATTTATTTTCTCCATTTTCAACATCAGTTATGTAGTAAAGTATGGACAAAGAAATAACCCCTTCAGATAACACTTCCAATGTTCATTTACTGTTGGCTTGGAAAGACAGCTGCTATTTCATCACAGTGCTCCGATTATTACAAATGTATTGTTTTAAAGCTTAGCAGCTGTGTAATAGATACATAGGTACATGATGTAATATTTCTTTCTGCATTCCCTCTTTCAATAATCACAGCACTTAAGGCTCAATATGAATTTTATTGATCCCTGACTGTAGCTCATTAACATGGAAGTACTCCTTTACATCTGGGTCAAGCACAAATAAATGTGTGTGTCTAAAATGGAGTCTGGGGAAAGGAATTTTTGACTGCATGGACTGTGATTAATAGAAGCACACACCAGAGGGGTTAAAGAGGTATTGGGAGGGGGAGGAAGGGGGAGGAATGAATTGGGGGAAGCTTGGTTAAAGTTCGGCCCTTTTCCTGTAGCGGGAAACTTCTCACCTGTTTGTTTATATTTTCAACTAGCTAAATGGTGCAGGTCCACTGTGGTACTTAGTTAAAAGTGGGTGATGGGGCTGTGTGGAGTGAGTGTTCTGAGGAGCATGCTGCGCTGTACTGAGGCTTCCAGTTTTGGATGTGATAAGTAGTTTCTTTCAGACAGGCTAGCTGAGGGTCTAATGTTAAAACATGAGCAATCAAGGAGCATACTCAAGGCAGTGGTGCAAATCCAGCAGGTTTCCTGTCCAGATGCCCTTCCAGGGACCTTCTGAAGGGACAGAGGCAGGGAAAGAAAGTTCATCTGCTCTGAGCCGTTGGCCACTTATCACTGCCCTTATTCTTTGCAATAAGTTGCAGAGATGCACCACTTTCCCTACATGTTCTTATGGTCAGCATGTCCATGCACTGGTCGTTGACATCTCAGTCATGACTAAATGCTTTTGGTAGAAATTGTGGCACTGTGTGAACCTTCCTCTTTTGTACCCATATTCATTTTCTCTGTCCTCAGAGTAAAACCTGTAGAGGTGTGCACAGACATGTCTGCAGAACTGCCCCTGCATGGAGTGGTTGATCAGATCCTTGCTGACTGCAGAGGGCTTGTTTTCAGAGGGTTACTATTCAGCCTGCAGGAAGATTCATTCCCAGAATGTTAAAGCTGATGTTAAAAAAAACCACGTGCCTTCTGGTAAGGCAGCTAAAAAGGATAAGGAAATGGCCAATAATGAGCTGCTGCTCTTTCCTAATTAATCACAGGCTATTGCAATCTACCTGCTAAAAGATGGGCAACCCTTCATGCTGACATTATCCCTGGGGGTCTTAATGGTGCCCTCCAGGAATGCAGTATCATGCTTCATTGCTTCTCATTGGCTTTTGAAGCATCAGGTTGACTAGAGTGAAGAAAAAAAGCCATTTCTCTCCTGCTGTAAATAATATCACTGAAAGAACTTAAGTGCCACTGCATTGAAACCATCCAGTGGCTGTGAGTGAGCCATGCTAGGTTAAAATACAATTAAAGATACACTGCACAATTTAATGAGTTCTGCTCTAATTTTTCTTGAATCATGGATCCGTGGACAGTGCTGTCAGAAACATGAGCAACAGCTGGTTCAACAGGCAGATATCATGAGTGGGACTGGAGCCCAAGTTCAAGTAGAAAGCACGGCCAAAGGCCCAAAACATGCCGAGTCATAGACTTGAATGCTAGCATAGACAATTACCGTTGATGGACTCTGAGCTCTGACATAGCACAGGGCACGGGACTTCACACAGTAAGTCCAGTCCATCTGTCATGGCTAAGAAAGTGTGCATCTCGGTTTACAGTTTGAAATGTCTGCATTTATGTGAACCTTTGTGGGAGATGCCATACTCCAAACTAGGTGGTTGGAAATGTCATCATGGGTAACTGGCAAAAAGATCACAACCACAGAAGAAGTCTGTGGCAAAGTAGGAACCTTGCAGATCTCCCAAGATACCTTCTAATGCTTTTAGTACAACAGAATTCTTTTTTCAGTGAGCCTCACAGTCTGTATCTTGGGTGTTTGTGTTTGATCCTTTTCATAAGTAGTTAACTTATGATTAAGTCCAAAGACACAAAGAAAATCCATGGTGTGTCTAGAAAAAGAACTTTAGCATCTTGGATCACAGAGAACTTTCCCCTTCCGTTTGCCTTGGTAATATGCAGGGTGCTTAGCTCTTCGTAAATTCCATTTAGGTAGAAGTAATGACTTTAACATGAATAAGAACCACGTTTTCAGCACACTTATTAGGAGCAGAGGCATAAGGGGTTATTTATCCTTGTGTTTCAGGGCCTAAGCAAAAATATTCCTCATCTAATAACCAGAGGAAATACCATTCTGTAATGTAGTACTGGAGCTAATTCTCAGTTTGAAGATGTTTAAGTTGGCTCTTTCTGACTACTTCTTGAGACAGCCTATCAAGCTAGAGAGGTAGCTGGTCTTTTCTAGTGCTTCCTTTTCTTCCCCTGCATCTAAGCCTAAGATCTCCTTCCTCATAAGTTTGAAGGGGATGGGCATTTCCTTGTGCTCCATTTACTATTCCTTCATTAAAATGACAATCACCCAGCCATCTCCTGGGGGACTTGCTGAAGCTGATTGACTTTTCAGGCTGTTCCCACTTTATTGATCTTCTGTCTGAGAAAATTCCAACAGGTTTATTCTCCCAAGACAAAGTGTTTTGTGTTAGATGAGCTTCTGAGTACCGAGTGCAAAAGATGACAGAAAAAGGAGGCTTTTCTGGGGTAAAATTAAGCTTGAACCAACTGTGGTTTGAAAGATATTAGGCAGTGAGGTCTTAGGGCATGATAGTGCAGGAGTGATAAGTTGTGTGCTTTCTGAGCTGCCCACAACTCACAAGCACTTGCTGGGGAGGAGGGGGATCCCCATGTTGAGCATCTGCCATATGGATCACAGTCATTTATTAACCTTGATAATAAACAGCAAGCTTACCTCTTTGGAAAGTCTGTGTAGATGCAGGCTTAGACCTCAGTGTTGGCATTTTGAAGGCATGCTAACTAGAATCAAGTCTCTTAATCCTCATGTTCAGGGAGTGAGTAAGACTCACACTCAACCAGGGCTAGTGTGAAATATCTCCATGCCGTGTAGCACTGGATTTAACTGTATTATGAGAGGTTTAATCCAGCTGCTGATCTGACTGTTGCCCAAGCCAAGAAACTGGGTGACAGATGACTGGCTTCTTCCATTATTGTACTTACATCCCTGTCCTTATATTTCTCAACCAAAATCCTCTGCTCTGAGGAGCTAGGAGAGGATGAGAGAGAGTCATTTGGGACTGTTCAGAACAACCTGAGTTTATTTCCCAGGGACCCAGCTGTATAATTAGGCTACCCCCTGCAAAGCAAGTGGTGCAGCCTACAGAAAAGCAGTGTCAGCTGTGTAATCCAGCCTGAGAGCTCCTTCTGTCTTGTGAATTACCATGTCTCTGTTATGAGATGCTCAAAAATGTTAGTGTTCAAAAGGCTGGGAGGGTTTGCAGACCCTGTCATGGATATTTCGGTGATAACTGGAATGGATAAGCCTCAAAGGATTCAGGAATGGCCTGATTTTATGTTTTGGTTTATTTCTTTATTTATTTATCATATTGAAAGAGGGCTTGTGCTGCAGACTGTTCTGGTGGGAAAATGCCATTGCAAAACACCTGTTCAGAGCTGTATTAGCTTGAGACTTACTTGTGTTCTTTTATGGTTCCAAATTCTCTTTGCTTCTTAAGAAAACCACACTTGCACTCTTGCTTTGGCTTGTCCGTGCAGGTTTAAACTTCTGAAGTTTTTCAGAAATGTAGAATTCTCACAAATGCAAAACTGAAATGCTTGCAAAATGCTAGCATCGTCTTGTTAATGTTGCTATTTGTATATTTATAGATATACATAGGTATAATGGGTCTTGACCTTTATTGTGTAAATTTGTGTAGATCTGCCAATATTATTCATTCACTTGAATGTAATAGGGTCACATTGACTTAAACTAATTGGGGATCTGGTGCTGTCTTATTAGTTGTAGAAAAGTAGCATGCAGAGGCTCTCAGTCATGTTGTGACTGGGTGTAAAGACGTGTTCCTAAGCCTAGAAGGGACTTCTTGCATTCTCAGTCCTCAGCTGTCTCAGGTGGCTGCATCTCGTAAGCTTTTTATTTTTGGGGCGAACAGTAAGAGCCAATCTTTTCCCAGTTAACTTAGCTAAGCAAGTTAACTAAATGGGAAACTGGAGTGCTGAAGAGTCTTTCCTGGGGTCAGGCAGGATTTCTGTGGTACTTATGTTCTGGTTGTGTGTGTGTGGTGCTGGTGGCAGTAACCTTGGGGGCCACAAGTAGGGGAGTTGCAGGTAGACATAAGGCTTGTGGTAGGGAATGGAATGTGTTGCAGGCTGACTGTAAAAGTTGGTTTGGGAATTGTCTGCAATTTTTAATATCTGTGTCTAAGGAACTGGTCTGAACTGTCTCCATCACTGGTCTCTTTTTTAACTACATCAGTTTTGCAAAGATTTGCTGATAGTTTGAAAAAGTTAACACACCTTGTGTTACGGTAGAGATGATTCAGGTTCATCTAATGTTCCCACAGTACTGCCTACCACTGATCCCAAAATTAGGCAGGCAGTGTCAAAGGAAAGTTTCTGGTAAACCCTGGCCACAGGCATCATCCCAGGGGGAATGAGTGGACACTGATGTTGGTATCCATAGCTGGGAAACTGAGATTTGAGTCCTCTCTCTTTTAGAAGGGCGAGGTGACCTACTGTGTACTTATTTTTGAGTGCTTGGAAGGACTTCATTGTCATCCACATCTAGTACAGAAATACACAGTTCAGTGATGGGGCACTTCCATAGTCTTCCCTCGACATTTTGTTCAATACCCATTTGAGGGGAATTCCAGTTTAAATGCACCTAATAGCATGGATGTTAAATTGAACTTCAACAATTGCTTCAGAAAATCCTACATTCAAAGCACTTTCCTTTTGCTACAAAATAACGCAAATTAAAATGATTAGCTACTTAAGAGAATCACTACAGAAGCATTTTTAGCTATAGTAATAAAAATAGAAAAGGGCCTGGGAAGGGCCTTGTTTCCAATTAATAATCTAATTAATATCTGATTAATTAATGAGGCTTTGTCATCAAAGCTGCCTTTTATCTTTCAGGCTATTAAAGTGTCCTCTAGACCCAATTTCTTGAATATGTCTTGATAAGGCCATGTTTGCTGAGTCAGTCAAGCGCTTGGAATCAAATCAGTATGCTGCCTTATCAGGGATGCATAAAACACCTCTTTGGAAAATTAGAATACATCAGAATCAAGAACATGATAAATATGTCAGATCTTTTAGACAGTACAAATGGGAAGTGAGTAATGATGAGGTGTAGTTCTTCAGAGCTGTACAAAAGCAATGCTTCTACATAGATTTCACAGTAGTGAAATGACCAGAGCAGAAAAAGGAGAGGCCTTTATGAAGCCAGACTGTCTTAGCTCCAGGTTGCCCCTGTTCCATGGCAACTGAACTGTGTCTGGGGTGGTGTCTGCAGGGATGTGGTGTCCTGGTCTCAGGTCAGAAGCAGTGAGATGATGATTCAAATTCAGATGTCCTTGCTGAGGCTGCTGATGAGCATATTACATGATGCCTGTATAGCTTTAACGTTTGTGCTACTGTGAGGTACAGTTTCTATCAGTGGGCATCAACTTTGCCTGGCTACGATAACGATTGCCAGCAGGTCATCAATGGTGTAATGGGGCAAGCATGCAATGAAGAGAAGTGTTTATCCTCAAAAGCGAGGAGAAGCAATTTCACATTTCCTCAGGTCTTTATTTATATTCTTGATTCTGCCAGCAATCATTGGGAAATCCATATCACATTTCTCTGCTTATCTCTGCTCTCTTCACTTTGTAATGCTATAGTGTGCAAGGTACAGTGGAGTGCTGGTATCGTTTGGCACCTACTTCTAGTAGTAATTCTCACACATATCCCCACAGGATAGCAACATTTAAAACATAGAGCACTGGTACATTACAACAAATGATGAACTTCTGATCTCAGCTAGGATGACTGAGGTCCTTCCCTTCATTTGTACTGCCAGCTCAGTGCATGAACTTTTCTAATCCATTTTGCATGAGATATTCCTTGCCTTGTGCTAGCCATCTAACAGTCAAGTGTGTGTGCTGGTTGCTCTGGTCTCCCTTTACATTGAAGGGAGGAAGACAAGAGAGCGATACATCCTCACCTATTTTAGGATGAATAAGTCATCCTCTGAAGTTAACAGTCTCTGTCTATAGTTAGGGAGAAAATGCGGACAGGCTTGGGAGCTAGAGCTAAATAACTAGTTTGTAGGTAGCTAAATTTAAGATGAGATAAACAGCCATGGTGTAGAGAAGATGGAGTCTTACAGCTAGGGAAGTAGAGTTATTTTAGTATCACAGTAGGAGGCACCAATCATTGTTGCTTTTGTGCCTTCTTATTGTGGGCTATTCTGCAGCAGAATATAAAGCGATGCTTAGTAACCACTACACCTGCAGCCTGCTTGCTTTGATCAGGATCCCAGGTTCTCTAAAAGCAGAGCATACGTTGCCATAGGCTTGTATAGTTCAGGCTCTTGCCTGCCATGAGGTGTTAGGTTCCATCAGTTTGGTTTGTGTTTATCTCTACTTCAGAGGAAAGATTTTACCATCCTTTGACAGAAGCAAAATGGTGCGATGGCTTCAGATCTGCCTTTAGCCAAATCTGTGTCCCACAGTAGTTGAGGTATACCGCCTCTAAAAGTCCTAGAGCAGGGAACATCAGACTCTGGTGCTCAAAGTGGTTCTTTGGTTTGATCTGGCAACTCCTATTCCTGCTTTGCCAAGCATCCCTCACTTTCTTTGCCATTCTTTTCCTGCAGGAAAACCCATTTCCTGCAGTGCCCCCACCCTCCCTCTTTGTGTCTCAAAAGAGGCTCTTGCTAGTTGGGGTGGTTCTACAGATTATTTTAGTTCTAAAACTGCTTTTGCCTTTCCACAGAAATGGTGTATCTGGAGGTAAGGGAAGGCCCAGGTGCAGAAGAGAGAGGAGACTGGGAAAGGACAGCCTGTTTGCTGATGGTGAATGCTATTCATGCACCCAATGGCACACTGTTCTGGATAGTCAGTGATTGCTGGGGATATCCAACGCACCACTGCGTTCCCACAGGACGAGTACAGCGAAAGTGATGCAAACAGATGGCTTTCAAGTTAGTAGCCACCATCCCTGTAGGCTAAATATACAAAAACTACATCTCCAGAGACTGTTCATGCCCGTCTGAGTAGTCATCTCTACTAAGGAATAACTGGTGTGAACAGTCCCCCTGCCTTGTGGGATGGTGATCAAATGAAATGCTGATGAGCAATCAGACACTAGAAATGGGACTGATACTCTCATCTCCTGTTGCCCATAAATCCAGAGGTGGAATATTCTGTATCCTTTTGTCCAGCCTCTGAGTCATCCAGAGTCCTCCCAAAGGCTCGTATTGAATAAACAAGAGAGGATACCTTTCCTGTCAAAAAGAAAAAAGAAGAGAAGACTCTGCAAGAAAAAAAACAGAGGAAGCCAGTGTTCCTAGTTAGCTCCTATCTCCTTCATTTTGAACTGCAAATCACAATGACTAATGCATCATGGCAGCTCATTTTGCCTTGTCAGTCTCCACTGTACATCATAAATTGAAATTTATCAACAAAGGTCATCATCAAGTCTTTCAGATGTTTGGTGATGGGAATTGTCATTAATCAAAAAAGAAAGGGGGTGGAGGAAGGGTGCTGTTATCACAATAGAAATTTGGGTGGGTATTCTGCTGTGTAGATGACATGCAAACTAATCTAAAAGGAAAAAAATTTTTAAGAGAAACTACCAAAACTGTCATCTGCTCGAACTTCTTTTTCCCTAGTAGGATCTCTGGTTTTAGGTACTTTTGAAAGTTTGTGGAACTGAAAGTCCCCTAGAACTGATGGGTTATGGTTCCAGAAGTACTGAGAATGTAAAATCTTGTGTATGATGGCAGAAAGTGGTTTTATTTAGGTCATTTTAAAGACTCTGTTTTTTTGCTGATATACTTGGATAGTTGTTTTTTTCAAGAAAGATCTTCCTGTTAAAGACTGGTCCCTGAGGCAACCATGACAAAAGATGTAATTGGACTAGAAAGAGTAGTCATAGAATGATCAGAGACATGAATAGGTTATACAAGGAATGGCTAAATAAACAGGGAGTCTTCAGACTGGAAAAAAATCTGTGGGGAACACGACAACAATCAGTGAAATCACAAATGGCAGCATGGGGCTCCATGGCTTCATTCTTGTTAAGCGGTAGCAGTGGGCTCTGAATTATATTATGAAGTTAAAACAAAAGGGAGCATCTTTTCATATAGCACACAGTTGTGGTGTTTATTACCATGTGATAATGAAGTTGCCAAAAGTTTCCCTGTGTGGTTAGGCAGATTTATGGAACTAAAAGCCCACTGATGGCTCTTGCATACAAAGGTGTCATCTTCAATTTAGGAAGTCTGTGATATTGCTGTAGGCTGGGAAAATACACTAGGAAGCAGGACCATATGCTTTCTCAGTTTCTGTTCACTTCCCTACTGTCATTGTTGTCCTTAGTTTTCTTTAGTGGGATGGGGACAAAGGAAGGCAGTTGTTTCTGTTTGTAGTTGTAAACTATTCTGACTTTATATTTATTACAGTCACTCTAAAATCCTGCTTGGGTAAAAGGAAGCTTTCAGCACAGCAAATGTGGTCTAAGTGAAAGATTCACAGGGTACAGATAATTGGATTTCCTTGGTTAGTAAGTAGGCACAGCCCGTCATGGCTGTTGGTTATTTTGTTTGTGTTTGGTTTTTGTTTTTTGGTTTTCTTTTCTTTTTTTCTTTTTTTTGGGGGGAGGCAGGTCAGAAAAAAAGTGTCCTTGTATGTGATCAGGTCAGCCAGATAGCCTTGCACTGGTTAAGAGTGGATCTTTCTGAGAACTGCCTCGTTATAAGTGAAATTAGGCTCCACTGTTGCAGGCTGGGAGCTGGACCTGGGCTCCCCTGGTTGCCTTGAGGTTGGGAATGAAATAGTCCTGGAGAGGCAGAGGGGGAGAGCCCTGGGAGCTGGGCTAGCAGTGATGGGTGGCACCATGTCTGCTGCTTCTGGGGGAGCATTTTTAGACTTGCACCCATTCACTGCCTTGGCAGTGGCAGCGGTCACCCTGCCTTTCTGGAGCTCCAGCTGGGGCTGGCTTAGCTGCAGGGCCAACTCTGTGTTTCTGTCCCAGGCATTTGGCTGCCCAAGGCAGACTCTGACTTTGGGCTCATAAGCAGCCCTAAGAGATGAAAGATTGCTTCTCTTTGTTGTATCTAAATATGAAAAAGGCTTTGGGAGTGGAGGATATTTAGCTACCAAGAGCCATAGTCACCAAAAGCCAGGAGCTAGTCTAAAGTGTTCAACAAGGAATAAAAGGAATAATGTCAAAAAGTTCAGAGAGGCAGGGCCAGAGCATGTTAAGACTGATACCGTTCTGAAGAGGAGCAGCCCTCTGCCCTGCCTGTGAGTTAGTGGGACCAGCTTCCCGCGTGGTGCGGTGATTATTGCGTGGTTGGCCCGGTTCCTGATTTAGGTCTCTCTGCTCCAGTAAGAACCCACTTAGCGCAAAACAGTGTGGTGGGGTCAGTGCTGAGCTAGCTTTTGCCTGAGTCCTGAACCACTTACGGTCACTAGGGTAGCTGGCCAAAGGGGTTTACAGCTGGGGCTACCACAGGGGGTGGTCAAGCTGGACTCTGACTCAAGCAGAGTCTCTTCTCAGTGTGTCATAGCTTCAGAATGGCCTTTATCTCGGGGAGGGTAGTTTGAGGGGGAGGAAGGGGAAAGGAGGGATGGAAACAAACTGTTTGACAAGCAATGGAAGCTTGGCAGCCTGACTTCTTGTGTTGTGCAGTTGGGTTCTTTGTAGTGTATTAGTATGTGAGCTGTGTTTGAATGTTTTCCTGCAGCTGGATGTTCAGAGAGATGTGCCTGCTCTCATGTCTCATGGGATTTGGTTTCATGTTGCAGCTTTTCTCTTAGCGCTGATAAGTTTGCTCTCCTTTAGCTGGCTGCCGGTTTTCATGAAACCTGTAGAAACTTTGTTCCTCTTGGGTTGTTGTTTCTCTGTCAAACTGGGAGAAAATTGGCCAATGGGTAAAATCAAGAAGTTGTTTGGGGGGCTATGGAGAGACGTGCACACTGCAGGCAGACAGTTTTCAGGCACGTGAGAAGAGAAACAAATGTTAATCTGGGCTGTGTGTGCTTCTCTTGCTCTCTGAAGTGCACAGAGAATCAGGATATTCTCCTGCTCATTTAAGTGAGCTGTGCCCCCTCCCCGGTTCTCAATGTGGGGCTGCGGTTGTGTGGTAGTGGGTCTGATCTGGAAGTGAGTACATAGGCTTCAGTATCGTAGGAAAAAGGCTGAGAATCTAAAATCAAACCCATACCTGCTTCTTCTCCACACACAGTCAGGGAGAATCGCAGGTTCTGAGGAGAAACCCCTGACGGGGAGAGTTGGTGGCACATACACACTCCAGGAGGTTGAATTGTCCCTCCCAGCCATCCAGTGCCAGCATTTGCAGCTCTTTTGCTCCTGAGAGACTGATACATGTTTTATAGCCTATCTTCATAGCTGAGTAGCTGAGACTGCAAACAAACAAAACCTCCTTTCTCTGCCTGAGAGAGCCCTGAGATGGAAACCATCTGAGAGGAGGACTCCTCTAAAAGCTATTCAGATGGCATTCTCTCTGCCTCTCTGCATCTCTACTTCATATCCTTGGGATGAGCAAGTCTTATCACAATATTAAAGTCTGCTGGCTCAGGCCTGTTTGTTGGATCCACAGGGAAGATCAGGCTCAGACCTACAGGAACAAGATGGATTTTGTTAGCTCTTGGTGCACTGAGTTATGGCGAGGTTTGGTAGAGAGAAGCTTCTCTCTCTGAGTGTGCCCCTTGAGCCCTGTTCTGTGAGACTATGGGACAGCACTTGCAGCAATAGTTAAAACACGTCACAGCCCGTCAGGGGAGGGCAATGGAATCAGGCAGGTGATTTTCTTTCCCAACTGTTCATAATAGAATACGATTCTGGGAGAATTTGCAGTATCCCAATAGATTAATTACATTGTAAACCTTGCTTTTCCAAAGGGAATATATAGAATTTGGTGCCACAGCCTGTTCAGGGAAAGCCCACGTTTATTTGTTTATATGAATATGACACTTGTGTTGCACTGGGTCAAGTCTTTCTTCATGGTAACCAAGACTAGCAAAGAGATTCTTCCTCATGGCTGGTAGGAACTGCTAGTTAGAAAATCCAAAAAGCTGAACTGGTGTAGGTAAAGGCCCGTTCAAGACTGGACTACACCTTGAGTTTTATTGCTTTTCCCTGTGCAGCCTTTCTTGGGGTATCGCCAGCAGCTTGGTTTGCAGGATGGAAAGCAGGATAGAGGGGACAATGAAATGCTGTAAGATCAATGTATAAGGACATGTGGAACAAAATGCATGGACTGAGCTTTTACAGGCTTTGTATATATAGCCAGAGTCCATTCCACATTGTAACAGTTTCTGTGCTCCCAACAGTGTAACAAGGTGCAACAATTTGTTTTATGAAAGCATTGTTAATAACACTTTTACATACACGTGTGTGGGGGGGTATGTGTGTGTGATTAGAAGCAATCTTCAGATATCATCAACTTGAGGCTGAAGGCAATAACAGCCTTCCAAGATGATGAGACTCCACTCATGGCTTCAGTGGAGCAACCCAGAGGAGAACCATCTTGGCAGGATCAGTTGGCCATAAAAGGCCCAACCAAAGTTAAGGCAGGCTTTTGGGGTGTGACTCATGGAAACGGTCTTTTGTATCACTGAGTCTTTTGTCATTTTGATGTAACTACAACCTTTCTTCCCCTCCATTCTTTTAATAATGTGTTTTGAAGTGGATCCTATTGTGACCAGAGGAATGGGAGAAAACATGGTATCCAGTCTGCATGTAGTGTAATGTAAGCAACTGTAAGGACATGTGGGCTAGTTAATTTGCAGTTAGAAGTCTTTGGCTGCAAAGATAAGTAGTTGGTAAGGGAGAAGGGTTCAAGTTAGTATTAAAAGTTGAGCCAAACTGTTCTGTTCCACCTGTGGGTCACATCTCTTCAAATGTTCAGGCTTGGGTTGCTAAAATTAGACAGCCAACTTTTTTTTCTTTTTTTTTTCTTGTAAATACTTGTTTTCAAATTAGACAGTTTGGTGGTAGGAGTTTGAGCAGATTTCAGTATTGAGCTATACAGTAGATGATTATAGAAGCTGAAATGGCTAATCGTAGATGCCTGCTTTTGAAAAAATGAACCATTACCTATGCAAGCTTTCAGTTTCTTCATCTCTAGAATAGAGATAATATTTCCCAGTATGGCCCTTGGGACTTTGTTAGTTTGAATGGATTAACATGAGACAAAAGATTCAGATTCTTTGGCTGGGAAGGTGCTATGGAAATACAGTATATTATTGTGTTATCCTTTGAGACGTTTCTGTGAAGCCAGTGGGGTGACTGTCATGATAATAAAGAAAGCCTTAGAGAAGCTAACGAAATAATGATCCTACTTCCTTTCTAGCTATTCTTTGAAAGGGCAAATGCAATGAGTGATAATGGTTTAATGAGAAAGAGTCATTAGGGCATCCAGCCTGCATCTTTAGAAGTGCAAAGCATTTTGGGAGATCTGAAAATGACTTGGAGAACAAAACCAAAGTAGCTCTATCAGAATATTAAACTGTTATTTGTATTCTCTTTGAATGCTGATTGAAACCAGTGATCTCTTTCCCTGGCTGGTGGCTGGTACATGTGTAGTCACGAATGTGGGTTGTTCGGAGCTTCAGTGCCTTTGGAAGGGTGAGATCAAGGAAGTATCTCAGTGCTTGCCCTCTGTGTGTTACCCTCTGCTTAGAGCTTAGTGTTACTTGAGGATTCCTGACCTGTTGAATTTGCATGTATAGGGGGCCTTGTGTAGTGGAATTAATTGGCCTGGATTATGCAGTTTTATTAATCGAGCTGCTTCAGTTTCAAGCTTGGCTGGAGGGGGAAAGCTGCTAGGTTTTTTGTGTGGTATTGATACCTAGCAAGAAAAGAGCTTCAGACTCTTTGGATGGGAAAGTGCTATGGAAATACAGTACACTATTGTAATATCCTTTGGGATGTGTCTGTGAAGCCCAGCAAGTATCAATACTATGCATTAGTACAAAAGTGTAAGCGTACATTAAGTGTAAATAGAGCTAGTGTTAGCAATATTTTAGTATTAAAGATCTAAACGAGAACACAAGGAAGTTATGTAAGACTTGAAGCACCCCTGACTGCTGAGTGTTCAAAGGCTGAAGGTTGGTTCAACCCATTTAAGGAAAGAACCAGTTTGCAAAACATTTAGAAATTGTGCTTGAAAGATGCACAGAAGCAAATGTGTTGGAGCCACATCAGTGATAAAACAAGCTTTTGACTTGATGGGTCCTACTACTTGGAAGTGTGAAACCAGCTGTCTGGTTTTGCAGCATGGCCCTTTCAGTGTCACTGTGGACACCACTAGCAGCAAGGAAGCTAGCAGAGCTGGGTGCAGATTCTGGCATTGCTCAGTCTCTGCAGCCACTTGGGTGGGAGCCTTGAGCTGCTGGGCACAGTGGCACTGTTCACTGTGATGCCAGAAGGGTAACTTGGGCCATTTCTCTGCTGGACAGACAAGGAGCAGAGGACTGGTCTCAGGCAGAACCACAAAAACCGCAGATGCTAGAGGCTAGCTGAACTTAGAAAATCAGAAAATTACTGGACCTAGTTACTGGGAAAGGCACTGAATTGCGACCTGTTCTCTAATCATCTCTTTAGTTAAAAGCATGATTAGAGAGGAGGGCAGGGGCCATGAATTCTCATCTTAATAAAATCATAGGTATGTCCAGGTAGGCTTTTTGTGAGGGTCTTTCCTTGTCCACCTGATAAGGATTGTGTTTGTTCTGTCCATATGATGGAAGTTGTGTAGGGTCAGGAGCCAGGCTCTCCCCACTGTTTAGATGGGGTGGGTAGGATTTTTATGCAGGTTGTGACACCCCTCCTAAAGCAAGCTGGTGCTGACCGCTCTTCAGGTGTGGGATCCTGTACTAGGAAGCTGTTGATTTGTTCTGGCAAGAAAAATCTTGTTTGTTAGGAAAAGGAGAGTACGAAATAGCAGAGAAACAAGCAGGGCAAAGTGAGGTTTCAAACATGCCCACAGATGAGGAGGAGGAAGCTACAGAAAACCCTCTGTGACGAAGCAGCCCTTTTCCCCAGTCACGAATGGGTAATGCCACCCCCAGATCATCTGCTCCTTCGGGTGGGATTTGCCAGTGTAGGGGCCTGAATCTGTCTCTGTAACTCAGAAAAACTAAATGCTTGGCACAAAGTAGGATGGGGGTGACTGAGGACTCAAGATGCCAGTGTAGGTACATTTTTATCTAGACATGAGTTCAGCTGTTACAATTCTGAGCCACATTTGGATCCCCATCTCCAAGTCAAAAATCAGCCTACTTAAAAAAAAAACCTGTTGTTGATGGGTTTAATTTGGATTTTTCTGTTGGATTTGTCTGAAAAGAGAATTTGTGCTAAGTGTGCTGCTGAGATCAGAGTCCTCTCATGTAGATGTCATTTGCAGTCCCACACTGGCACATGAGAGCAGAGCCTGCCCCCGAAGTCCATCTTCATGGGTGCACCACAGCTACCAAGGTGCATAGGATTAATTGATGCTGAGACAGATCCTGTCCCAAAGGGCTCAAGTTTCCTTCTCTTTTCTGCTGTCCACCCTGAATGAAACAGGAAAGCTTGAGTTTTAAGGGTAATAATGCTCAAGCTGTAACTGTGATCATCTGTTCACAGTCTTTTCCTTCTCCTGAGTTCTAGTAACCACATAAACTCTTTTTTTCTCCTCTTTTCTCCAGGTCAACAGATTATGGCACTACCTATGAAAAGCTAAATGACAAAGTAGGCCTGAAGACTGTGCTGAGCTACCTTTATGTCAGTCCCACTAACAAGAGGAAGGTAAGAGAGAGCCGTCGAGCTGGTAGCTATAGAAACAAAATTACGGAATCCTGTTAATTCTGAGAGGAATTATGATCCTAAAGTGAAATCCACTGGTAATTCACAAGAGCTTGAATTTGCCATCTAAGTTGCACTAGTGCAATTCCACAGAATACAGTAGAACTATGCCTATGCTACTTGTGATGGGGATGGAGTACTTGATTTCCTGCTGCATGTGTTAGAGAAATAAAAGGGTTGCTTTTATTTGCTTCTAACTGTTACAACTTCAAAGAAGCTGAACTCATACAAATGTTTCTGGGACTCTTGCTTACACTGTCTTTGGCTAATACACCTCTCCCTGCCTTCTTTGTCTCCTTATTATTAGAAATACTGAGTAAAAAGCATTTATTTCTGCATTTGACTCTTTTCCCCTTTATGCTTTCCCTAGCTAGAAGTTAGAGGTAAAAATGTAAATGACATTTTCAATGGTTACATCATGTAAGGGGGCTGAAAGCAGAATATGCCTGGGAGAGTGGGTGGGAGACCTAAGACTTGATTTGAATGTGTAGGAGAGAAGATGAGGTCATAGCTTTCAAACCCCCTGCTCATGCTTCCCACGTGATGCAATTAGGGCTGCAGCTGGCTCACGGAGCGCAGCCCAGGAGTTACTACTCAGTGCCTTTTTGGTTTAAAATTATTGCCTGTGTTGATTCGGGGGAGGTAGTGGGACAAAGATGCTTTCAGCTACCCACAGAAATCAACGTGGGAGGGCTGCAGCATGTAGCTAATTGCTGGCAGTGGAGTCGTGTTTGGATGGGGTGCAGCCCATTTGGCTTGATCACTTCCAAACTGCTCATCTCCTGTCTCCATCCATAGGTTTCCAAACTAGTGTTTTGCTACTGGTACTGTTTTTATTGTTACTGTTGTGTTTTACATCACTGGTCAGTCTACAGAGGTTTCAGGATTGATGTTTATTTCAGTGTATGCAACCTTAAGGCAGTCAACTCTGATTACTATCGGCAACAATGCGTGTGTGTTTGGATATATAGAGGAGAGGAAGAATGCAGTGGGCAGGGGTCAGCTTATATTTGTTCTGATGCAGAAGCTGAATTATTGTGACAACTACTTTGACTTCTTTTTTTCTGAGCAAAATGGAATGAAGATGTTTCATAATGAACTATCCAGGCCTTCACACTGCTCCCATATCCAATATGGTGGGCACTGAAGAGTTAATTCTTCTTCATTCTGTTTCCAAAGCAACTCTGCCCACCCAAAATCAGAGGCAATATGCTCAGTTACAAATCCTACGTCACTGGTGTAAATTCTTCCTCACAAATTGGAGTACTAGGTTATATGATTATCTTCTAGCAATTTCTCAAGCTATCGAGCTTTACAGATTAGCACTCTTTTCTCTCCTTTTTTTTTTTTTATTAATAACACCTACATTTCATCATATAGTGGCATGCAGACGTATCTTTACCTGCTGTTTTCTTATTTCACATGACAATTTTTAAAAATTTATTTTGGTCTTATGTCTTAAGGGAATGATTTCTGTCTGTCTGTCTTCCCTCTTCTCCTCCCTTCTGAAAAAATGTTTTGAAACGGAGAGAAGAGCTGTAAGAAAAACCTGTAGGAAACCAGCTTCAGTGCTGGCTGCTGTGGGAACAACTTGTCTCCATTCTTTCCACCTCTGCTAAATACAGGGGCACTGTTACGCTGCATGGTTAAACAGCTGGTTTGTCTGAACCCAGAGCTGACTTGACTTTGCCCGTCAAAGCAATTCCAAACATATATGCAGCATTTGAAAAATGCCTGAAGAAGGTGTCACTGGATTGGAGCATATGGGATTTGTCAAATTCAATTTCAGGTTTATTGTCCACCCACCACTTACAGATTCATGAGATTGTACACTGCAAAACCCACACTTGGGTTGTAATCTTCTCCAAGTCTCTCTGGGTGAATATTTTTACAGTGGCCTGCAGAGTAAGCAGCATGTTTTTGCTGAGCTCCTGAGGACAACCACCAATATTGAATCACAAAGCAGTAGGTGAATCAGTTGCACCCCAGTAAAGAAAGTCCAGACCCCTTGTGTTTCACCTCTAACAGCAAAAGTGCTGGCTAGTTGAACACAATGTAGTGATCTCTTGTGAGCTTCAAAAATAGGCCTTTGAGGCAATAAACAGGAGGGAGATACCAAAAGTAACACGTGTGCACAGGGCTCGTGTGCACACAGTGAATTCTGCAGACCCTATCCAGGCAAGATATTTTCTCCCGAGGCATTAGCTCCCAGGTACTGATTGGACCCTGCATGCCTGGCAGTTCCTGTCGATTTTTGATGGGTTTGCACACTGTTGCTAGCCCTGTCTGCTCATTAGTGCTTAGAGGATTAGCAGTTACTCGGAGGAGGAGAAAAGCTTTCCATACATTCATTCCTAATTGATTTACTAGTGAGAAGGATAATTACCTCTCAGCTACCCTGCAGAACTACAGTGGGAATTACCTGTCAGATTTCTTTGAAGACCTAAAATGCCTCTCTTCAGCTGTTAAATAGGAATTATGCATTCAGCCAAATGCCAGTTATATAAACATCATTTACCTGAATTGTGGCATAACCCTAGGCTCAATTATGAGGCAAGAGGATTTAAACGCTGGATTTTTTCTTTCTTCTTTTAAAAGAAAAGCTTTTTGTTTCTGATTTGTTTTTTGAATTTTTTTGGTGGGAATATTTTAAGTTTTTTGGCTGCTTCTGGTGTATTTCTTTGCTCATTGCTGCCAGGTCATGGTGGGACACTGATTTCTCAATACCAACATCTCCGCTTATGGCAATATGGGGGAATCACATGAGTCTGGAGTTGAAATGCAGAGGCTGAGCAGCTGGGTGAGGCATAGATACAACCCATGGTCTAGGAGCCTGTGCCATTCCCCTTCTCTCTTGGTGCCAAGAAAGCCACACCTCATGCATGTCTTACCCTCCTGAATTATGGCATTGCAACACCCTTTTCTTTCAAAGTGGATTCCTTTCTGGAAGAAAAATTGAGCTTAATGTAGGAATCGTTTCGTGACATTCTGGAACACGTGCTACACATGGAGGTCAGACTTGATGACCTAATCGCTCTTCAGGCCTCAAAGTATTTCATTATCTTTGGGTTTTATTCTGGTTCCAACAAAGTTAATGTCTGACCATCTGCTATGTAACATTGATGGCAAAAGCAAGTCCCCAGTTAGCTCATGTATTGTTGGCCTTCCTCTTTTAAGCTAAAAACTCTTGTTTCAGTTTGGGTTATATATTTAGTCAATTTTATTCATTTCGTGTTCTCTTTAGGCTTCCTTCTAAGGTGGTCCTGTGTGTCTCTCCCACCCCTAACTGGAGAGTCCCAGCAGGGTGTTGAATACTACCCCTGTCTGTATTTGGTGTCCTGCCGAGTATTGAAATGTCTTTCCTGAGACAGCAGACTGGAAAATGCTGGAGCAGCCTGGAAGCAGCTGGTCCTTCAGTCCTGCCCTTTGCTCCTCAGTGAAACACATCCGTCACTAGTGTTTATCAGTGGGCAGAATCACCATGGGGAGATCATGTCTTTGTGCCTGAAGAGGAAAGATGCAGCTGAGAAGGGAGGAGGTGAAGAAACACAATCTCTATGGTTATCATGGTGATAAATCCAGGACAGCCTCAGGTCTCCCTGGGCACCTCTTGGCTGTGCTGGTGTTTGGCACTTAGGGGCCAGATTTAGTCTACGGGCGTTCCTTGGTTTTACGTGTTGCCATTGGGAGATACCAATCCTCCGCACGCACAGAGTTAACCGAGGCACAGAGCTGCTTAGCCAAGACTGAGCTGAGGTGGCTTTGGCTGTGTCCCCACGTGGTGCTGGGCAGAGGCAGGGCTGGGTCCCAGAGCTCCTGCCCCCGGCTGCTGACCCAGCCTGCTGATGGCTGGTTTTGGAGCTGAGACGGGGGTGTCCATTTCCCAGAAACCACAAGCAGGTATTTGGAAAACACGCTTTGCCATTGTGTAATTTGAGGTTTGCAGTTATAATTAAATCATCATAACAACATGCATATACCAGAGGAAGTTGCCGAGAATACTTCTTCCCAGGTATGATTCCTCTTGCCTCTCAAGTATCATTGCAGTGATCAGGGCCAGCTTGGGGATCTGAGCGCACCCATCATTTGAAATGAGACCACCCTGGCATGCCGACATAAGGAAACCATCAAGCAGGCTGCAGCCCATTGCGAATCCATAGCTGCTGGCTGCACTGAAGCTGAAATGCTTCCTGCTGTCAGCCAGGACTACTTCATCTTCCCGTGGAGCAGTTGTACTGCTAATTCCCTTCTCCCAAGAACTAACAAGCTCAGGGTTTCACAACACTTTGCAGCTGTGCTTACAGCCTCTGCTGCTGGGAGCTGAAACTGCCAGACTTGTATCTGCTCTCCTGCAGATGCTTGGGCTGTTTCTTCTTTCACTTGCACACTAGGGACTTGTATTTGGATCAGGAAAATCTGCATTGAGTTCTCGTTAATACTACAAAATTCCAGGTGATCGTTAGACCTAGCAGTTAGACAACTCTGAAGTCCTGGGGGCGATGGCTTTCTGAAGATTTACTGTTTTGAGCCCTAGTGAGAAGCCAAGTGCCAGCAGTTTTGACACCTCTACCACCCTGAAGATGCTCTAATAGGCAAAGTATATTCCAGGGCACATCTTCCCCTTCAGTGCATCTGCCCACCTGGTTATTTGCCTGAGAGACCCCATGAGAAGCATCTGCTTTGCCTGGTTAACACATAGATTGCAACAAGCCTGATAATTCTGTTTTCTGAACTTCAGAAAAGAGAAACTTTCCTATTTGTTTAGCAGCACCCTTTCCTTACAGATGAATGGGATTTAAGGGCAGATGGTTGAGTGCTCTGAACAGCTGAGACTTGCAAAATGCGTAGCTTTGGCTTTTCTACCCTATAGCCTCTTGTCTGTCTTTAGGGATATGATAAAAGGCTGCTTACTCTCTGCTGGGCAAAGAACTCAGTTCCCTGCTGTCCTTTATTTTGGGTGTTAGTTACATTTTACTAGAGGCAGATTTTCACAGCAGTCTGGGAATTAGAATTGTTTATTTCTTCCAAAGGACTCAGGGAAAGTCTCTTCTATTTTAATAAGAACATTTCTCTTGACTTTTTAAATTCCCATTTTCTTTCTATCCCTTTTTTTTTGTTTT
The DNA here is from genome assembly GCF_929443795.1 of Astur gentilis. NCBI lineage: Eukaryota > Metazoa > Chordata > Aves > Accipitriformes > Accipitridae > Astur > Astur gentilis. The sequence goes on from NC_064888.1 coordinate 30,968,534, forward strand.
TTTTTTCTTTTTGGTTGTTGAAAACTTTCTGTTAGAAAATTGGATAATTTCCATGAAAAAATTAAGCCTGTGATTCTTTGACTTTAACTGCCTGCACTCCAAAATGGCACTTTTTGCACCTGAAGTGCTGCAAGTCCCTATTTTCTAGCAGGGGTTGGTCTTCTGGGTAAGATCCCCTTCTGGGTAAGATCCCCTGTCCTGAGAACATTTGCTTTCTTCTTGGTTGTGAATAACTGGATTCATTTTAGAATTGATGGCTCACAGAAGGATGCAAAGTCCTTCCAAAGGTGCAGAAAGATGAGAATGGAAGTCCCATATATCTGAAGTACCGCTCTATTCCGGCACTAAGGTGTCATTTTGAAACTCAAGGAATTGCTGTTGAACCATAGGTTTCATGTATTACTTTTTCCATGAAATGTTCTGTGAAGAGTGAATATTCTTGGTGAAGTTGTTGTTTAGCTGAAATCCCAGTTTTCAGTATGAAACTTTTATCTCTACCCTTGGGATTCCTGTGGAGGTTGAGAGAATGGAGTTAAAAAGCATTTAAAAGAAAAAGAAGAGAGGAAAAAGGAAGAGAATGATAACTCTGACAAAATCAAAACAAAAAAAGCACTTGCCTGTATATGGTATTGCTCGGAAGAGGTGTGGATAAACGGGAGGTCCTGATTGCGTTTAAGATCTGGGGTGCCATTTCTGATGTCTTAGAAATACCTTCCTTCATGAATTTGCTTTGCAATTCAATTCGATGCAGTCGTCTTTAGCTTTTCTTCTGCTCTGTTACCATCGTTGTTGTAGGTGATAACTTGAAGAATTAAAAGGTCTGTAGTCTTTTATGCTTACTCTCTGTACAGAAATATCACCTGAGTGCTGTGATTGAAATAAGCATTTCCCTGCATTTTTCCCTTATACCAGAACCGAAGCATTAGATATTTTATTTATAGATAGACCTTCTAGTGAAGGGATTTGAACAGTAGTTGCAAACAGCATAAAGCAGAAATAAAGTTATGGTGCTCAGTTAAAGAGCTTTGAGAAAATGGTTTTGCAGACTAGTTTCCCAGTTGTCATAGAGTCAAAATGGAGGGGCAGTCCAAGTCACTGAAGCTATAAAAGCCGAAGGCACGTGGCACCTCTTGTACCTAGTTATGCCTCTGAACTTGGCCCATCAGAATGAGAAATGTTTAGAGGCATTTGGAGAGTCAGAAGCTCTGAAATCTAAATCTAATTAGATTTGTTTGTTTCTGTGCAGCTTCTCGGGGATGAAGCGTGGCAACTGTTTATGAGCTGGCAGAGAGCAATGCTGCGTTGCAGTTCAGGTTAATGAAGGAAGAAGTTAATTGTGACTATAATATTGAACTTGCAGAGGAATGCATCTACCCGACTGGAAACTAGCTAGCACATTGAGAGTGACATCTCCTTTTACAGGAGCTGGAGATCCTAAATGAGTGCAAGTCGCTTTGACTTCCTTTTTATTTCTTCTTGCTCGCTTGGAGAGTAACTGAGAGCAAACCTGGGCCTGGCCTCGTGTGTCTCCAAAGGGAGCTCCTCAGCTGTGATCGGAGCCTCAGGACAGAGCTGTGGTCCAAACTGAGTTTGGTTTTGCCTTTATTTCTTAGTCCACTTGATCCCAAAGGGAATACCACAGCATTTTGTTTTCTTCTTACTCATCAAATGTGTGGTAGGCTGATGAGGCAGAGGTTCCAGCATGCACCTGATGCTTGCTAACCCAGCCTGAACTGAGCTGCCGTCCTTTGCCAGAGCTTCTATTAGTCATCTGCTGCTTTTTCCTAAAATTGCATCCCAAGCTATCGGTGAGGAACTGAGCTCTGGAGTATCCTAAAGCCATTTGGCAGATGGAAGGTTTCTTTTGACCCTTTTTCTTTATTATGCTGATGCTGTGATAAACAGCATGTGCTGCAAACTGGCACTTGCTGGTGTGATCTCAGAGAATGTGTTTATAACACAAAGGCAAAGGAGCTGAGTTAGAGCCACAGGCCAGGAGTGATAGAACTAGTTGTTTCTGCTGTCTTTTATCCCTAATCTTCTCCTTCAGCCCGATGAAATACAGTTACTAAATAGCTCTTGGTTTTGCAGCTGCAATAACCAGGGCCTAAACTACCTGAGCTGCAAATGCAGTTGTAATCATTTCTTCGTGCACTCCTTCTCTGGACCTGTTGAGCTCTCTATGATGTTCCTGTGCTTCCCAGCACTCCAAAACCCGTGCCACTCAGTCCAGAGCCTATGTGAGCAGAACCTGCCTACTGCTCTACAGGAAAGGCTGTAGCTCTAAACCACAGCATCTGGATTAGCTGAGCTCAGGTTTGTCTGCTCTGGTTATACCACTGGGTTGTACAAATGTGACTGTGGTCTGGTTAACATGGCAGTGTATTCTGTCTTGTAAATACACTTCAGGGTCAGTCACTGTCAGTCTTCAGAACTGACAATTTAAGTAAGGGAATAAAGGTGGGGATGAAGAAGTAATATTTTTCTTCACTTACTGATGAAGCAAAGATGATTTCCTCAAGATCACCCACAACATCCGTGGCAGAGTCAGAGGATATGTGACATGATGTGTTTTATCTACAAGGTGCAGTGTTGTGAGCCGTTGTGCATGAGATTCTCTCTACTTGTCCGATTAATTCAGCTTGAATTTGTCACCTGAGAAAAGAGAGAAATTTTTGTAAATATTTGCATAACCATGACCTGAAACTGCATGAAAGAGATCTCTTGAGTTACAGATGTGTCATAAAGAAGAGGACTTTAGGAGTTTCTTCTTTTAGAGGGATTTTTACTGTCTCTTTTGAATTCAGAAAAATCACGTTTTCTCTGTAGGTTTCTCTGACCTTTCCTATGTAAGAAATATAGTTTCCTGATGCTGGATGACTTAGTTTATTAGTGCTTTAAACATAGTTCAAGATCAATGAATGGAAGATGATCAGATGTAAAGGAAAAATATGAGTGTTATTAGAATACTCTTAAAATATAGGGTCTTTTTCAGTATGCCCAAATAAGTTTGGTGGTTGTTTTTTTAATATTTATAATAGTAATAATTTTTATTACTATATTTGGGGATTGTGCCTCCTTGTGGACCTTTGTAATCAAGGGGCTCCTGTGAGAGATTACTGTGCCCTGCTGTAGCCTGGGGCTGTGGGGCTTGGCATGTCAGATGCCCCACTGGGACCTGACCTGACCAGTAGGCTCCTGTACTTAATGAATAAACTACTATCTGTTCATTTGCAGATTTTAATTTTACTACTTCTGACTTACATAAATCATAGAGATAAATGGAGGTTGTATAGCATCTGTTGTCTGGGATGTGGCCATTTGTCAGCACAGACAGCACAGAATTGGGACCCAAGCTTATGAGAGATCCTCAGCGGAAACTTTCCCCTTAAACAGTGACAATCTGATCGTTGTACTCCATCCAGGGAAGGCTGTCCCTCGGTATGCATGAACATGAAAACTGGAGATTCTTGGGGCTTTTTCAGTTAATTCTCTGAAAAAGCAGTTGCATTAAAAAAAACCAAAGAAGAAACCCCAAACACCGGTGAACCTCACCCACTGCTCATCAGCTGTTTCTAAAAACAAACACAATTGAGATAATTAACAAAATGCTCACATATGGCATTATTTAATGGGGGTGGAGGGGAGAGGGTTAGAAGAGAGATGGGTATCTGTTTCTGTTTATATCTATCTTAAAGGTACTACATTGAAAGCCATTGTTTAAGTGTTCATGAAGAAAAAAATGTTCTTGTATTATGAAATTCCAGAATTAGGGTTGCCTGTGTGTGCCTTTATGCATCTGCATTTCATGTCTTTGTACTTATGCATTCCAAGAGCTTTCACTTGCATATTTCATAGATTTTTGAACTAATTTAATACACATTTGGTTGGTGCTGAGGTAAGTATTGAAAGTGAATGGAAACCTAATGCAGGATTTAATTAATAAAGATAGGGAATAAAATAAGGGTTAAGTTGGCTTTATGAAAAATGTTTTGTTAAATAAATGTCATTTTAGTCTTCACAGGTACTGCAAGTCTGGTTGATAAAAGTAAGCATGTAGACACAAGATGTGTAAGTAAAATAAGAAAAGAGCAGTCAGGAAACTGCTATGTCATTTATCCACCAAGGACAGGAACTGTGATCCTGAAATCCCTGCTTAAATACTGCCTGGGGCTTTGGGAAAAAATTGGCCACTTGAATGAAAGCAGGCACAGATTTTAGGAGAAGGCAAATCAGAATTCAGACCCTCTGGACTTGACTTATTTACCATGCATACTTCCCTAAGGTTGCTTTGTGTGCAAGAACCAAGTGGGCGAGCAGTGTTTGTTTGGCACTGTTTGTCGTGGTAAATGTAGGTATCTACCACTTTAAACATAAAATTCCCATCATCCTAAAAAAGATCTAAGATTGGTTGAGGAGGGTATCACTGCACTTCATTGTCTACTGGAGTGGCTGGAGAGTCAGATGGCAAGGGGGAAAGATGGGAGAAACCCAAGCCAATATGTCAGCTTTGTTTTTATTGGACTTTGAAGAAAAAGGCCAGTTATCACGTAAGGCTCAGCTTGGCAGGATACTAGTGCACATCTATGCCAGGGCTGCCTTGTCTGGCTTCCTAGAAGTTGGTCCACCTCTCCTGTTGCTCTCTCTGCCTGCTTCGCCTTGTATTGCTAGAGTGAGGGCCCCACAGAGCCTTACAGATGGTACGAGGTCGTAAAGAGAAGAGATGGGGTAAAACCAGAAAGGTCACATCCACATTTAGATGTGGACTTCCCAGAGTTGGCTGTCAGTATTTAATAAAGAGGTACTTTGCTCTAATTTAGCCAGCGAGTGTTAAAGGACAGACCAGAAGTTACAATATCCACCAAAATAAAGCTGCGGTTTTGTCACTAAGCATGGCTATTGCTTTTATGAAGTGGGCAGAGCAGACCTGTGTGAGCTTTCGGAGTGCCCTGCCTCTGTTACAGGGACAAAGAGGGACTGTCAGGATGCATCACCTTGTAAGGGGCTGTACTTAACACTTGTGTCAGCAGGGTGGACGCAGCTGCAGATCCTGATGTAGGGCAGGTTTATGAGACTGATTTCCTTTCTCCACCCTCCCTACCTCTCTATAAAACATGGCCGTCTCCTTTACTGCTGCAGCTCCAATAACATATTAATTTATGAAGTATGAAAAATGAGGTAGTTTTGAATTAACGAGGAGGGGAATAGTGCTTCACAGACAGCAGGATAATCAATCAATAATAACGAGTCAGCATGTCCTGTTATTAAAAAGGAGGAAAAATAATAGAATGGGTGGAGAGCAGCTCTTGGAAAAGGGGCAGATGGGTCCTTTTGAAGACTGCATAATGTTCTGACCTTGATCTTTAGTGATAAGAGCTGGTTCACCAGGACATGGTTATTTTTCTTTGAGGAAAATCCTCCCCTCACCAACCCCAACACCCAAACTCACTGATCTGTGGCAAAATGTCCTTTTACTTCATTCTTTTCCAAAGTGAAGAATAGAGAAATTCAACATTACTCATTAAGCGAATTCTCATTTTTAACAGAACAGATTAGCAGAATCTGCAGGGTACATGCTGGCCACTGTCTCAGTTTCTGCCATATATGCACATCTGCCTCATAGTGTAAATGTAGTAACTCTAATTTCAGCTCTGATGTGATCAATTCTGTGTAAAATGCTTTATCCCAAGCACTGCTGTGAATTCTGAAAGCCCTTGCATGGCTGTGTGAAGAGCAGTTTTTCTTCAACATGGAGCTTGGCTGGGCTAGATCTTAGAGAAACATTTCAGCACATCTCAGAGTGCTTGAGGCTTCTTTTTGCACTAGTCAGAGTTCGTTACTCTTGACCCTATCTATCCTAAAATACCTGTTTTCATTGTATGCAGGCAGACGTTGCTGGACTCTGAAAGTAATGATAGGGATTTTCTAAGTGGTGCACAGATACAGTTAGAGGAAACTCAGGCTGTAGTTTTCTTATGATTCTGGGGAATCAACACTTAGCCTAGTCCTTATGTCTCTGTCTGAAGAAAGATTGGTGCTGCCTTTTGCAGTGGACTCCACAATATTTTAGTTCTCTGTTGGAACAAATTAGGTTGTCCTTTTCTGAAAAAAAAGCTTATCTGATGTATTTTGCCGTCCTTGGAGCCATTCCATGGCAGGCCAACATGATCCTTAAAAATGACTGCAAGAAAGCAACAAAATTTATGAAGGAGCTGTGTTCAGAGACCGAGTGGCAAGGGAGTGGAGGCAATGAACATAATGCGCAGGACTTGGGAATGGGTGGAAAGATGGAATCAGCTCGGCAATTTTCTGACTTTTGCCAATTGATTCCTAAACCAAAGTGTCAGGGTTGTGCTATAGATGAAACCTTTGTTCCCTCTTCCAGTTCCTTTTCCTTTTACACTAGTTCTTCAGGACACTGTGGTGACCAGGGCTTATGTATGTGCATGGAAGGATATGGAAAGGAAATTATGTGATGTTGCCAAGGCTGTGAGATATCAGTGACCATTTGGAATAGGACATGGCGGCTGTGGTTCACAGTTACTGGGGCAGTCAGTCACCTTCTTGGTGTGTAATTGAAGACAAGGCTTCTACCATAAACCTGCAAGGACTGTATCATCGGGAGCTAATTTTGCAAATGTAATGGAAAATGTCAAAGCCGGTGAGCTGGTAGTTGTGAATCCTGTTCCTAGGTCCTGAACTTTCCTATATATTAGGATCTCTGGCACCTGAGTTAGCGTGTGGAAGCTGCAACGACAGCAGATAACTTAGAGCTGAGTGCTACTGTGCAGAGCACTGCAATGCCATCATGTTTTGTAAATTTAACCTTTAATTTTTGGGGCCCTCAGCTTTCCATCCAGAAAATGGATAGAACTTCTCCTACCTCTTTGGCTTCCTCCAGTATGGGGGACGTTAGGAAGAGAGGTACGTTAGGGACAGTGAGGGATGTGAGTAATAGATGCTAGGTAAGTAAATTGAGATAGATCGTTAGCATCTGGATGTGAACATTGATAAAGCTGACTGTTGTCTATGTTCTCTTTACAATCTGACTAAAAAGCAGAAAAATAAAGTGTGTAAGCAGAGGAAAAGCAATGATGCATTTAAAATTGTATTCAGGTTTAATGGCCTCAAGGGAGATACATAATACAATTTTTATTTTTCTAAAGAGTCCTGAAACACTTTACTGTCCTCAAATGAAATAGACTGCTGTATACGGGCTGCAAAAGTTTACCCCATGAGTAACTATCCATGCACATCTCTTTGTTTTCTGTAATGGGGCAACTACTGTGAGTAAACTTATTCCCACATGTATAGTGTTCTCCCAAGTGAGACCTATAATCAGAGGAGTGTTTTTATATAAATGGTGTTCTCAGTTCCAGCAGCTGTGGTGCACACAGCCTCTCCTTACTGATAACATTATTTTCTGTAACTATTTCTGCTTACATGGTAAGTTACTATAATGGTGAAAATTACTTTGTAGTTCTATGGACAATAGCACAACCATGCATTTACTCAAATAACATACAATTATAACAGTGAATGCTGCTTTTCTCTTTCTGTGCACACAGTTTGGGATCAAAGCTGTTCTGTGCCACTAGAAAAAGCTGGTGACCACAAACCAATGGGTCAGATGTTGCAACTGTTAGAGATTTTCTATGTGGAATCAAGAAGAGTAAAAAGGCACCATGCAGAACTATGCTGTGCAGAAATACTAGACTCCAGAGCAAAGCACAGTATAGATAAGAAGCTTTATGTTTCTCTTCTGCTGATTTGCTGTATTTTTCCTGTGGAAGCAATGGGTGTTGCATAAGGTCATCAGCCAGGGTTCCTTCTACTTCTGGTCCAGGTCCTGTCATAGAAGTGCTGGTCAAGCTGGCTGTATACCAAACCACCCATAAGTGGTGATGCTTGTAACCCATTTGGCAGTTTGTAGAGGGGAACTATGCATGAACATGCTGTGATACGGAAAAGCCTTTGGCAAAATAGCTGAACAGCACGCAGCATTGAAGTGGCCTCAGGAAGGTGGGATTACTGTGGCAGAAGACTTTGCTCTGATGATCTGTGGGGAGCTGGAGAATGTGCAGCTGTAACAAGAGTATAATGGGATGGAGTAACCTTGGGTAAACTCTGCCTTGCTGTGACAATGAAAAGGTTTTACAACCAAGCATGTGGCTGTTGCCAATCAGTCACTCTTTGCCAGGTCAAACACATGCTTTTTGGATGGCTTCCATCCCCACTGGCACCTGAAATTTAACAAGCAAATGCTTGCTGTGCCTTGTAATTAAAAGTGAAAAGTACATGTGTCCAGTGCCAAAAAGACAAGAGAAAGTGGGGAGACATGTTGTTCTGACCTGCTTAGCAGTAAAACAAAGATGAGATGTTCTGCTTTGTTGGGTCTAGCACGATGGCTTATTCCACTCCTGTGCATGCAAATGGGATCCAGCCTGGGATTTGGCATTGCGGGCAGGTTAGGGCAGCAGCCTTAGACTATCTGAGTTCATTTCCCAGCTCTGATTTTGCCTAAGCCTTACAACCATGATATCTTTTTTCATTTCCCACCTGCCAAGGAGGATTGCAGAGTGGTTTTCCTTGAGGGGCTCTTGCTCTGTATCCAGTTTAGCCTTGATTTGCTCCTGATCCTCAGGGCATCCTGCAAGGTGCATCTATGCTCTTGCGCAGCTGCTGGAGGTGGTAATTAAATGAAGCGCTCTCTCCATAGGGGATGAGGTGTGTGAGCTTGAAATTCTGTGAAGTGTTTTGTTTTGGTATGGCAATTTATGGCAGGTATGGCTGCAGTGCCAAGAGCCTGTTTTAATTTTGTACAAATCTGAACAATAAATTGTAATTGTAATCTGGATATAATTGGATATGAGAAACAATAGAGGTCAGAAAGATTAACCAGGGTTATTCACTGTAAACAAGCATGGTGGGCTGATGTGCATCTCTTTAGAGAAGGCAAGGTAGTGCTGGTCCTCGTTTGATGTGCTTTAACTAATATCTTTTCTCAGAGTTAATCAAGTAAGGTATCTCTCCTATGGATTTTCAGACAGCAGTATGATAAATAATCATTCTTTTGCCACCAAACTTCTCTATCTCAGAGTCTCCCCAGAGTCTTTCTGGCATCTCCATCCTTTTTAGTCTTTCCAAGAGGCAAGTGAAAGAATTAGTGAGATGCTGTAATTGTAAATGTGTACTCTTCCCTGACTGAGCCAACTATATGTAGCACATGCTGGGACTATATATTCCAATTGCATGTTTAGTGTCTGAGTGTAATACTAGTATCTCATGTGTGTAGGTTATTCATCCTCAGAGGCCAGACTTCTGCTCCCTAGAACTACCGGTTCCAAGTTCTGTTGAGACAAGGCACACATTGGGTTGACTGTAGCTAAAACTCTTAGTTTTATTTCTGACAGTACCAGGATTCTGCTGAGGGGCTTGATCCTGGTGGGGGGTGTGTGTGGTGTTTGGACAGCAGATTTATGCTTGCATCATTTCTGACTGATGAAATGGTCTTGATATCTATGCAGAAAATTGTTGTGGTACAACTTACAAAACTTATGATGAAACTTGGTCTCAATTTTGAAGATGGGCTGTCTAAATATATATAACAAGGGGACAGCAGAATAATTACAAATTGCATTTCAGAAGAGGATTTGATATTCATAAAAATGAACAAGCAGCCCAGTGATGTCCTCTTTTGCAGGGCTGTTGATACTCTGTTGCAGTATCACCAGAAGACCCTGCTGGTTTAGGTCAGGAAAAAAAAAAAAAAAAAAAAAAGTTTTCATTTTACAGCTTATTACTGTCTCCCTTGTAATGGTCCTCTTCTTTCATGTACCCTGTACAAAAGACAAAATGTACTACAAAGACATAGGACTGGCATGTAACCTGAACAGCATGATGTGCTCTGATCGTTCTCTCTCGATGCTGGAAAGATGGGGAACCCACAGATGGGGTGTTCGTGTCAGAGATCTATGCTGTCTTCTCAAACCAACTTACTGGAGTAGAGAGCTGCAGTCTTCAGCACAGCTGGAGGAGTCTATGGAGGAGATCCTTCACAGGAGTTGGATACTTACAGAAACAGCTGTTGACATCTGGAAAGTTCAGTGACAAGCAATGGGATTCTGCAGAGTAGAGGTTGGTTTGTAATTACAGAGAAGTCCTGATGGAAAGGAAGTTCTGAAGAGAGGTTAGCATGAAGTGCCTGAAAGGTCTTGAGAGAGCTATTTGGTTCTTTGGTCACGGTTCATATAATGCAGACCCAATGCAAAAGTCTCGGGAAGCTCTGTTTCATTGCTCAGTTTCTATGGGTGTCTGACTCATTTTTCATTATCCAATAATAAATACAGTAGTGAAAGTCACCTTTAACACTTAAAGATTGCTTGGATTTTATGGGATTGTATTGAAGTGAGTGCCAAGGTATAAAAGCCTTATGGTTGAGGTACTTTTATAACACATGCTTCATAAACCCTTATAAAGTGAGTGCGGTGCACTTCATCCTTTAAGATTACAGCATTATGGTTCTGAGAGATGGTGATCTGGTGCTATATTCATTAATTAAATCTGTTATTAATGTTAAATTTTGGGCAATAAGAAGTGAAGTTACAAGAAGTTGAAACGGGGTAGGTCCAGACAATTTATCTCTCATGAAAGCTCAGTGCACCTTTACTGCTTGACTGATGCCCATGGGTTATCCTTAACATTAAGGAAGTTTTTGAGCCATGTGAAGCAAGAAGGAGTCAATCTGGGCTACTCTATAACATAAAGGATTGCAATGAGTGTTTTCCTTTTGGGACACAAAGTTAGTAATTGTGTGGAAGCTCTTACCTTCTTCATGGCTGTCTTGTTTGGCTTCCCAGAGAGCAGATATCCCTCTTGTCACAGCTGCTGATTGCTAAGTAATGGGGTGGATTGCTTTACTTGTGTATAAATAAATAGGATTTATCTCTAGAGCAGATTTTTAGCACTGCCATCTCCCTTTTTTTCTGTCTGACTAATATTCTGGTCTTGGTGACTGAAAAGTAGAGGTTGGCTTTTCTGCTAATTATTGCAGGAGTTAGTGTATCTACAGGGCAGTGAGCAGGTATCTAGCCATTTCTGAACCTCTTCTGTAAAAGTCTGTGTAAAGTTAAGGTGTGCTTTCTAAACTAGTACAAATCATGCAAAGATATTTTTAGCTTAATGCTGATTCATATGGGTGTTACTTTTGCTGATAAGTAGACAGTTACTTGTGACACCGGTACATTTTTCTCTCAGAAGGCTTTGGGCTGATTTGGTTAAACTGAAGTTTTTTAATTGAACTGACATGTGGCGAGGAAAGATGGAAAAAAGGGTGAGATTTCTTTGCAGTGAGTTACATCTCTCCTCCATGGGATTGGCATAGAAGGGCTTGGGGTATACTGTGTAGTTGTTTTCTAAGAGGATAAGGTTGTTTATATATGGGCCCCTCACTACAAGAAAGACATTGAGGTGCTGGAGCATGTTCAGAGGAGGGCAACCGAGTTGGTGAGGGGCCTGGAGCACAAGTCTTATGAGGAGCGGCTGAGGGAGCTGGGGCTGTTTAGTCTGGATAAAAAGAGGCTGAGGGGAGACCTTGTCGCTCTCTACAACTGCCTGAAGGGGGTTGTAGTGAGGTGGGTGCTGGAGATAGGACGAGAGGAAATGGCCTCAAGTTGCACCAGGGGAGATTTAGGTTAGATATTAGGAAAAATTTCTTTACTGAGAGGGTTGTCAAACATTGGAATGGCCTGCCCAGGGAAGCGGTTGAGTCACCATCGCTGGAGGTATTCAGAAAGCGAGTGGATGGGGTACTTCAGGACATGGTTTAGAGGGCATGGTTGATGGTTGGACTCGATGATCTTGAAGGTCTTTTCCAACCTAAATGATTCTATGATTCTATATGTCCAAGTGCATCCTTTACCCTGCAGGGCAAGTAGATTGCAGTAATGATGTAGGAGAGAGGAAGAATGGGAAGGGAATGAATAACCAAATATTTGCGAGTGAGAAATTTCAGATGGTCAAACATTTAATCTAAAATGCTTCAGCAGTAAAAAAATTACTTTTCCAATAAAAGATTTCCAAACTATTCATATTGAACATACTTGTGATGAACTGATGTTTTCAAGGAAGAAAATTATTTGTGTATCTTTAAGCCTTTAAATGTCATTTGATTTTGGTTTTTCAGTTTCAAAAGGAGGAAAGCATAAATTTTTGAAACTTTTTGGCTTTTTAAACTCAAAGCTAATACAGAACTTTGTTGGGAAGTAGGCTTAGCTCCAGAGGTCTTGTGGGACAATACAATCCTTTAAATGTTTTAAATCAAAATGGGAAAGCAAAAAAAACCAACAACCCCAAAACCCTTCTTTCTTTTTAAAATCAGATTTATGTTTTTTTCTTGTTGCTGATGTAGATGTAGCCTGGATTTAGGAAGGACCTAAAGTTTTTTTAGGAGGGACTTAAAGTGCTTCTGAGTTGAGGGTCTAGTGGGAGGAGGACAAAAAAACCCCAAAGCCTTTTCATGTGTAAGCTGAGCAGATACAATATGGAGATCACTATGGAGCTGTAAACATGAAACCTTAAGTTTCTGTTTTTGCAGCAGTGTTTGTGGCAGAACTGCCTTTTCAATTGCGAAAAGGACAATTCAGTGCTACAGAGCAAATTGCTAATACTTTGCTAAGGAGCTGGGTTTCTTTTGTAGATATGGAGGCTTGGGTTGTTTGTAGGTGGATTTTTATTTTTTATTTTTTTAACTGTTTTGGTTATTTCTTGTTAGAATAGCACTTTATATAGGTGAATGAGAATGTGACTGGGACCTCTGAAAAAAACTGCTTATGAAAAGCATGTTAAAATGAAGAGGAAAATCAGAAGGCAGTACACAATGCTTTAATGCTATCTACTTATTTCTGGGAACAAAAGACATTTATTTTGAACCTGTCTTCTTTATTCATTTACTGGGATGCTTCCTGCTAATGCAGCTCAGTGGTACTACTGCTACAGATATTGTACCTATAAAACTTCTCCATGCTGATTTAAAGAGATGCGCTTTGGTAATTTACGGTGAAAATGTACGCTGGTTGAGAAAAAGAAAAGGATTCAATGAAAACTAATATGAATAAAAATGCCTTTTATGTGGCATGTTGTTTCATTTTTTGTCCAGAGATAGTTTATTAAAAGATTCAGCTGTGTACAAACCAGATCTCTGTTGTGTTGGGATAACACAGAACCAGGGAGCAAGAGCGGCGATAAAGCTTTTGAATCTGATGCTATGATTACAGGTAATATGATGGGGGCAGGGGAGTGTGGGGTTGTTCTTGTGGCTTGGGTGCAGAAGTGGAAGGACAGTGGTGATGTGCCAAGCAGGCCTGCTAATGTGAGGGCAGAGCCGTGAAGGATACTGAGAGAAGAACTGAGTGCCAAGCTGTAGGCGAGTCTTTGGCGTAACTGCAGGAGACAGATTCAGGCAGATGGGAGGAGCTCAGGCTACCTGTAGCTCCAAGTCAGTAGAGTCTGGGCATGTTGTAGTGTTGTGCGTGTGAAAAGTGTGCTAGCTCATTACTGGTGTGGTTCAATATTCCAGATCACAGTCAGCTTTGTGCCTGGCTAACTGGGAGCAGAGGAAGAGGAGTGTGTCACCATCTTGACTCATCCACCTGCACGTAGCCTATGTGAAACCAATACTGAGGAGGGTGTTTGCATTAATCCAGTGACACGTGGAATTTTAATCAGGGTAGCAGGAACTCAGATTCTTAGTTACAAATCCTGCCTTAGTTTTTATTATATTAACCCCATCAGAGGGCATGCCGTTTTAGTGGATTTGTGCTGTGATATGGTGTCACTTTCCTTCCTTCTCACTTCTGCATTTGTTCAGAGCTCCTTTAAGGGTCCTACATGCTTGCCAACAAATGTGAGTGACTCTTAGCTACTTCTATGGGTTGTGTACCAAATACATCATGGCGTATAGGTATGACACCTCCCCTCCTTGTTCTTTTCCTGGCAGGTATAGGTACGACACCTCCCCTCCTTGTTCTTTTCCTGGCAGGTATAGGTACGACACCTCCCCTCCTTGTTCTTTTCCTGGCAGGTATAGGTACGACACCTCCTCTCCTTGTTCTTTCTGCTTGCAGCCTGTGCTTCTTATTTCCTGGGATAAATCCCCTTGAAGTATTCAGAGCTGGACGTGTTTCCTGGTCACGTGCCGAAGATCTCAGTCCATACATCATAGTTTATGTTGTGCTTGCAAGGTGGCCTCTCTGAGTATCTCCCTTCTATGTGCTTCCACAGCTGGTGTCTGGTGTTGTGCTGAACTGGAGCTCATTCAGAGCAGCTCTGCATGTGTCATCATTGCCCCCAAAGCTCCTGCTTTAAAGGAGATGCACCAAGTACCAGACAGCTCTCTTCTGCATTCGTCTCCTAAGGAGCTACCTGAAGTTCACTCTGATTTTTCAGCCCGATTTGTTTTGTCAGGTGCTTGCCATTCATTGTCCACTGAATTTTGGAGGGCAGGCTATAGCCTCTAGAGGAAAAGATGTGTAGTATAAGCCACCTCATCTGAAGTATATTTTCAAGGACTTACCCTTAGAATTAATCAATCCTATCTCCCCTTCCCGTCTTCACTTAAACTAGAGAAGACAGCAACTGAAAATAATATTTTTTCTATAGATGTGTGTGTGTGTATATATTCTAGAATGTAGCAAGGTGAAATGTAATTTCCTTTTTAATAAAGGCTGCCACTTAATTTAATATTATAGAAAATGATTAGATCTTAAAAACCTATAAATTACATTTGACAACTCTCTGGTGCTCCTTTGCTATTCCTTATGGCAATTATAAATGGCAACACAGGGTGCTGGCAGAAATGCTCATTGTGACTGGAGTTTGTTTATTGGCTCTTAATGAAAAGCAATTAATCTAAATCACTACTGGGGTGAATCCTTCGCCCTGGCCCCATAATGAGAAGTGGCGGTTTCAGGCCTTTGACAGATGTCCTGCTATTTCCCCTGCCAAAAGTTGTCCCCTTCCCCCATAGCTTCCAGCAGAAAAAAAGACAAACAAAACCCCCAAAAATAAAGCCCACAGTCTCCCACTCTTCTTTTTCTGCTTGCCACGTAACAAAGCTGTGGACCAGTCCTGGCTGCATGACTAGGTGGTGGCTTTTTGTTTTTCACTCTGGCTGAGCATCCTGTTTCTTCCATCCTGCTTTGTGTGGAATCAGTCTTGCCTGCGAGGATGGATGACAACAGAGATGCTGGATGTGTTCTTTTCTCCATTTGAAGAAATGGGGAGTTGATATCAGAACTGGGTGAAGGGCGGCGGGCGGCTAATGTGATGGCACTTAGAAGAAGTTATGGCTGTTGTTAGACTCTTCCAGCTTTCCCTCTGGCTCTTAATTTTCCTAGCTTCATGGTTTTATTATTTGATCTTGCAACCACTGTTACGCTTCCAGAGGAACAAATTGCCTGGCTTTGTGAACCATCTGGTGGAAACATCTCCTTTTCTGTCTCATCTGACCCATTTCTTGAACTATTCACTGAAGTGTTGCAGGCTGTGTGTGAAAGGGCAGAGTGGATGTTTTGCATGTGTACCACATCAGATGTATGCAACTGCTAGCGTTATTAACTTTGTAATCTTCTGTCACATCAGGTGGAAAATCTTTTTATTCCTGAAGTATCCTTCCTTTTAAATGCAAGATCTCTCTGGAATATCTTGTTATATTGGCAATCTTATGACCTTCTTCCATTCCAGAGAAGCAAGCGATTTTTACTGAACTATGTTACAGTTCTCTGTCTGGTGCAGGTGATATGTTTTAGATGAACAGGGGTGTATACTTGGTGGACAAAATGTTTTTGAAGTCTAGGTCACCAGTGACAGAAGAAATATCTTGAAATAGTGGGGAAACCTTTCTTGTTTGGAGCAAAATGAAATACGTATTTTGATCTGATTAGAAAGGAGAAATGTACCAAAGCTTCCTTCTAGGTACAGGCCATCGGGAGCTATTCTCAGGACTAATTCCCAGGGAGTCAGCTGCCTGTGGGGAGGTTTCTCCTTTCCCATGCTGTGTACCAGAGCACAGTGCAAATGCACTTTTTCAGAACTTGTGGTGTGGCTTTCTGTGGGAACAGGTGGAGATTGCTTTATGAGGCTGGTAAGCAGTATATGTGAGGGATGTTGAAGGAGCTCTGAGCTTAAGCTGGATTCCTACAGGTGGTTTCACCCTGGGACAATGTTCAGTTCTAGTTTTAAAGGCCCTTTTAATTTCTTAATGGAAAGGTTCAGAAACCATTTACATTATATTCACTTTCCCTTGGTGACTTCATGGAGTTAATGAGGTGCTTAAGATTAAACAAGAGCTGAAATCTTTTGCTTGATTGAGGTCTAACATACCAAGGGTCTTACCATTCCTTGTAACTGATTTTTGCTGTCAAAATTAATGTCTTTCCCTATCGTAGTCTTGAAGTTGGAGCTCTGTGAAGTTTGATAAGAAAAGTTAACGTGGACAAGCGAGTGTAACGAAACTGCAGTGGATCTCAGCTAGCTGATCATTCTGCATCTAGCTAAAAAAGGCAGTTCCTGGATCTGTTTTCCTGCTGAAAGGCAGTTTCTATATTTGTTTCAGCTAGTGTATCGATAACCTGCTGTGTTTAGCACAGCTCTAATTTATTTCCCACTGTTTGCCTTTATTTTATGGTGCTGGCATTTGCTTTAATGTGATGTCATTTTCTCCAGATGTTAATAAGATGGTGTTAATGTTTCCACAACATTTTTCTTGATAACATTTATGTAGAGCATGCCATCTGATAATGTGGAATCAACCCATTTTAAAATATTGGTAATAATTTTCTAATTAAAATTAGAGGCTCAGAAGTGTTTTCCTCCCTGTACAAATTGAGGTCATACACTTTCCCGTGCTTGGGGAAAATTATGTGTTCACTGAGTGAATGAAAATCTCTTACTGTATAAATTGGAAGCATGATATATGAGATCGTGTATCAGTGTTTGCGCACACACACATAGACTATTTTCAGATGCCAGCAGCTGATCCAGGTAGGCACTCTCTGTTTCCACTGAGGTGATGCTCTCATTCGTAGCTCTGCAAGCTACCAAAGAATGAGCCTTAAATCTCAGGAGTGCCCTGTTGTGTACTTTTGGAGAGAGTATTCCACATTTGGGAAGAGGGGTGGTAGACTGGAAAGGCATGAGGAAGGCCTGGTGTGGCTGTCTGAAGTTGCTATACCCAACAAAAATCAGCTTTGATATCAATAGAGCATTTTTCATTCTTGCTGGGCTTTCTGAATTTATCTGGATAAAAATAAAATGAAAAAAAGGAATCACTGACTGAATTTATGAATCAATCACTAAATAAAATGGAAGTGAAACACACAAAAAAAACCCTATTTGGGAAATCCTATGGGCTGTTTACACTCTTGAGCAATGTTCTGAATACCTCTAATAGGAATCAGTGCTGTATGACCTCACTTTTAAATGAAGTTCAGTTTCACTTTTCCATTAACATTCTTTTCCCTTCATTTTTCTATTTAGATCATGCTTCTTAGTGATCCAGAAATTGAGAGTAGCATCCTCATCAGCTCTGATGAAGGGGCTACCTACCAGAAGTACCGTCTGAACTTCTATATCCAGAGCTTGCTCTTCCACCCCAAGCAGGAAGAGTGGATCTTGGCCTACAGTCTGGATCAAAAGGTGAGCAATTGATTTCATATTTCAATGAGTCTTGAGTTCTAAACCAGAGTTACAACAGTTCCAGAGATGTTGAAGAAATTATGGTGTGCTTTGCTGCTCTCACCTTGCAGTTTTAAATGTGCTCAAAACCCTCTCAGTGACTCCACAGCAAGCTTGCTAAAGGGAGTGGAGTTATGCAGTGATCATGATGGGTACGGAAACTTTAGTAGTGGTGATGGCACGACAGATGAAGAGAATCTGAGATTTGACATGACTTATGGAGCTGTTCTAAAAATCTATTGATTTGTAGGCCTTGGTGATTGCTGAGCTGTCTTTGAGGATCAAGCACTCAGGCTGAGTTGGTCTGTTACAGCTGGCTGTTGCATGTGAGGGGATGCTCCTTCTGCTTGCAAACTGAACTCGGTTATCTGGAAATCAGTGAGCAGCAACAGATGACAAACTCCTCTGTGCCTCTTTTTAAGTCACTTTGCAGTGCCTTCTGATAGTGAGACAACTCCTAAGTCTGTTACTTTGTCCTTACCAAGCCTGTTCTTAATAGCACTCATCTGTCTTGAAAGATGCTGAGCAATGCAGGTGCAATGTGACTTGTAAAATGTTGTGGCTCTGGAGTGTGTGCTTCAGTTCTGGAACAGCATTCCCCACTACAGCCCAAATCTGAGACACTGACCAGGTGATCAAGTTACAAATTTTAGAAAGCTTAAAACTTGCCAAGCTTTTATCTTTCCTTTCTTCCGTTTCTGTCATCCATAGACTCTGAAAAGTAAAAACATGCTGAATAGCCACTTTAAGTTTTTCGCATTAATCTGTCAAGTGTATGTGTTCCGGGTGGGGTTTTCAATTCCTACAGTTATTTTTGAAGTTTTCTAAACTAGTGAGTCTCACATCTCAGCTATAAAGACAATACACCCCAAATATTGTGCCTCTTGTATTTGACAGAATTTCCTTTCAAAGGCTAGTGCAAGTAGTTACTGACAGTATAATCAAATAATCTACTACCGATATACTTCCTGATGCAACCTTTCCATCCACTTATTAACAGAATGCTATGGCAGGCACCAGGTGGTTTGCTGCAATACTACTGATGATGCTTGAGTGACATTTGCAAGCACAAAGCTATTGTAAATACACTCCTTTCATAGTATCAAGTCCGTACTGTATGAAGGAGTTAGTCAAATGTCAAATAGTTTTGTGCTCACAGATGTTCAGTGTAACACGGATTTTGAAGTACGCTAGAAAGACCAGTCTATTTATTTGATGTCACAGAATGGTTTGATGCCACTTTTAAACTGGAGGTAAAGATTTTAAATGGTATAAAGACAGTCCTGAAAGAAACAGACATCTGATGAGGTGCTCATGGATGTTAGAAGCCAGATACGATATGCTGAGTACGTGTTTGCAGAGAGATCCAGCTGTAGTGAGTGCGGAGCATCTTCTCTTGGGTTGAAACACTGTACTTCTGTTTCCAGTGCTTTGTAGTCTTTTTATGACATGTTAGCCACTGGAGGGAGAATTCAAAATACAAAGTATGCACACGCACTTAACTGTGAGTTGTAATTATGCTCCCCTTATCCAATACAGCAATAGTGGCTCAGGAGGATTTTTGCTTTTGCTCCTTCAAACTAATGCATCTGTGTGCCTTCCTCAGCTGTTCTCTTCGGCTCAGAAGAGAGCCAAGGAGAATGAACTGTGGGTTAGAAACACCCTGAGGCTGCTTGCATTTTATCCCAGGAACTGAAAAAATTTGTCCACAGCGTAAGAGGTGACGTGCTCTGCAGCTTGTTGGTCAAATGGAAATGGAGCAATGCAAAGTTCAGGCTTTGGCTTTATGTCTGCCTTTGCATTCAAGGCCACACATGATGGTTTTCTTCAGTCTTCAGAAGGATGGCCTCAAGTGCTGGTTGCAAGTTGATCTTTGAGTGGAACCATGGAGGCAGCACTTTTCCCAGTTGAAGCGTTTGCTTAACATAACCCAGGTATAGATTTTGCTTGGTCACATCTTGGCTTAATAAGAGCAGTAGAAGAATTGTCATTCTGGCTCAGGATCATGCAGCTTCACTGCAGTTACAGTTGATACTGAGATAACGGGCAGTGCTGTTAGGGCGCAAAGGCAGTGCTATAGACTGTGACAGCAGTGCTATGTGAAGTCCCCAGATGAAATCTTCTTAGAGGCCGGTTTAATACATTCCTGCCTGTCTGGAAACAGGAGTACTGCCGCAGCTGAGTGCAAACCAGAGGTCAGCCATGACCTCCTGTAAGATGGGGGTTAGGCCAATGACAAGAAGAAAGTGTCTTCTAGGCTGAAAATCATAAATCCTTAAGGAGCTTCATCAGGTCTTGTGCATCTTCATAAGACTGCTCTGGTTGTTCTCCTCCCTTTTTCTCTAGAAGCCAGATCTGGATCTCGCACCTTCCCGCGCTGCTATGCCATGCCCTCTCTCCTAGCTGTGATCACAGGATCATGCCTATGGCGATGATCATTTGATCTCTCTGCTGCTGACCAGAAGACAGATCTCAAGAGCCCCTAAAATAAGCGGCTGGAGAGTCTGCAGTAGTGCTCTGCAGTTGTGGGAAGGCTATCCAAAGGGATGCCAAGCTGTTGTCAGGGGCTAATTCTCCAACTGCAGCCTGGTCCTTCTGGTACTCCTCTGTCCTTTGGTTTTGTGCCCATTTTCCTGTCAGGCAGCATAAAGTAGCCTGGCACAAAATAGGTGGTGCTGGATCAAATAGTGCTTGCTTCCTCACTTCATGTATCCAGGCTTTTGGGATACAACTGCTCTGAAACACTTTTGATTTAAAGGCATGAAAGGGAAATAAAATAGAAAGCTTATCATTAGTCTGTAACCTGCAGATAATGTTCATCCACAGATACTGTGACAAGGAAGGTGCTGATGAAAGTCAGTGGCTTGCTGTATGTTCAGTGGTGCAGCCACTCCTATGGTGGGAGACCATTATCTTCCACCTCTTTAAGCCTTAAAATGTGTTTGACCTTTACAGTGTATTTGTAATGACTACTTTAGAGGCCGATTTAAAAATACAAATAACTCTGAAAACAAATCAAATACATACAATTTGACTCCCAGCAGTAGGAACTATTAAGGGAAGATCTAATCCACCCTCTCATAACTGTGAATGTGTAAACAAGTTAGCAAATTTAATTTCAATTCTTAGATTAAAAAATAGCTTTCAGATTAATATTTATTTTAGTAATTTTCTTTCAATTAAAAATAATAATATGGTGTTGTAGGCAAGCTGTGGTCAACTTGGAAATTATAGAGAATGATGACTCTGAAAAAACATTTTGCCGAGTATGTCGTTACACACAGTAAAATGAAATATCAACAGCTAGTGCTCTACAAATAATTGATTTGGTCACTGCCTAGATGAAAAGATTTTAAAATTGTTTTGTGTATAACAATAGAAAACGATATTAAAGTTTTTGTGTGAAATAAAAATAGTCAATATTTTGGATCTTACTGTTAGAAATTTTTCCTCTGAGGTCTTCTGACCTATAGTTCCATGGCTGTGATTCAAGCCTCTTTTTTAATCATTGTTTTATCCTAAGCATCCGTCCTTCTTTTTAGCCAACTTCTACACATTTGACAACAGTATTAGGCTATTTATCCAGTTGATTAAAAAACCAACCAACTGAAAAACACCAACAATTTTAAATTTTGTCCTCTAACAGAATTATTGTCCCTTCCAAGTTGGGGTTTTAGAAGGTGTATTCACTGTTCCAAACGTAGAAGATGTATTCACTATTCTAAGACAGTAGTGAATAAATGGAACAAAGTAGAACTCTGTGACACCCTTGAGGAACCACGGTCTTTACATATCCCCTGCAGTTTGACAGTGGCCAAGTGATAACTGTTTTCAGAATATGGTATCCCAGTTAGTTTTTTACCCAGCTAATAGTAACTTCCTCCAGTCTTTTAGCTTACTTAGGAGAATGCTATGAGACCTCAGACCGAGTGTATGTATCTGTGATATGCAAGGCTTGTCCTCTCTTTCCTGAGCAAGTGATGCCTTCCTGCGGTAATATTCTAGTGAATTTTCTCAGCCAGGCACTGTTATGCCACTATTATGTGTAATTTTCATCACAAGTTTATGCTTCCAGCTTTTCCTGCTGGCTCTGTCTTACTCTCAGTCTTGATGTTCAGGCATTGCAGGATGCTCTGCAGATACTCTTACTGTTCTTCTCACTGCGCCTCCTATAGCCTTGCTGCTGAATAAACCCACTCCACCAGTTTATCCCTTGCATGGATCTGGTTTTATACCTACCTGCGGACTTTTGCTACCAGTCTCACATGATCCTAGTTTAAAGCCCAAGCCTCACAGCAATCTTATGTCCACAAATGACCTTCCCCTTCTCAAAGAAGGAGCCATTCTCTTCTCCACAGAACTTCTCCTTGAAATATGACTTTACAGCTGAGAAAGCCAAAGGCTTTCTGACAACATTCTCTTCCATCAACTGAAATAATTGAATACGGCATCAGTTCAGTCCCTAAATCTCTTATTACCACTCTCACATAGGTATTGTCCCTCTTTTTCCTGCTTGGAGCTATTCCTAGGAGCAAGGGAGAAGATTCAGTGAGAGGGATGGAGCTCAGCAGGCTTTCTGAAAGATGTTTTGCTGTGTGGCTGCTGGCTACTTTTTTCATTTCAGGACAAATCACAGCCACCACCATTTGTTTTCTCTTGAAAGAGTTATTGAGGATATTTCCTCAGTATGAGTTGACATGGCGTATCGTTCCTGTTCTTAATATTCGTAGCCAATTATGACTCTCCTCTGCCTTGCTAACTCTCTTGTATTACCAGCTAAACGCAGTATGGCTGAGCCAAGAAATCTGTTTGTGTGGGCATGAACATGTAGCAAGTTCGTAGACCCTAATGTCTTCTCACAACATGTAAAACATAGACAGGAGGAATTTTTGCAGGGCTTTAAGCAAGCATGGATGGGTGTACTACTCCCCCCTGAGCAGCCGTGTGGCATTGTACAATTACCAGGCCCTGGGAGGTTAATTGCATCTTGTGAGTTGAAAATCTTGGATCCCTTCCCAGTAGCTTTGTGTGTGTCTACTTTATTGATAAAATAGTGCAATCTGATGTGTGCACGTGTTGGTTCTGTTAATGGCCCCCTGTGGCATTTGACAGAAGGTGGACACTATGTAAGTGTTATAGCCAATTTTGCTGCAAGTCAGGCTGGGTCTCACTAGTAGTGTCCATATTGGCACTTGGATATATGAGCTAATACAAAGGGAAAATGGGGCTTCATCCTCCAGTTTTCACAGTTTTTTGCAGAAAATATATAGGAAGCTGTTTTAAATGACCCTTGTATCAAATTCTGATGGGAAGAGGAATATATGAAAAAGGTGTGATACTCTTTGCTGGAAAGTATTGGAAACTGCTTTATGAAGTGCTGTGAAAGCTCACAGTCTACCAGCATCCACATGAGGTATAGTTTTCATTGCTGCCATTCATAGTGGCTGGGGATGAAGATCTTGAATTGATCTTGCATTTCGGTCATGGTTTAACCCCAGCCAGCAACTAAGCACCATGCAGCTGCTCACTCACTCCCCCCGCACCCAGTGGGATGGGGGAGAGAATTGGAAGAAAACAGGTAAAACTCGTAGGTTGAAATAAGAATAGTTTAATAGAACAGAAAGGAAGAAAAAAATAATGATAGTAATAACAATAATAAAATGACAATAATAATAGAAGCGTTGGAATATATAAAACAAGTGATGCACAATGCAATTGCTCACCGCTTGCTGACGAGTGCCCAGTTAGTTCCCGAGCAGCGATTCCCCCATGCCAGCTCCCCCCAGTTTATATACTGGGCATGATGTCACATGGTATGGAATAATACCCCGTTGGCCACTTTGGGTCAGCTGTCCCAGCTGTGTTCCCTCCCCACTTCTTGTGCCACTCCAGCCTTCTTGCTGGGTGGGGATGAGAAGCTGAAAAATCCTTAGTCTAAACATTACTTGGCAACAACTGAAAACATCAGTGTGTTATCAATGTTCTTCTCATACTGAATCCAAGACATAACACTATACCAGCTACTAGAAAGAAAAGTAACTCTATCCCAACCAAAACCAGGACAATTTCTGATACCAATATTTCAAGTGCCTCATAATTTGTCTTGTTTATCCAAGTAACCAACTAATTCTTAGTAAGTTCAACTTCCCACACCCCAATACCCCTCTGGGGAATGGATCAGTCTGGAGGTGGACATGGAGGGGTGTTTACAGCTCCACAGAATTTCTCTCAGAATGACATTGAAACTTTTTTCAGAGCAACATGCACAACTCTTGCATGAATATTTGTTTAAAAGGTAATTAAAAAAAAAAAAGAGAGAATATTAGGGAAATAGGGAGAGAGACATTTAAAATATTTCAAATCACCATTGTTAAGAGAAAAAAACCCATGCAAACAGATACAGTTCCACCTGTTCCTTACAGGCCGAACTGTGATTGTGAACCCACTGGGAATAGGTGAGAGACTGAATAATTCAATAACAGACCAATTTAAATTTCCCAGCTACACTATTATGAATTTGAGAACATTGGATAAACAAGAAGTTTGGCAATCAGTGGCTTCTCCCTCCATAGGCCTTAATCTTCTACAGGAAGCAAACAAAAGAAAGTGGGTGTCTTAATAGCTCTTCAAATGAAGTGATAAATAAAATTTGCAAGATAACATTGTGCTGTATCACCAAATTGCACCTGGCAGACAGTATCAGGTCTGAGTGGGGAGATTCCTTCAGCATTGGAGATGTGGCAAGTTATGAACTGATAATTGAATGTGGTGCCTGTCAGAGACCTGACTATCTTGACTAGACACTGCTGACTTTATCAAAAAGAATCACAGATAACAGTAGGACTATGTGGGAAAGTTTTTTTTTTTTAATAGCTTAGACACACAGAGCCACAGCCCCGAAGGCAGTGCCCCTCTGCTGCCAGGCAAAACTCTCCCCTGGAATTTGGGCCCAGGCTCCCAGTACACAGGGCAGTTAGGCAGGGTGGGATTTTATTGGTTTTTTGGCAGTGTCCAGTTGGGTAGGGTGCTGCCAAAGAAATCCAGTGGGACTAGCTGAGAGGAGGGCAAGGCTGGGTTCATGTTCTCAAAATGTAGGTACCTTATTCTAGGCAGTCATCCATCTTTGTCTTGGATTCTTTGTGGTGAGCCGTTTTCATAGACTCATAGAACGGCCCAGGTTGGAAGGGATCTCGAAAGATCATCTGGTCCAAACTTTTGGGGGAAAGGGAGCCTAGATATGATTATCTAGCACCCTGTCTGGTCATGTCTTGAAAGTCTCCAGTAAGGGGAACTTCGCTATGTCCCTGAGGGGGAGGTTCCACTGCTTGATTGTTCTCACTGTAAAAAAATGTCTGTCTTATACCAAGGTGAAATCTCTCCTGGTGCAACTGTATACCCCTTGCCTCTTGTCCTCTCCATGTGGCTCCTTGTGAAGAGGAGTCGTGTAAAGAAATTGTCAGACCATTATAAGCACACACACGTGGAGAAAAAGACAACTCCTTATTTCCTCTTTTCCTGTCATAGCAGGTCACTGAGTTGGGACTCTAAGAGAGCCCTTGGTGCCCTGAAGGACCCTTGGTCCCTGTGTCTCAGGGGGTGCCAGTGCTGCAGGATTTCAAGCTTAGTTCCCCCTCCATCTGCTCTGCTCAGCTTCTCCAGCACAGAGACTGGGGAGTTGTGTTCTTCATTCCCAGCAAGTGCTCCAGCCCCTGGTCTCAGAATTTTTCTGTGCCTCTCATGGAAACTTAGGCACATGGGGACTTGTGTTCAGGTGATATTGCACTTTGAGTTGGAACTCCTGATGTTGGACAGTGCAATTCTAATATAGCAGTTGCATGCTGCAGATGTGCTGAAATTAAGCAGTGTATGCTGCTGCACGTCTGAAGTGAGACATGACTCTGGCCCAGGCCTGTAGGTTTTCTTTCCTTAGAAACTGAGGTATGGGGCTGATGAGGAGAGGTGGGTTGGTGGCTGCCTCACATCTCATTTTGATATAAATCAGCAGGCACCCAGAGCTGTCACCTGGTCCACAGCAGCACTCCTGGTCCTGGAATTTGGATGTAACGGTAGTTGTCAGAAGTGTAGCAACCTTTCCTTTTATCAGCAACAGCTCAAGACTGCACCTCTTGGGTAAAACCCAGCTTTTGTTAGCAAGATGTGAACATTATATTTAACAAGGAAAATAAGCTCTTTCTGCTCCCGCATGGATCCTCATGGTAGAATCACCATTTCATTGTATGATGCGAGAGAACACACTGGGGCTAATTTCTCATCATGGCTCATTGGTATCTGAAGAGCACGATGACTGTGGTTCCAGTCCTATGGATACAATACTCAGCTTTCAAATTTATCTTGCACCAGTCACTTGGCATTTGAGCACCCTGCAGAGTGAAGCTGAAGGTACACCTACTGCGTTCTTTCCTTCAACCAAAGGGGAAAGAAATGGAGGAAGCTGCCATAATAACAATTACTCCTACAGGGCTATTCTACTGAGGAATGAGATTAAGTGAGTATGTTGCCCAGCTATAAAGGAACACTTAGTGATTCGTGTTTAATACAAGCCATATTACAGTAACCACACTTAGAAATCCCTACCATACTGACTGGTCCATTGTATTGCACATTCATATTAAGAAGCAATCCCTGCCCCAGAGAGCTTGCAATTAAACGTGAAGCTGACAGACAAAGCATTGTCCCCAGAGTATCCATAGCGTATTCAGGCACAGGTCATTAAAGTGTTTCATTGACTAACTACCACCGAGGACTATAACAAAGTCAGAAACTGAACCCAGATAGAGTCCTGTTCCCATGACTTAACCACAAATAAGCCTTTCATCTCTTTGCCTTTTGAATGCTCTTCTGAGAACATCAGGTTCTACAAACATATCATGTGTCTTTCACTGGACAAGCCACCTGCCAGCAACCCTCCTAGGCAGGCAGGTAGGTTTCCATCAAGCAGATAAACTGAAATGTTAGTAAAGTTAAAAAAAAACCAAATCAGCCCCCCGCCCCCCCCCCCCGAACCCTTGAGATTGGGAATATTTAAAGGCGATTTACAGAAGTCTCTTCTTCAATATGGTAATGAATTGAAGAATCGAAATCACTTAACTTCATTTACAAATCATGAATATGTATCAGTGCCTTTAAATGAAAGGACGACTAAAACAGATATAGTGTTTGTTCAATTCATTAAAAGGAAGACAATTTATCAGGAGGTTTTTTTCCACTCTTAAACTAAAGCTATATGCAAATGTAGGGAAATCAAGACCTTGCGCTAATTCTGCTGCATGATGAATATTTTTATAATCCTAATTAGAACCAGTCATTTAGTTCAGCAATTTCCCCCAATCTAGCCAATTTGAAATTAAAATAGATGCCTTGATTACAAAACTCATTAGCAAAGAAGCACCCTTTTCGCTAACCAGTTCATTTGGAATGCACAAACTGAATGAAGTGAGGAGCACTTGTGTTGTCAATTGCCGTAAGTGAAGTGAGCCTTAATTGTTAGCATTGTGAAGTATTTGTATTGCTGTATGTTTCATTGCAGTATAATATATCATTCATTAAATGTAACAAAAGCAGTTTTTAAATGATTTAATTAAGTGGTGTTGGTGCACTAGGTAACTTTTATAAAGTCAAATGTCACAATTGTTTGCATTTGAAGTATCGATGGGCGTTACTGTCGGAAAGAAGACATATGACTCTGTGTTTATTCTGATTATGGTTAGACTGGCAGTTTTAATAGGAGATGAGAAATTAAATTATGCAACCCTGGCTCTACTTCAGAAATGCCCAATGAATTTTGTCCTAGCAAAATAGTGAACTTTGGGCTTGTGATGATTTGTTGTGGCAAAAAGAAAGTAACTGCTCATGAAACTTGATTTAGCTAGAACAGACTTTCCTATTGCTTTTTATTTATGTTATAGATACTTCATGAACAGGTTTTACTTTGAAAAGGAAAATATAGAGATAAATGGAGCGAGACGCATTCGATGCTTAAATGTGCTCTTCTGCTAAAGCAACCTAGTTTATTGTGTGACAGAGCAAGGATCCTGTGGTTTATTCCTGGGCCAGCTAAATCATGACTGTATATTGATTTTATCTGGAGCCTAAGTGGGGTGAGGGGTGGTTGTAAATATAGCAGATGGGAATAAACATGAAGGAATGAAGAAAGCTGAAGAATAAGAATACCGGGGGCATGATTTATTTTGTCTGACTGTAGAGATCTAAAATCTAGCAATGCATACCTATATTAGGTGCCGAGGCTGCACATAGTAGTTGGTGGTAATCTACTGAATGGTGTTGATTGATTTCTGGAAGCAAATGTAAGTGACTATTTTAGGATGAGGTAAATTGTACCTTAGACTCATTTATATTGACTAGGCCTCCACTGACTGTCAAGGAAGTAATTTCCTTTGCTGAGATGTAAGTATTTGCTATATTACCTGAGATTAGGGGATTTGAAACCAACCCTGCTGTCTGGATGTGTGCAAAATGGATTACATGGGATATGATTCCAATATGATCAAAGCAACAAAACGCATTAAGTTTCCTAGTTCCTGCTATCATGCGTACAGCTTATAATGACCCCCAACCTGGAGGAGAGAGCAAACGTGATATGCAAGCAAAGATGGAATTCCCAACCTTTTGTTTTCCTTCATCAGGATTCATTTGTGTAGATGTGGGTTACCTACCAGGCTGCTTCAGTGAAATGAGATGAATCCAGAAGGGTTTCCTTAGCCTTTTGTTAATTTTCCTTTTCTTTCTTTCTCTCTCTCTTTTTTCTTTTTTTCTTTTTTTTTTTCCTTTCCTTTTTTCTTTGCTTTCCATATTGCTTTTCAAAGCTCTGTCTCAGTATTTCTCTGGCCTGATGGCAACATTAAGTGTCCTCTAAAATCTCTTGAACAGAATTATAGATGATATCACTTTCAATTGAAGAAAGAGTGCAATTCAACTGTTGACTCCACTCAGATGCCTGCTGATGCTAACCATAGAAAGCTTCAGCCTGGTTCCTTTCCCCTCTCATTGAATTTACTCAATGTGGTGCTTGAGTTTAGAAATGTGACTATTCCAGGCCAAAGAACAACAGGATTAATTTTACCCAAAATATCACAGCTGAAGTACCAGAGAGGAGTCTGTGACAATGAACATAAACTTGTGTGAATTGTCATGAAATTTTCATTTTGAATTACATATAAATATAGAACTTAATAGAAAAAAAGGCAACCCTGACCTCAGAGCAACCAAATGGTTTAGCCTGGGCCTAATTTTAAAGTTATGAATAAATGCTTTTGTGGGTTAAGACATGTAAGTATGTAAGCCTTTAGACATTAGGGTATGAAGTGTTCATGCAGACAGGCTTTCACTATTGCAAAGTGCCTGCAAAGACATACTAGTCATGTATGGGCTTTTAGTGTTGGGATTTTAAGTAGTTTCACTCTCTTGGGTTTTCTTGTTCTCTCATCCTTCTTTAATGCTTCAGGACATTAAAGCCATAGCTTGGGCAAGATGGGTCTGCCAGCACCTGAAATTATGACCATGGGCATGTAGAATTCAATACAGAGGGACACTATTTAATTCCCTTGGACCTTTCTGGATGGTGGCAATTAAGAAGCTGTTATGTTTTGTTAGCCAAGAAGGGTCATGCTTTACCCAGAAGGATTCAGGACCCAGCAGGTCCCATTACTGTCAGTGATTCAGGCAGCTGAGAACTGTTGGAAGTCTGCCCGACAGGGACTATTCTTTCTGTCTGGGTAATGGTGGCATTAATTAGTATTTGCACATTGTCTTGACAATACAAGACCTCACTGTTTGGAAGTATTGCGCATTAGGATGGCAGCGGGCTACTTAAGACAATACCTTCATCTTAATGTCCTCAAAGATGGATGACTGTGATGGGATAGACCACAGTCCCTGAGGCAGCCAGAAGGATGGATGATGCTGAGGGGTTGTCATGACCCAGGCTGGACAGACCAGGGAGTCACGTTGAGTTTGGAATTCCCTCGGGCTAAATTAAGGTGAAATGACACCAAATGATCAGTTATATGTTTTATTCATGGCAGAAGCAACCTGAGTTTGGGAGGCATAACAGTAGGTGGCATGGTTTCTCACAACAGGAATTAGCATGAAACTACCTCAGTAAGCCGTGTAACCTGTGGTAACCATATACATCAATTCAGGGAAGAAGGAGATCCCTCC
Source organism: Astur gentilis (assembly GCF_929443795.1). Classification (NCBI taxonomy): domain Eukaryota; kingdom Metazoa; phylum Chordata; class Aves; order Accipitriformes; family Accipitridae; genus Astur; species Astur gentilis. The sequence continues at coordinate 30,998,465 of NC_064888.1, forward strand.
CGTTGGTCCAGGAGGTTTGGAGCGGACCCCCTTGCTTTCTAGACTCGTCCTCAGAGAAGGGCCCAGGGCTGGCAGATCTGCTCCTAGTCCCAGACTTGGTCAACGGTTTATGTCTTAAAGGGATGAGGTGTAGGGATAATATGAAAAGGAGAGAGAGAGAGACAGAGGAAAAGACAAGAGAAAGATTTTACCAGTCCTGGGTCCAGTGTTGGTCTAGTCAGTCTCAAGGTCCAGTTCCAGTGGGTGCGCACATGTGGGGCTTCAGTTTGTGTCCTTTCATCATCTTTGCCCCCCCTTCAGGAGGGCACTCGAACTCATTAGGCTAATTAGGTGTCACGCGCAGTTTGTGCTTTCAGAACCTTCAGGAAATGGGTCGGCGGGCTTGGGGGTCGTTTGGGGAGTAACTTCTCCTTCCCTGCAGACGTGACCATTGTTTGATCTTTGGCCACGCGTGGTGAGCTGCCCTGCTCAGCACATCAGAACAGGGATGCCCTCCCAGCCCTGCTGCTGATGTCCCGTGCTCATCTGTGCCGATTGGCTTCTTCTCACCTGGGGTTCCTTGCTACGCAGGGTTAGTTGTTATTAGGCAGAACTCGCCCCACCGCAATGTTTGAGACATTAACTCTTTCAGTCTCTCACAGGGTGAAGGTACAGTGTCCCCTGTCCCCCCCATGGATGCACCTGCACATGCCTACTAGCTACATCAGCAGCAGCCAAGAACTGGGACAGCCTGCGAGCGTGCTTCCCGAGGGGCGTGTTTCTGCGTGCCGCACCGGGAGCTTGCGGTCAGGAGTGGGAATAGCAAGCTGTCGCTTGCTCTCAGTTCTGCCCCTAAGGCAGGAGTGTTTCAGCTCCCTGTTAGCAGCTGCTGAACCCGCTGCTGAACCAGCAGAGCCTTGGCTGTAGTTGGCAGTGCCGAGGACCTAAGTCTTTGCCACTGTTTTACTTCTAGCTGCTCTTGGAGCTGTGCTTTCCACTGCAATTGAGGATGTGCAGGGCTGGGTTAGGTCATCAGAACCTACGGGCTGACCCTAGACCACACAGAGGTTCTGTGACTTGATTTCAGTAGGCGTCTGTTGCTACGATGGCAACATCTGCATACTGCTTTCCTGCTGGGCATGTCATATCCATTTAACAGGACACCATTATTATATCTTATCTCTATCAGTATATTATCAAAATCTTTTTATACACCTGAGAGGTGCATATCTGAGAGCCAAAGAAAGAGAAACTCCAGAAAAGGAGCAGGCGCGAGCTGACATTTTCACTCCACCACTCTTCTGTGAAGCATAACTAGATTTTGTAAATCCCAGCATGCCCTGGTGATTTTTGCACCGTGCAGTTCTTAGTAGGTCCCTTCATGCCATGACCAGGAGGAATCATCTGGTTTACCCAGCAGTGCCAGTGTTACCACAGTCTTGTCCTGTTCATGTTACCTACCACTGTCATGCAAGGGGTATTTAAATGGCTCAGAAATCACAGCTTGATGGTTGCCAATACAGAGGCAGAGGCAACAAGGCAGTGAGAGAAGCTGAAGGGAAATTAAGGCACAGAAGGTGAAGAGAGCTGTGCAAGGTTAGCCAGCTAATCAGTGACAGAGCTGCAATGTTACCCAGACTTCCTAAATCATGTTCTGTTTTCCTTGCCACTGGCACAGGTGGCCCTATAGTAATTTTACAGGAGTTCCCCTTCTTGGAACCTCGTCTCTCCCCAGGCTTCAGGCTGTGGCAGAACTTCCAGTGTGGTTGGGGTGGGGACCCCATGTGGGAATTTCACATCAGCAGGTGCTGTAGTGGCAGATGTGCCACAGAGCAGAAAGGGCCCTTCCTTTATATTGTAGCACAGCAGTCTACTAAAAAGCTCGTACATTTACTTTCAAATAATATAGTGGCTATTGTGTGAAACAGATTTCTGGAATACTGGAAGCTGGTATGTGGCCCTAGTTTTGTTTCAGATTGCCCTTTGCAAATAGGTTTCTCTCCTCCCCTTTTTGACTCACTACAAACCAACCCTGCCTCCAGTGCTTGGCTTCAGTGGGGAAATGGACCATGTTCTGATCTAATAGCACACCTGAGCTGGCTCACAAAAAATGTGTACAGTCACATATGTAGCAGCTGAAATTCAGTTTAGGTCCATTGATTTTAGCAGGGAAATGCTGATTTACATCGCTGGAGAATCTGGCCTGAAAACATATATGTTATTCTGTTCCCTCAAGAAAACAAGATAGATGTAGTTTACTCCTTCCAGTGTAGAATTTGTTTTTATTTCCCTAAAACCTGCCTGCTGAGAGATGCAGATTCCCTAGGCTCATCTGCCTGTCTGCAAGCTATCGCTTATGTTAAGGCAATTGTTTATTTTCATTGTTCAACCTTGACATATGAAAATTCACGTCTTTTTCTTCTTTTTTAAATTTTTTTTCTTTTTTTTCCTGTTTTATTGTTTTTTTTTCTTTTTTTTTTCCTCCTCTTTTTTCCTTTGAAAAGAAACTTAATGTAATCAATATTATTCTGGGAAATAGAGGTGCCAGAGGAACAGCTATAAGTCCTTTGTCCCCACAGTAGGCACAGATGATTCAGATTTCCCATATGCTCAATAGTAACCCAGTATGAGTTTTAGCTTTTCATGCTCATTGCTTCAGTGGTGAAACAGGAGGCCAGTGCCTGGATTTTCTGGTCTAGCACCTCAGAACTTGCAATGCCAAGCTTTTAGAAGTCATGAATTAGTCCTTTGAAAGTCATGAATGTGGCAGAGAAAAAATCAGGAAGGTGTTTGAATAATTTCAATTGTCCTCTCTTATATTTCTCTTGATACTTCTATGACTGAGGAAAGGTTGGGAATCATGTTTTTGAAATGCTTCCTCACAGTTAATAAAAGTAGAAGCTTTATCTATAAAGAAAAAAAAAAAGGCAAAAAATCCAAGATTTTCATAATCTCCTGATTCTAGCACTGTTCTGCTGTGGGCTATTTATGCTTCTAAGAGAGTTCTTTATTCATCATTGCAAATCTGGCACATCTTCAATTGCATTTTGGTGCTTATTGCAAACTGGTCTTCCATATAGGTTGTCTGGGAGAGGGCTGGTGGCCTGTTTGTATGGGGTGAGCACACACTTGTGTCTGTTTTTGAATTTTTGCAGTAGAAGTCCCACAACAGTTTTGTGGCAGTTATAAGAGGTTTTTCCAGTGTAATAAAATTCTTTAGATTTGCATTCAATTGATTTTTATAGGACCATGGTGGCTATAAAAAGAAAGTTAGGGCATGATGCGGTAAAATTTTGGCACATCCAAAGTATTGTGGGTACGATAAAAGGAGGAGCTGAGGCACCAAAACGAAGGGTGATATTTTTGAGAGGACAATTGATAAAACAAACAAACAAGAAAACTTAAAGCTTTATAGAAAACCCTTGGGATTCTGTAGTGCAAAAGGAGGAACACCTGATCCTTCCCACAGCCTCCTACATTTGGCATCTCATTTCTGCCAGAGGGTCAGTGATCATAAACCATCTGAATGTAGATTTGGTAGCATTTTATACTCACAGTGTTCAAGAGATAACGGCACGTACAAATAACATGTTAGCAGAATATATGGTACCCAAGGGGACTTTCCTGTCATATAGTAAGAGAACAATAATGTCATCAAAGGTTTTGCTGCCAAAACGGGATTCTGGTTTTGTCCTCTAACACAGTACTTGCTTCGGGCCAGTTGATTTCCTCAGATTTCAGTGCAAGTCCACAAGAGTTACGCACGCACACCCAACGGCACAAATGTGACAAACCTGAAAGTTCTGCTGCAAAATTGAGTCCGATGTTCCCTAGCCAGATAAGTTGTGTTTTTTCTCTAGTGGCAGCATGGAGAAGGCTGCTTTAGTTTTCCTCTGCAGCCTTATCTTATGAATTGTGCTGTACCATCACTGTGAATGTTGGTTAACTTCAGGAATTAAAAGTACATTATATCAAGTTTGGTGACTTTTTCTTGACTATAGTTGTTTCCTTGGATCAGGTTTGCTTATTGTTGTTGAGTTTTTGTGTGTTTTTTTTTTTCTTCGTCCTGCTCCATAAGGTGGATTGAAGGTACCTGGAGTTTGAATTAAATGGGTTAAATAGCTTAAATGTAGACACCACAGAATATAAAGAAACCTAGAGAGCTGCGGAAAGAGGTTAGATAAGAGCTTCCTTTTCCTTGCATGATCTGCAATTGCAGATTCATTTATTCCAAAGGTACAGCTTTCCACTGTTTGAGTGCAGGAACCGGGTGATGGATGAATCAGAGATGACAGTGTAAATGGTGTATGCCCGGCAGCCCTAGGGGATCCCTGAAACATGCAAGTTTCTCATTTGGTGATTTTTCTGGCAGTGATGCCTCAGTGCAGTGACAGTTTCTGCTACAACTGTCAAGCTAAATTGTTCCTGATGGTGGCTGGCATTTACAATGATGCTATTCATTTGGGTTCCTCCTGTAAACATCCGTATGCTGCCCTTCATGCTGGTGCGCTGGTGGTATTGTCAGTCTCCTCTGCACCGTCAGATCAGGATCAACTGAAACCCTGTGAAGTGCGGGGAGGACACCATCTCTCGCCTTCCATGAGACCACTTGGTGTTCAGGATGAAGGAAAGGATATTCCCCTGGAGCTTCCCAGATTTGAAACCCCTTCCTACATGTGATCTCTGGCTTGGCTCTGTGCGTGTATAGAGATAGGTGCCTGTGTAAGCAGGCTCTGCTTGTCCGTTCAATAGTTGCCTGTTGTCAATGCATGGATTACCAGGGAATCTGGCCAATGAGAAATTTGGCTAGGTAGAGCTGGACTGAATTACCCCACAGGATTTTAAGAGTAAGAGCAGTACTGGAGACATCTTCAAGCTAGCAGAGCCCCTGGTGGGGACCAGACCTGACTGGTGAGTAGGAGAGTAAGGCTGAAAGGAACTGCGAGTTTCTTTATTATATAATATGTTCAAGCTCATGGAAGCAAGTTTGCTTTGGCACTTAAGGCATCCAATCAATCAAGATGTATGGGCTGTTTCATCTTAAATTTTAGTTCTCTTGATTTATTATAGGACAGGATATGACAAGCATGTGGTAATGAAGAAGGCCTAAAACAGTGAATTGTAGAAGATTGTAGAAGAGCTAGGGCGTTCAAGTAGGAGATATTTGCTAAAGCTGCATCTCCAACACTATCAGAAGCTGAAGTTTTCTAGCTTATTTTTATCATCTTTTTAGTTTTTAGTCATAGAAGTTATTCCACAGTCACAGTTGTCCTATGGGCAGCGTGTATTCTGTTTTGGGGGACACAAGACTCCCATTAACTATGGTGGGCCTCTCTTTATGCTAGTTTGGGCCAGTATCTGGCCTTGGTCCCAGGCAGTATAGAGTGTAGGCTGTGCATATGGACCAGAATTGTCCAGTGAGTGATTCCTCCCAGTGCAGGACCTGTACACTTCCTAAACAGTGCCCGTTCATCCACTGTAGCTTCCCAGAAGACTTTCAGGGTGGCATTGGGAGCATATCTGTGACCAAAAGAGCTGGAGGTAGCATGATGTGTTGTGGCAGCCTATAGATGCCTGCTGTAAGGCCCAAGAAGCAGAATTGAGCTAGAGTAAATCCAGTAAAATGCCAGTTGTGCCATCCTTCCTGACTTATGGATCTCCCAACAGGGAGAGCTGAGAATATGGCCCTTTGGCCCCTTTGCAGACTACATTGCCATGAGAAATAGTTGACACCAGCAATAAAATGGAAAGGAAATTATTAAAAATCAGTATTTGCAATGCTTGTATTGAACTGTCTTAGGAAGTGTGTTTAGGAAGAGTCTCTAAGGATTCGAAATGTCTGTCTCTGCCCTGCCTTCTCACCCATGCCAGCCTTTAAAGCTTCCCAATTCCTTGGTGTTGTGCCATTTACATACAGGTAGACAGTTCTGTGTTTCCTTTTTACAATCCCTGGAGAAATTCTGCACATTCAAGTCTTGGAATCTCTCTCCTTGGGTCATTTTTGTCATTACCGTTTCCTGACTTCTCTCCAAGTTATCTGCCAGCTGCGCCTGTGATGCCTTTCCTGGTATATGCATCTTTGCCTCAGACTCAGTGAAACCTCTGCCATGGGGAGCAAAGTGTTTAGCTGCTCTGACTGCACAGCACTGGCTCATGAACCTGCCCGGCTGATGTGCTAATGCCACTGAGCAGAGCAAACCCCTCCAGCTTCACAGCTTTGTTATCGTGCATGCATGCGGAGAGACTGCAATGGTCTCTGGCAGCAGAGGATGGTGGGATCAGAGCAGGATTAATTGGAACAGCCTGTATTTATTCAGTGTCCAGCCACAAGCTTTCTTAATCATCAGAAAGTATGTCTTTCGTATAGTTCAGCTTTTGCTCGCCCTGATTTTGAGTGCTTATAGGAAATGTGCTTGGTACAACGGGCCAGTGCAACGCTGCTGTTTTTCTCATTTTTCCTTAGGATGACAAGAGTTGCTTGTCAGCTTTTGAAATCTGCTAAGATGCTGGCTGAGTTCCTCTCTTAGGAAAGGTGTCATTTCGTGGTCACAATTTTGCAGCGATCTCTTCTTTGCATCACAAATCCCTGACAGAACCCAGGGCCTCAGGCTGAGGGGACACAGTGTCCTTGTGGAGTGAATGGGGTAGAAAAACGCGGACAGTTTGTGAGATTGCTCTGACTTCGTGAAGAGAGTTGTGTAACACCACTGCAAAGTGGGGTGCAGGTCTTAAGCACCTGTGAAGTTTGCTGATCCTCAGCTGGTGACATGAAAACTGTCTGAGGAGAGTGGACACCTACCCTCTGCTGGGGCTGGCCCCAAGTGGGAGCAGCTTTACTTTACAGCATTTTCACCTGTGTGAGCTAGATTAGTTTCAGATGTGTGTCTGCACAGTGTCTGCAGGGTGATGGGTCACATAACTTGGGAACTGTCTCGAGTAACCTCCCTTGCCTGTGAAAATGCTGATGAATGGAAAACTGAAGCTGAATTGGGTGCATGTGTGTTAAATAACATACGATTTAATCTGGAGCAAAATATGTTGCTTTAGTTTTGCCAAAATGACATGTTCTGCTTGAGCCCAAACCAGTATTTTTTTTTTCAAGACGTGAAATTTTTTACATGAACAACAATTATATCTCAGAATAAATGCTGTTCTAAATGCGATTTCAAAGCCTTTTCCTTAATGTCCATGCATACATTTTCAGAAATGTTTTTTCCACTTAAAGATATAACTCAGCTAATTGTTATATGAATTTGGAAGGTGGTTTGGTGGTGTGAAATCTCTTTCTTTCACTAGTCTGACCCCCCCCCCCCCTCTTCCATTAAATCCTGTTCTGACTAATATAGAGGTAACCCTACAGGTAGTGCCACAGGTTTTATAAAGGAAGGAGAAGAGGAAGAGCTAGCAGGTGATTGTAGCTTTATGTTCCACTCTGGCTAATGTCTGAGCCTCTCCTGCTTTGCCTGTTGTAGTCTTATGCTCAATAAACATGAAAGATTGGTCTGTAATAGCAATGAATGTACCCAGATGCTTGCACTGTAATTAAAGACATATATCACACAATAAAGCACATTTGAATGAAAAATCTTCCTATTAGACATGTGATTCCCATTTATTTCCCTTTATTGTTAAACTTTGGGAGTATAAGCATTGATGGAGCATAAGGAGGGGCTTCTAAAGGGCTGCAGTGTGGAGCCCCCAGGAGCAAACAAGATTTTCCTCTTGGGCTGGGAGGGCACAGAGCTCCTCGGCGCAGGCTGACCTGCACGGCCCCGCTGGCTGTATCCACGCAATTGGCGGATCGAGTTGGCATAGACCTAGGACCAAAAGCTGCCTAATGAGTTTTAAGCTGAGAAGAAGCTGGGAAAAGGGACAGCCTGGCTTGGAGAGAGAAAAGTCAGCAGCCATTAGAGCCGATTCAGTCTTTTGTCACTGTTAAAGAGTTGATCCTAGGGAAAAAGGGAGTGAAGCAGCAGCTGGGGACAACAGGAGCAGCCTGTAACCCTCCTCTGCCTCTGGCTGAGCTTATTGGATGCCAGTGGAAGAAGTACTGGTAAAGATATCTCTTGGTGCCCCTTGTAGACCATGGTAGCAGGAGGCAGCTCTGCCACCTCTGTTCCGTTCTGATTTCTTCACAGTCCCAGTATTGTCCCTTCCTCCCTGTTCTGCATCCCTGCCCCTTTCTGTGTCTATTCTCGCTCTCTGCTTGGCATCACTGATGTGGGAAACTGTCCCCCTGCATGGCGTGTCACTTGCCTTGTCTGTTATATCTCAATCTGTTCTCAGACTCTGGAAGTAGGGTTTTTTGGTTTCAGGGTTTTTTCCCCTTTTATGCCTTCGGTTTTCAATAAGGCTTGTTAACAAAACACTTACCAGAAGGGGTTCAGTGGCAACATATTGCTCAATTTTAGCCCTCCCCCAGACTCTAGAGCTGATTTTGAAGTGGTTAAAATGTCATGAAGAAAGGAATAAACAATCAATCAAAAAAGTTAGCCTTCTCTCAAAATGGCATTTTTATTTATAGTACCGTTTGCAAGTTGCTAAAGCTAAATTATTTAGAAATGCTTGAAATTGTTTTGACTGACCAAAGTGACCATGTTTTTTTGCCCAGATTTTCAGTTTAAGAAAAAAAATCTGAAAGTAATACTTTTCATCTCAGTGCTGAGCCACTCCAGCATTTCTGGAGGTGGGGAGAAAGTAGGAAGAAGAAAGGCTGTTTTCCACCCAGGAGTGAAACATGCCTTAACTTCTTTAGTGGTACTCATTTATGTCACTGCTCCTGTTGCGGCTGTATCTGGACTTCCTGTTCCACTACAAACCAGTCACACAATAGAAAAGCAAAAGATGTGCTGTGCTCTCAGCAGAAATGACAAATTTTTGGCTGAGTATGCTCAGTACCAATTAGGCTATAGACAAATTGAAATGTGAAGGTTTTTGAGTGGACTTTTTTTTCACCAGTTTAATCCACTTTTTTTCTTGGAGATAAAGTGGAGAAGCAGAGAGAGGCAAGTCTTGCTTTGAGCACCAGGGTTAAGCAAAATGCACTACTGTGGGTGGACCCATCAGGTTAAACCATGGGTTTTTTTTTAACTGTAAAGCATGAAACATCACATCGGTGCATTGTCTTAACCTACCTGGTTTCTTTATAAGCCAGGTCTGGGTTGAGCTATACAATTACAACATGAAGTCAAACATTTCCAAAGTATTTGGGCTTTGTGCAGAAGATCGCTGACCAGTTTCTTATAATAGTGGGCTGGAGTCTGAGTTTCTTTTGCCTGAAGACCTACTTTTGTCAGCCAGCATGTGAAATATTTCAGTATTAGATTTTAAAGTGCAAAGAGAACTTCCCAGCTTCTGATAAATCCCCCCCCCCCCCCTTATGATATAGAGGTGATGGAAATGCATTTAGTATTTAATTTCTGTCTAGGGCAGCTTCTCATCAAAATATTCTGTTTCCAGTGCCCTTTCTACTGTACAGCAGCTCTGGTGACTCTCAGATGTGCAGCAGTCTGTGGATGTGTTCTCTTTCCATGCCTAAGACGATCGGTCTGTATCATGCTAGAGAAGAACCTTGGGCTGTAATGAGGTCTCTTGATGCAGCCTTTAATCACCTGGAAAGGAAATCAAAGCAGAGAGATAAACCGGTCCATTTGTTTTCATTACAATTACTAGTTTTTACAACTCTGTGTAAACAAAGCCCATAAATATGGTGCTGGTAGAATTCTTTCTCCTAAGCTCAGCTCCACCAGCTGTTACACAAATCTTTTGGCTCAAGAAGCAGGATTTATTTTTAGGTTCTTTAGTGTGGAGCTGTCAAGGATGCCTTACCTGAATTGTGATTTCTAGGAGCTTGTGGCAAGAGAAGAGAGCGAGAAACTCTTCTTTCCTTTCTTTAAAGGTCCAGAAGCACTTCCGAGCTTCAGATCTTGGTTTCTCTGGAGCCCCAGCAAAGCAAGGTGGCAAGGATGGGTATTTCCCTGGGAGGAGGTAGAAGGAATAAGCACAGATGATATCATTGTTCTTGAGTTGGTCATCAGCTTGAAGGTGACATTAGCCTTTGCGTCCCCTGACAGTAACTTGACACTTCAGAGGTGTCTCACAGAGGCCTAGACCGAGGGGAATGGTGGAACAGAGGAATCAGAAGGCCCTGAATCTTTCCTTGAATGGAGCCTTTCCTACTGTGAGTAATAAAGCCTCTACCATGATAAGGGTTGCTCCTAACCTGGTTTCAGCCACCCAATTGAAGCATGTTACACTTGAGTCCTGTCCCTATTATGCTGCAAGTAACATGTCCTGCCTCACATGAGAACCTCAGAAAAGGGGCTGCATAGACCCCACAGGTTAAACATTGTACTGGTGCCATCAAAGAGAGAGGTACCTGTCTGTCCTCAAAAAAGGAGGGATGCAATCTAGCTGAGGAAGGTAAGATGGAAGAGCTGATACAGAAGTAGGGCGTGTTTTAGTACCAAGTACTGTCTTCATGGCTACACCAAATCTATCCTGCCTGTCTTCTTATCTAATTCTTCTTGATTCTATCATCTGTCTTTTGTTGCTCTGCTCTGATAAAACTTTGCAGTCTTCTCTGCTCCCAAAGGCACACCATGCCAGTGCCTGAGGGCAACTGATGGCTGCAGGATTGTTGTAGTGGGTCTCCACAAGTGGATTTAGCATGTGGGGCTATGAGAAGGAGGAAAACCACAATTTTGCAACATCTCAAATGGAAAAATTAATAAGGGGGAAATGGCTTGTGTGTTGTGGGTAATCATTGGAAATCATCAGGTCAGTCTTCGCTATTTGGGAGTTTACTATCCCAACCTGAATACCTTGGGGATTTGGTGATCTGATTACTATTTGAATGAAGAGTTATAGGGAGATAGTGTCTCAGGTTTTCAGCTGGAGCTGAAGGAAAAAAAAAACCATTTTCAGATGATGAAACAATAAAACAGACAAAAAGAAGGAATACTTTGGCAGCTTGGAATTTCTGTGCTAAATTCAACACGTGGAAAGCATGGGGACTAGATGGATCTGACTGTCAGGAGTAGTCTTACAGTGGTTGAGTAGGGGTAGGTATTATTTTAGAGGTAAATGAAAGAAATATAAGATAACAGGGAGAAATGCAATTATTACTCATATTCTTTCACTTGCTGGAGCAGTTATCTCCTATGGTGCAGACTCCTTTGTTTGTTTTTCTTTTTTTTTCTTGCTAAGTAAGGGCAACCTTATTAAATCCTTCCTGTCTAATTTTAGGTCTGGAAAAAAGATCTTTCTTTGCAGTGGGTGAAGTGAGGACCATTCATTTTTTCTATACAGAATATAGTTGCAAGACCTTGCAAAATGTTTCTTCTGCAGTAGACGGCTACTCAGTGTGCCTTTAGAAAAAATGTTGATGTTGTCATTTCCTGAAACATTTTCACTGCAGTTTGAATTTGTTGCTGTGGTGGGTTGACCCTGGCTGGACGCCACGTGCCCACCAAAGCCACTCTATCACTCCTCTCCTCAACTGGACAGGGGAGAGAAAATATAATGAAAGGTTTTTGGGTTCAGATAAGGACAGGGAGATCACCCACGAATTACCAGGCAGAACAGACTCAACTTGGGGAAAAATAATTTATTACCAATCAAATCGGAGTAGGGTAATGAGAAATAAAACCTAAATCTTAGAACACCTTCCGCACTGCCTCTTCTTTCCAGGCTCAACTCCACTCCCAAATTCTCAGCTTCCTCCCCTCCAGCGGCACAGAGGACGGGGAAAGGGGGTTGGGGTCAGTTCATCACGCGTTGTCTCTGCCGCTCCTTCCTCCTCAGGGTAAGGACTTCTCACACTCTTCTCCTACTCGAGTGTGGGGCCCTTCACATGGGAGACAGTTCTCCATGAACTTCTCCAACATGGGTCCTTCCCATGGGCTGCAGTTCTTCACGAACTATTCCGTTGTGGGTCCCTTCCATGGGCTGCAGTCCTTCAGGCACAGACTGCTCCAGCGTGGGTCCCCCATGGGGTCACAAGTCCTGCCAGCAAACCTGCTCCAGCGTGGACCTCCCTCGGGGTCACAGCCTCCTTCAGGCATCCACCTGCTCTGGTGTGGGGTCCTCCACGGGCTGCAGGTGGAGATCTGCTCCGCTGTGGACCTCCCTGGACTGCAGGGGGACAGCCTGCCTCACCAGGGTCTTCCCCACGGGCTGCAGGGGAATCTCTGCTCTGGCGCCTGGAGCATCTCCTCCCCTTCCTTATTCTCTGACCTGGGGGTCTGCAGGGTTGTTTCACTCGTATATTCTCACTCCTCTGTCCAGCTGCAATTGTGCATGTTTTTCCCCCCCTTCTTAAATATGTTATCCCAGAGGCACTACCACTGTCTCTGATTGGCTTGGCCTTGGCCAGCAGTGGATCCATCTTGGAGCCAGCTGGCATTGGCTTTATTGGACACAGGGGAGGCTTCCAGCAGCTTCTCACAGAAGCCACCTTTTTAGCCCCCCTGCTACCAAAACCTTGCCACACAAACCCAGTACAGTTGCATATGGCTCTCCTCTTCCATGTGATAGATGATCTCTGGCAGTTGTCAGACATGGCTTCTCTGTTCTGTACTCTCAAGGCTGAAAAGCATTGTGAGTTTTTCCTCCAGTTCATTTTCCTTCTAGGAATGAACTTTCTGACGTTAACGATGGCACCTTCTTTTCCTTTTGTAATTTCATTTGGAACACGAAGTGTAGAGAAAAAACACACCTTGCAATTTTCTGAGTGGTTTACAACTCTTTCTTAGTTTCTGAGCCTCTAATTTTTTTCCGGTTATCATAGTCATTTTTGCTCTGTAGAGAAAATTTAAGACCCTGCAACAGACTTGCTTTTCTGAGTTACTCTTTGCAGATTGCTTGCTTGTAGTCCAATTTCCTGCAGAAATGTTGACCTAATTTTATTTTTCATTTGTTTCAGTTTGATTTTTTAGCAAGAACCCTCCACACATCTTGTAGATTTTTCCCACCATCTCTGACTGAGAAGATGTTAGTTTGCTTTTGTGCTTTTCTGGGTTCAGAGTCATCTTCTCATGTAAGCAATCCAAGCTGCTGCTGGGATCATGCTCCTCCGAGGACATGGCAGGCCAAGCTAAATCTGCCCCTCCTCTTCCATCATGTTACCATGTGTCCACTGCTGCCCAGTAATTACCATTAGGTCAACTCACACCCTGCTGGATTAATGTGAATACATCTTTCCATAATCAGCTGGATGTATTGTCTGGGGGAAGTATAATTTTTTGTGTAATAAATGAATTGTTCCTTTAAGTGCATACAGTTCAGCTGTTCTTCCTTACTTTATCTGACACCGTTATTTGCACTCAGGGCTTGGCTGGCAGGCAGGAAACTATTGAGATTCTCACCAGATGTTTGCTCAGGCCAATAGACCTTATTTCATAGCAACAAGGAGTATTTGATTTTATTTGGATATAAGCTTTTTATGTATGTTCCTGATGCCCTAATTCTTCTTCTCTGTTTGAGCACTGAAGTCTATAAATATCCAAGGTCTCTGAATTTCTTTAGTCTGTTGTCTATTGCTTCTCAATCTATACATGACATCTTCAGCGTGCTTCTTGCCATGGTAAAGTGTACCCAGGCTATTGTATGCTTGACCTTTCTTCAGCTTGCCCTGAATCTTCAGTCTTCTGCCTGTTTCCCCCATGAAGACCAAGCAGGTCAACCTGGGAGCAGGGAACCTAACGTGGAATCCATCTCAGCTAAATAATCTGTCTATAGTGGGGTTATCTCCTTCTGCACTAGTCACTGTGGACTTTTTTTAGTGTCTATGGGGAGAAATGGAGGCTTCAAAGGCATGAAAAATAAGCAATTTAAAAGTGTATCTTAGTATGGTGTTTGTGCTTTAGAAGTGCCTGTTTTGAGCCTGTTTCTTGCCTATCTAAAAATGAGCCTTGGTGAGTAGCTTGGACATAGATGACTAACTATCAGGGGGTTGAGTCTCTTCCTGTGGTTTCCATGTTTTTCCTTCATTGCTTTTTCTTCTCCCCTCTCTCCATAAGTGGAATTTAAGCAGGCCTTTTTCTCACACTGCTCCAGTTCTGAGAAGCTTGACTTCTTCAGTAAAATCATCCTTTTGTATTTTTTTGCTAGCTCGCATTGGGAAACTAAAGAAAACGGCCAAACTAAATTACCCCAGCCCCAAACAAGATCATCCAAGCAAGCCAGCAGGATGTATCACCCTGAGAGCTTGTACTGGAGAATTGCAACAGCACGGAGACATTTTTCATATGCAACACTCTGTGTGCATGCATGTGTGTATAACTCCTTCCTTTCCAGCTCTGTAGTTCTGACTGTGTTTCTGGCATGTTGCATGTGTTCGTGGCATAGAATCTGACACCAGGGATAAAGCTGCTTCTTTAAGGGGCGTGCTGCTTATCTCAGAAACAATGCCAGTGTTAAATAAAATGTTTCAAGTGTTCTCAGAGTTTGAAGAAGTATTCTGCCTGTGGTATGTAATATCCTTATGATTCAGAGTTGTGCTGAGCAAGACAAGCACGAGTTAAGGTTCTGGCCTGTGGTAAAATAAAGTTGTATATCACTTGGTCTGCCAAGGTCTTTCCTAGGACAGATTGTGCGTTCCTGTCAAAACGCAGGACTGTGTTGGTGGATGTGATATGTCTGGTGCTACGATCCTTGAGTGTCGAGTATTGTGATGCTGTTTGGATAAACATTTGCTATTTACCTTCTTGATGTTACGGCCTTTTTTTAATGGTAGGTCTAACAAGGCTCCTGAACATAGGCAGACTTTCCCCAGTACCCATTCTCAAAGACTGCACCTGTACTGCTGAGCTGGAAGACCTCAAAGCTAGCTGTAAAAGCAGAGCTGCTCTTGGATCCTGCTAGTGTGACCAGGCTGATACTTTCAGGGTAATACTTTAGGTGCTTCATCAGGCCTGAGAACACGTTAAGAGGTGTATTTATGTGACACGCAATGCTGGCCCCTTCACTTTCCTGAATCCCATCTGCCTTGTGGCAGTTGCATGCCGATCTGCAGGCAAGCAGGAATTCTAGGACCATGCCTAGTAAAACCCCCTGTCGTCTGCTGCAAGGGTACATGAGATTCATAAGCACCATTCAGATGGGCTCAGTAAGGAATATGAATATTGCGTGTTTGTTCTCCAAAGCACCTCAGCTTTCAGGAGGCTCCTGGAAGCTGTCTGCTCAAATAGGTGCAGAAGTTGCTGGGATCAGCTGAGTGCTGTGACTGTGTTTACTGAGGTGCCACTGTGGTAGATGCAGGATTCCGAGTTCATCTTCATGTTAAAAAATTAATTTTGCTACTCTTGCCTTGAGCCAGGAATTTGTCCTTCTGTTTTGGGTCCTGCTTCTGAATTGCTCCTTAGTCAAGTCTTCTGGATGTTACTCTTTAGCTGCATCAAGGCACAAGCCCAGCCCATAAAAACATAAAGACCCACAATTCATTCATCAGAGCAGGTCAAATAACACAAGGAGGTTGTAGAAAGGGCATACCCTCACAATACACCCTCGTGTTACACTGAAGTCCATCACTCTTGAACCAATGTGTTGGAGTGCTCTGGGAGGTGGAAATGCCAGAGATTACTCATCACTAAAGAGCCAGAGCAGAGCTTTAAAAAGGGAAAATCTTGGCACCAAACAAACCTCGTTTCTTTCCGTTGCTTAGTATTCAGCCTTAGGACAAATTAATCTCTATTGAAATCTGCTGTACTCGCCACTAAATTTGTTGTCTCTTTTAAAAGCACCTCTTCTCCCATGACGGAAGATGAACAAAAAGTGTATATGTATATATACAATTTTAATGCATACTAGAAAACTCTCTATTGTACATTTTATTTAGTAATTCAACATTAACCTTTACATTTGCATCTGTAATACCATGAAAGTGAACTGGGCCAGAGATACCTTTCAGGAATTTGTTCTGTCATACAGCTTTAAGAGTCAATCATCTGGTTAAAATTCAAAGTGGATGCCTAGAATAAGTAGGTGAATAAATAAATAAAAGTTCTTGAAATGAATAATATCCTCCTTATCTCTTTATCTGAAATCACCTAAAGGCTGCAAGTTCAATTTAATCCTTCTACCATCAGTCAGTCTGAGCTTTAATAGAAAGAAGGGAGGAAAAAAATACTCAGTAGCTGGTCTCTTGTTTTTAACTTGATAGAGAGAAGGATGCTTCCTGAATAAGACACCGTGGGAGAGATGAGTAGTTAGAGATTGTGCTTCATGCCACTGAGTGAGCTATCTGTAGCTACTGCTGTTATGCAGCTGCAAAAGAAAAGGAAATGCTAGGGGCAAAAGATAAAAGAGAGTCTAAGGAAATGGATGTATTTTTCTAATCCTTTCCTTTCATGGTGAGAATGGTTAATCCACTGCAGAATACAATAAGAATGGTAGTCCCACTTGCACTTGCTTGTGAGCGGGAGTTAACTGAGGCTAAGCTGCCTGGAGCCTGTGATTTGTACAGCACCGTAGCTCAATCTGCAAGTTTACCCGCAGTCAGGAAATGGAAAGGATAGCCCAGTTGTTTGATGAAACTCAGTCTGTCTGCAGAGGTCCTTGTGTGTGTAAAACCATGTCAAATGACTCAAGGAATCTTGCTGGCAGGCACCATGCTAAAGTCAAGACAGAGTTGTAGCACTGTAGCGTTTTGACTCTTGGAGTGTGGATTTTCAGTTACTATTTCTAAAAATCTGGATGTTCCTTCAGAAAGCGGTTACCTTAATATTAATGTTGACTTCATAAGCCTATCCTCAAATTTGGAGAAGAAATTTTCTTTTCCCGGCTCCTTTAGTTAAAAAAAGGTAAGCAATGCTTTATTTTGGATCTTTGGAGGATTGCTTTTGGGGCAGAGGACTCTCTACTGTATTTTTTTTTAGACTGTCACTGTGATTGGTTGACCAGAAAAGCAGAGGAAGCCCAGATAACATGGGCTTTTAGTACAGTATCCTACCTTACCGAGTGACAGTGCCAAAGAAATATGGTGAAATCGGAATAGTCAGATCATGTCCGATCTCCTGAAGAACACGGGGCAGAAAAATCTTTCCTAATATTTCTTACCACAAGCCCAGTGATCTTAGTTGGAGTGAAGTCTGCGTAACTGGAGCCCATTTTGACATGAAGATTGGAGGATGCCTGCTTCCATCTCTTTTCCCCTGATGTGCTTTATTCACTGGCAGCTTGAGTTGTCATTGGTAGAAACTGGACCTCCTGTCGGCATAAATGCAAAGGACTGATTCGTTTGCCTTTACACATACCAGTTGGATTAGATACTTGATGGGGTCTGAATTTAAGTTTCCTTTTGCTAGCTGTACATTGGTTTGGTTGTGTAGTTGAGTACAAACATAGTAAGAATTAATCAGCTGCCTCAGGCTTTGGATACTGCTCAAACAGCCCTTTCCAATCAGCTTTGTAAATTGTTCTATGGTCCAGCTCTGATGTGGCTGCTGTATCTCTGTGGTCAAAGGTACTGCCCATTCAAGAAACTTTAATATTCAGTGCGAGCACATATAGTTTATCTTCCCAGTCACACTTAGCCATCCATCATAGCTGTGCCATACTACACATCACTAGGTTGTGAACCTTTCTAATCTGAACAAGGACCTGCCTCTGATTTGTAAATCCAGTTACTCAAAATCAAATCAAATGCAGAACCTTTACTCAAGTGATATCGTTTTCCCATTAAGGAACTAAATTTGGATATTACAAACATTTAAGTTTTTCTGCTCTGTTATCTAACTCCTTAGCCTGCAATCAACCCTTATTTTATTAAGCCAGAATTTCTTTCAGATGAAATTTATTTGAAATCCTGTTCAAAACACTGCCTGCTATTTATTTCTCTGTGATCTAGTTGTAAAGCAGAGTAGTTATTTCTCAAAGTGTATTTTTTTTTTTCTGAAGAACCAAACTTGCTCAAAGTTGGAGAAAAGGAGCTTACATATGCTTTGACTATGAGTGAGTGGATTGTGGGTAATAAACTAATTATATGGCAGTGGTGTTTGTGGTATTAAGCAGAGTAGGTATGAAGTGAACCTATGTCTGAGACTTAGTGTGGGGCTGCATGGAAATCTGGTTACATTACAGCCGTGCCATTTGTTAGCCAGAAAGACTCAAAATGATCATTAAATTGAAAATTTGGCTTTCAAGAAGAGCCACTTTACTATCTTTAATGTTTAACTAATAAGCGGATTGATTTCTAACATTTCAAAATTTAGACCTTGTTTTGGACATAGAAGTTGTAAATTAGGAGCGCTTTCCTTTTCTTTCCTACACAGAAGAGAGATGTAATCCACACCATAAAAACGAATCACAGCATGACCTTGAGTATAGAGTCACTACTGTTGTGGTTTAACCCTGGCCAGCAACTAAGCACCACACAGCCTCTCACTCACTCCCCCCCATCCAGTGAGATGGGGGAGAGAATAGGAACAGTAGAAGTGAGAAAACTGGTGGGTTGAGATAAAGACAGTTTAATAGGTAAAGCAAAAGCCATGTGCACAAGCAAAACAAAACAAGGAATTCATTCGCCGCTTCCCATCAGCAGGCAGGTGTTCTGCCATCTCCAGGAAAGCAGGGCTCCAGCACACATAACACTTACTTAAGAAGACAAACGCCATCGCTCCAGAGATCCCCCCTTCCTCCTTCTTCCCCCAGCTTTATATACTGAGCATGACGTCGTATGGTCTGGAATATCCCTCTGGTCAGTTGGGGTCAGCTGTCCCGGCTGTGTCCCCTCCCAACATTTTGTGCACCCGCAGTGTACTCACCGGTGGGGTGGGGTGAGAAGCAGAAAGGGCCTTGGCTCTGGGTAAGCACTGCTCACCAACAGCTAAAACATCCCCGTCTTACCAACATTGTTTCTAGCACAAGTCCAAAACATAGCCCCATACTAGCTACTGTGAAGAACATTAACTCTAGCCCAGCCAAAACCAGTACAACTACCTACCACATCAGAGTCACGTTAACTAATCTAATTTGTCTCTCATTCTATTTAATGTTAGGAATTTGCATGTCCTCAATCATCTGCTTCTTGTTGGGCTGAAAAAGCCAGGGGGACCGCCAACTTTGTCATATGGCAGCCGAAGTGAATGCGTTGACAGCTGAAATCAGAAAGCACAAAAAAGTTTGAAAAGGTTTTGGAAGGGCTAACCTGCTTTTGAGTCTCAGGAGCTCAGTCTGGGTTAAATGTGAGTGGAGGAGATTGCCTTATTAGCCTTCCCAGGTAGCGAGGCTGATTGATAATTGTGCAGGACAATCCATTTCTGTTCTTTAATCTGAGCTGATTGTAATACTTTATTTAGCAGCAGTCCTTCCTTTTCTTCCTCAAAGTTTATACTTTCTCTCTTTCAGCTGTACAGCTCCATGGACTTTGGAAGAAAATGGCAGCTCATGCACGAGCGGGTCACTCCAAACAGGTTTTACTGGTGAGTTATGCCCTCAGGCTTTGCTTGCTTTGGGCAGGTCATGGAGGGGAGAAGGGCATCTAACCTGAAGGGATTGGTTGCTTTACCTGAACATTAAGTATACCCTTGGTTTTGGTCATCATCAATGTTATATACTCAGTCCATAGTACATATCTTGTAGTGCTATAGTCTCCATGTTTGTACCACTTTCTTGCCTGATAACAGTGGTGTCTTGTACAGATGAGTACAAGTCTTCTGATATTTGCAGAACTGCTTCTTTGTTATATACCTACTTCCAGTAACACAGAGAAACTGCCCAGTGTTCAGTGACAAAGCTATGATCATTAGACCTACTTTTTCAACCCTTCTGAGAGCTGCTGTAGCCTACAACACAGTCTTTGTGCAGAGCCAGCCACTCTGACCAGGGTCCTTATGCAACCACTGGGAGAAAGGATGATTCAGACTCTGCTTTGAATCACTCTCTGAGGAGCCAGTTTCTTTCTACTGACTGGTGAGAGCCCAGGATCTGCAAACAGTTTGCTAAAAATCTGCTTTCTGACTATCTTCCTTTCCATTTCCCAAACGTCACCCTCCAAAACTGGGAGAGTGTCTTAAAAGCAGATGATTAAACAAATTTAGTTCCTATCTCCAGGCTCCTCCATTTCAGGTGCTGCTTCTCCAAATTTCTTTCCATCGTGTGAAGCCCCAGGAATTTACTTTAGCGAGAAAGAGAAAACCCAGCAATATTCTTCTGTAGTTTGATCTAGGATTTGGGACTTGAATCAGATTCTTAACGCTGTACTTAACTACATGCCAGATGATGGGGTGTGTGTGAATGTGTAGAAGTGCTGATTTACATAATCTCTGAATAGTTAAAAGAAGCGTCTGGTCCTTAAGGCCCCCAAAGATCATAAGATTAAGGAAACAGAGGCTGTTATTTTGAATGGTTAAAAAGAAAAAGGACTTGCGTGACTTAAGAATTGACTCCCAATTGCAAAGCATGATTTATATATCTTAGACTCAAATTCTCATAGAAATTCTTGCACATCATTAAAAGTACCTGGAATCCAGGCCCAAAATATCTATAGATTGGATTTGCAATATTTCCACACCTTGCAGTGGAGATAGACACCTCATAGGATTTTCAAATTGTCTAGGTCCTTCTGCAAATCTGTCTAAACACCTTTTAGGCTCCCACATTTAAAATATGGCTTTATGGCATCAACTCTGGAGATTGCTCTTAGTGTACCTTTGGATTTTGGACAGTGTAAGAAGGATTTTGAACATCGAGGAAAAGAAGTTGTAAGGCTCTTAAGTCACATAGACCTGCAAAATGTATCGAAGATCTAGAACCCTGATTGACCATGTTACTGTTTCACGTTTCCATAGTGAAAGAAAGGGGGTTATGTCCTCCTGGTTCTGGCAACAAGTGGTTGATTGACCTAACTATCCAAAACCCTTTGATTTCACTGTTCATGCTAGGTGCACATGACAAAGGTCAGTGTGGGTCCTCTCCAGGTGAATCCTTCTGTGGAGTAGAATAGCTGGTCCTATGGGATATTTGTACCCTATCCTTTAAATAGCACAGCCGAGCTTATGGGAGAGGCTTTCTTGGAGGATAAAGTGGAAGGGCTGAGCTGACCTGGGAATAAAGTGGAATCTCTTTCTAAAGGAGAGGCTGTGTTTTTTGGTTTATTTTCTACTTTTATATAATTATGATTAATGGAAATTGCCTGTTTGTCTCTGTCCATTTGACACCCAAACCTGTTTATTGTTTTCCACAATCTGCCTCATTTTTCATACAGTCTTTTGGCTGCATAGTTTGAATGTTGTTTTTTAGCACTTGCATTATATAATGCCTCTGTTTCAAGTGTCTCTTTCTCTTAGAAGATGTAGAAGTCTTCTATAGTTAAAACCTGTATGGCATAGACCTAGAAATCTTTATTCCACTCAGAAACAGTAGAATCCCATTGACAATAAACTTTCCAAGAGAGTGAATTAGTTTTTTCCCAGAGTGAGAGAGATTTGAACCAATTCGTAGTGCAGGGGTCAGAGGTGTTGAAGTTTTGGAATGTAATAACTCCCCTTTAGCTGTCTGATTTCTTTCTTCTTCCTTTCTTTCTTTTTAAAGCTGCAAATTGTGATGGCTTACAAGCTCTGTCTTGTAAGATGTGTACAGAAAAAGAAATGCAAGGAGAACACGTTAGCCTCGGGAATTTGGTGATTTCTTTTTATTAGGCTATGAAAGAGGGAGAAAGTGGGTATAGCTATAAGTTTCAAAGGGACATGAGCCACTAGTCTGTGGAGTTCATCATCCTATCAAATAGTATATTATTGAACCTCTTAATTACAAATTCCAGGAAAGGTGAAATAATAATGATAGGGAGATGCCAAAATCAGAGGTAAGCTGCTTGTTTGTGCTGCTCTGCATTGTTTATTAGTAGGGGCTCAGGTAAGCAACCTTCACCAAATGGGACAGACTTCATCTGATTTGAATGCAGCTGGCTTTATCTGGGGCAGCCTTTGTCGAATCTTTTTGCCTTCAAAGCATGACTTTCATCTCTCAGGTTGCCGTGAATGGGCTTGTGAAGACTATAATCTTCACCTGGTTCATGTGATCAGTCAGCCTGACAGGGAGAGGTCTTATTTTTCTCTTTGAGACCTTTCCAAATAATTATACCTTCCCCGGGAGAGCTCAGATATAGAGACTTTAAGGCCAGGAGAAAATTACGATTGCATCAGAACTTGTGAGGTTGAATTGTGAATTTTCACTCAGCAGAGTAAGCAAGACCTCTCTGTTAGTCGTGGACACGCAAGTCACTCCATGCATTTTGCTGTAGCTCTGGCAGGCAGCATCTGTGATGGCTCCCCACTGGTCAAAACCAAAGTCCTAAGCTCCAATCCTGATCTGTGGCTTTGTATCCTGGCTCTTGCCTTCAACTTCTTTTCTTAGTCCCAGATGTTGGTGCTAATTACTGGGTTGTAGTTTTGTGTTCTCATCCCATATGGATGTCACATGTCCCACTGTTTATGGGACATCTCTCATCAGTTCCTGCAGCCAGCTCAAAGTTTGTGCATGAGCTGAGATTCATCTCTGGGCCACTCATAGTTATAAAAACTAGGATTTGAGATCTCTACTTCTGTAGTAGTGATTCATTTGTTAGCTACACCCACTGATGACAGTGGCAGAGCTTGAACAGAATGTGTTACTTGATGTGAGTACAGGCATCCAAATTTGGCTCCCATGTGCTTTGGCCTCAGAGATTTTAATAACTTAGGATGCTGTAAGGCTGGAAATAGGAGATTACGCTAACATGATACAGAAATTCCCAGATTACTCATCACTCTGAAATTACTCAAGATAACTGGAACCAGCATGGGTGCAAAGTTTGTTAAAAACCTACTCAATGTTCTTTTCTTTTAAAACACATTCTGCAGCACTCTGCACCCTGTTCATTTTCTCGCACTGTAACTTAGATACCTGTGCTGTCATGTGGAGGATTATAAAAAATACAGTCCATATTTTGTACTGTAGAAATGTTGGGGAAGTTTCCTGGTCTGTAAAACACATGGTGTGTTCTCTGCTGACTGAATACTGTCTCTGTTCAGATAAGAACTCAAAGGACTTGAATTGTCCTTAAGTTGCTCTGCTGCCTCTGCCTTGTCCTGTGGTGGGACAACAGGACTAAGCAGGTGGGCAGGACAGGTTAATGGAGCATTTACCAAGCCTTGTTCAGCACTTTGCTGGGCCACAGCTTTTCCATGTCATCTTGGGTGACTCAAGCTGACTTTGCCTTGTTAACCCCTAGGTGAGACTGGGATAGCAGAGCATTTCTTTCCCCTGTTGCGTGTAGTGGGTGAAGTACTCAAATACTGTGACATCAGGTGCTACAGCAGTGGATTAAGTGCACTGAAGGGCACTAGAGAGTTAAAAGAAGCTTTAGTGACATATGAAGTCCTTTTATAATCTCATGGCTTAATTCTTTAAAATGTGGAGTTCCACAAGGTGACCTGTGTTTTCCGGCTAATCAGCTAAATGGCTGTGAATATCATCCCCTGTCCATCTGTCTTTGGAGGCCCTGCCTATGTTTGCTGAGCAGACACAGGGATTGCCATTCTGTGCAGAGGACAGAGCTATATTCCTTGGGACACCCACCCCCTTTCTTAGAGGGTCTCCCCAGGCTGCTCTTTGCTGGGGGACATATTCAAGTTTCCTGCCTCCCGTCATCACGGGAGTATGAAGTGGTGCATGTGGGACCATTTTCCATCTTTTTTGCCTGGTACATCTACACATTTACCCTCCTCTCTCTCTCTTTTTTTTAACATGCTCTCTGGTACTTTGGATGATTCTGTCAAAGCCTGGGAAGTGGGGAAAACCCATTTGTCTGGAAGAGAGGGAGAAATCTGCACAGCATTTCTGATGGCTATGGGGATATTTGGAGCACTGAAGTCACTGCCCAGGATGAGCCTAGTCAGTAAAAGACACTGAACTACACACTAGTGATGAAAGCTGGTCAGAAAACACCAACAAGGCAGGAGGGGAGAGACAGTAGGAGGTGGAAAATAGGATGTGCACTAGCCTGGCTTCAAGGAGCAGTATTTGTATCCATGAATAGGAAAAATGTGGTGTAACAAGCAGTTCTCAAATATACTGCTGATTGCCTCACTGAGACTCCCCAGAATTTTATTTTTTCTCTTTCTGTGATAACCAACCAGATTTCTGGTTGTTTCGGTATCCATGAATGCCAGCCACATTCATTTTGAACTCCAGGAGAGTTCCAGGAGAAGGAAACAGGCTATTCTTTCACTGGGAGAAGGGAAGAGGCTATGCATCCACTTAGGCTATGTTTTCGAGTTACCAGTTTTCTGTCACAGTTGTTTGAAGCATGAGGCAGCAAATGTCATCTCTCAAGGGCAAGGTTTTCAGCCCTTTCTGTCACGATTTTGGATAGGAACAGTGATAATACTTAGCCAGTGTATTTCTATTTATTTGCAGCTTGAATTTCATGAAGACTATAGTGGAGGTCGGTTTGGATATCTGAGAGTAATATAGCAGAAGATAACGGATTTACCTCAGTGTTACAAAAAGTTATGATCTTGGTTTGGATCTGCAGTTGAGCAGAGGTTTACGTCCGTTTTTATTTCCCCATCTCTGTGACAGCACTGATATTTCCTAATTGAGTGCTAATTTGGGTCCACACAGACTGTTTCAGCAGCAGTTCCAGAAGTGACCTTTGGATACAGCTAAGGTTACCTTTACTTGACTAGTTTGCCAGCAATGAAATGGTTAGTCAAATATGTGCCTGTCTCTCCTGTAAATCCCATTAATCATTAATTACCAGATGGTGTCATTGCATAGTGCTGGGGAAACATCGCTTGATTTTTTACAGCCAAGTTTAGTGTTAAGAAAACATAGTCTTGTAAATGTCAAATTGACTATGAAGTAATCCTGCATTAGAATTTTTCAGAATTAAAACCATACCGTACATGGAGCTGTGGATAAAAAGAATAATTCCAGTTTGGCAACCATGGATAACACCACCTATAGTGTCATCGAGGCATATACCCAGTGGCTATTCACGTAGACCGCACATGAAGAACTGAACAGGGACCTATTACTGGAGAATCCTGTGGGCTAATGACTCATTTGCCTGTGATAAGGGACTTGCTTTCCATGCCCTGTGGGTGAGAACACCTGGGAAAGGTTTTTCTCCCAGAGGGTAATGCTAACATAAATCTGGAATGTGTTACTCAAGCCACCAGCACCATTAACTGTACTAGGCTGAGGACAAAATTTTCAAACTCTAGCCTCAAGCTCTGTAATAAGGGTTCAGGAGTGATGAGATCTTAAAAGGTCTAGGCATATATTGAAAGATTTCTTTGCAAGGTCACATTAGTTAATTAAAGATCACAACACCATGGTGATAGACCAAGACCAATTTTATTTTCCTTTTCACTTAAAAGATGGGCAAGTGGGGGAAATGTGAGGTTAGGGATTTTATTTTCATTTTGTTTGCCTACAATTAATGCAGTTGGCACTATAGATATTCAATGTTTCCAAACATTACATCATAGCTGACTAGCTTGTGATTATACAGTAACTCAGTGGCAGAGATAGAAATGCAAAATGGATATAGAGTTGGATACTTTTTATTGGCAGAAATAGTGTTTATTTCTGTTGAAAAAGTTTCAAGTCAATAAAGATATTCTAGAATTTATGTCAACATTATCAAAATGTTTCTCTCAAAAAATTGAACAAAGGAACATCCTGAAATGTTTGACATTTTTTGGATGTTTTTTAAAGTGATTTTAAAATTTGAATAAAATCTCATTTTGCAACATATAAGCTTTTAAAATTAAAGTAGGGAAAGAATGCATTCTGAAACAAAGTGTCTGGATAAAGCCAACATAGAGGGGTCCTGGCTCCTATTCCCATCTTGATTTTTGTGATGCAGAGCAGATATTGGTCCCTAATATACAAGTTAGAAGTTCAGTATACTTACAATGTACTTCTTCATAACTGTGATCCGTAGCTTACAAGAGTGACCAATGAAGTTTGGGAAACCTTTTAAGTTTTATATTTTGCTTTTGTCCACAAGCATCTTTTTTCCCAAACTTAATCCTATACTGTTTTTCAAGTACAGATTGCTGAATGTTCTTCCAGGGATGTTTTGATAGATTTCATGGATATCTAAGAGTAAAAAATCCTAAATGACCCTAAGAACAGGAAAATCCTTCACTTTCTGTCTCTGGGAAAACCTGCAGGACTGTTCTATAGAGGCTGCATAGACCCCACCTGTTCTGTAAGCACTAACCTGTCTACAGTTAGTGTAATGCTCAGACTACCATTCCCATTTCTGAGCACGGTCCATGTTTTTTTAAACTAATTTATGAGCGATTGACACAAATAGTTGGATCTGGGAAAGCATCTTTGTAGAAGGTGGAAAAAAAACCTAGTACACTACTGGAGGAGTATTACAGAACATTGTTTAGTTTACTTGGGACCAAAAGCCAAGATATGGGTTTCTGGTATATATTTACACTTCATGCTGACTAATGACTTCATCTCACAAAGGAAATTTGATACAACTAGTCTCTTGTACTATGAATGTAAGCTCTAAGTAGTAGCTGATGCTCTGGAAGAACTACTAAAGGATGTTTGTTGCCTGACTTTGCTGTTGTGTGATGCTCCTCTCCTTACTGCCTGCTTTCCTAGGAAAATAAGTGTTTGTCTTTGTAAAAAAGTCCCGTGGATGCCACACTATCAGGCTCCCTGGGCTCAAAGCTCTTTTAGCAAGAAAAAAAGAAAAATGTACTGGCTACAAGGATTGTGTGTGATCATAAAGGGAAATAATTTAAAATACTTTAAGTTCTCCTTTAAAACCCATGAACTAGATAATAAATGAACCACAAGAAAAGAGCCACATGATAGCAAACTCACAATACATATACTACCTCAAATTCTGGCTGCTTATCACAGCTAGAATGAATTCTTTCAATGGGTGGTTTATACCCTCTGGAAGGGCAATTTTGGAGTAAGTTGTCTTTGAGGAACCTTTCCTTCTAACCTCCTTTTGCTTGAGAAACACAGCATATCTTGCAGAAGGAAGGGTTATCCCTTGCCCACTAATGTAACTGTGGATCTCCTTACATAAATACTGTCTGGCTTTTAGAATTTGCGATTTGTTATGATTTTAGTACAATTCGTGATGTTAGCCATATTTATGACTTTAATGTACTGTGACTGGCAGTGATTATTTTTTTTAAGACTGGAAAAGTAAGGGCTAAAATATTTCTGTTCATTGGTTTTAAATTTAATGCTTACCACTAAATGTCACGTATCGTACTGCAGTTAGGGCTTTCAGCCATCAAAAAGCCTTTTGCTTTGGTCTCTCGTCTATCAGGTTTCTTTATGTCTCAGGGGCAGTCTCTTTTCTTATTTCACCCATTGCTAATCTTGGATCACTATGTAATCCCCTCCACTCTCTTGTGACTAAGTGTCTTCAGACTGGAGCAGACCAGATAAACCAGTAGTAAGAAAGATCTATGGATGAATTTGTTGAATATTTCTCTCAATTAAGATTGATCCCTGGACTGGATCCCAATGCCATGTCTGTCTGGACAGTGCATGGTGGAAGGATCTGTTTCCTTCTCATGCAACAGGGTACCAGATAAGATATCCAAACTTCATTGCTATGTTTCACAAGCCAGTGTTGGAAGCTTAATTGCTGTACTGCAGACTCATGCCTGGGCTGACTTCATTCTGTCTCTCCCTGATGCATGTGAACTCAAACACAAATTAATTTCAGCCTGTCAGTAACAGTCCCAGAGTAATTGTTTGTGATACTTTGTAGGAAGCAGTGATGAAAGCCAGCCCTTTAATTAATATATTGAATAATGCATCTCTCTGAGGCATATGGGGATCTCCCATACTGTCATAGCTTGGCAAAGCTAATCAAAAGCTAGGCTGCCGGGCTGACAGTAGTATCGTATTTTGCGCTCTCTGGCTAGCAGGGAATATTCTCCCACTTTTTTTGTGTGTGTGGCATTTGGCTTAGGTTTTGGCCTTTGTTCTATACCACACTAATCTCTGTGTTTCTGGGCAAATGGGTGAATTTTCAAGTTTCAGTGTGGGAAAGAACCCCTCTTGCTTTCAGGTGACTGGAAGACAAACGTTTGGGAGTCGTTTTAAAAATCACCATTGTTCTGAGAAGTTTAGGAATGTCCTTTTCACATACTCTGATTGTGGACAGAATTTTCCAACCATTTCTTTCAGTGGCAAAACACCTGCTGGCATCAGGGAGCTAGCATCTTTCTTGGACCCAGCCTCTGCTCTGCCCCAGACCTCATCCCCGATGGCCCACCTGGATTTCAAGAGACACACCTTTGTGGGGGTTCTTGCAGCTCTCATTTCTTTACAGCAGCTGGGGCTGGAAGCATTCTTGCATTGGAGAAAGTTGCAATCTAGTGGATAATTTATCCTCAGTAAGTACATCAGTGCTATCAAAGACCATTTTTTGCTTGAAACTAGGTTTTCAGTCATACCTCAAAGCTCTTCAGGTAGATTTTCTCAAGAAGAATCAGGAAAGACCCAGATAAATTCCAGTTCATTTCTCTGAACTGACTTCAGCCTCTGAACCTTTGGAAGTTTGCCTGCCATTAAGTTGAACAAAAACAGTTGTTTTATTTAACAGAAGGAGCTGAACCCATGCTGTGCAGAAAGAACAGTCTTATCATGGCAAAACAGACAAGATGTTTCTGCAGTCATTTAAACGTGAGCCATTTGTGTTGCTCAATAACATCCATTAAAGATAAGGAGGTCCCTCTTTATGCCTTCTGCCTGTTGGAAATTAACAAACTCTCTTAAAACGACAATTCATCAGCAGTTATATGAGGCAGAATTCATTCTCGGCAAGAGAAGAAATTGAAACTCCCATCCTTTCATTCCCTTGCATTCCCCTGAGCCTCCTCTGTAGAATGAGATGAGTTTAATTCTGCTATTGTTAAGCATAGTGAGCATGAAGATACATCAGAACGTAAGAGCGGGAAGGAGTATCTTATTAGCTGCACTACAGGTTCTTTTAAATAATGTTGATTCAGTAACTTGTCTCTTGCTGATCATATACAGAACAAGGACGGGAAGCCAGTAAGTGAGGCTGTTTCACTTGCATATTTGCAGTGAGCTAATTGGAATAGGAGATAGCAGTGGTTATCATAGCTCTGTAATTATCTCACAGATAATTGTCCTCCACTGGGCAGAAGGCAATAAAAATGGGATGTAGACACATTTCCATGTTTAGTGAAATATCAGAAGTTCTGCCGCTGAGTTTAAGAGAGAGAAACATACTTGACCTGTGACTGCCAGCAAGGACTGAGGAAATAACAAATAATACCTGTAGACTTCAGAGCTGATTTCAGCAGATCTGGGTTTTCTCCCATAGGAGAAAATCCTGCTTTTTATTGGAAAAAATAAAGAAAAACAAACCAAAAATGCTGCCAGGTTTTTTGGCCAAAGGGTACAGAAAGATTCTTAGGTTTTGCTCACAATATTTTTGGTTTTCAGGTTTTGATTGAAAAATCTTTGAGGGAAGGAGACATGTTCCATTATAATATTGATTTTACGGGTAATCTGTAATAGTGACTCCCTAAAGCCATTTCTGGATCTGCTGTAGTTTCTCCAGAATTCTTTTTTTTCTTTCTACAAATCATTAGATTTGAACAGTGTGTATTGCTTTTCATTTGGCCTTGTACTTTTCTTTTCTTTTATTGCTCATCTGTAACAACAGATTAAGAACCCAACAAAGAGAAGCTCTTGCTTTACCTACAGCTTGACCATACATCTTTACTTCTTGACATGTGGGTAGCACAAACTCCCCTTGCAGCATCCTGCCCTGAGCATTCTTACTTGGAAAGGGTAATGCTTTGGAGACAGGAATGCTTTGGGACATCATGAAGAACCGGGAGTGCATCTAGTGCTCAGGCCCCTGGGCAGCCTCGTCTCCTTTTTGTTTGTGCATCTGTCTAACTTGAAGCAAAGGAACCCACAAAAGCTCTGTGTTTTCTCTGGTGCCACTTCCACTGGTGGGGAGACCTGCAAGTGGCTGTGGCCATTTTATTCATCTCCTCTCCGTTCTGTCTCTGAGGATGCTTCTGTTCTGAATGCAAACCTGCCTTGTCACGAGAGACTCGGTGATCTGCAGACCTCCTGTCACCGTTGCTTTTACTCATCATAGCCACACAGACTTCTTGTTTCTACAGAGAAAACCTGTCTTTGCATATCCGTCTGCTGCCAGAATCCTTTTTGTTTCCTGCTTCTTTGTCTTTTCCTCCTATGGATGTTGGGACAAATGAGCATCTCACTCTCAGCGGCTAATTGAGTATGATTTGGGGGGGGGGCAAGGAGACTCGCTGACGGATTTATGCTTGCTGGTCTGGAACAAAGTAGTTTATTCTCCTCTGTCTTTTTCTTCCTTCTGCTTCTTCTTCTTTCCTTTCTCTCTCTTCCTTTCCTGGCTGATGGTTAAAAGTCAAAGAATGAAATAAGCCATTTGTTCTCTTCAGGTTAGCATCTGAAATGCAGAGAAACAATTGTCACAAAAGGTTTGTGACAGAAATCTAGTTTTCCACATTGCCTTTCTCCAAAATGCATAAACTGAACCACAAATTTATTTCCAGAATGTTAGATCTTATCCCAGGGTAATTCTTCACAATATCCTGCAACAGGGAATGTGGAGATTCATCCTTCCTTCCTTAAATTAATACAATGTACAATGCACATAGGCATATGGGGCTCATCAGCATATCCTATACATTTTGCTTGTGCCAAGTTTCATACTGGCATCCCCTCTTTCAACAATTTTAAGTTTTATTTTTATTCAGCTATTGCTGCATTCATTTATTAAATGATGCTCTTACTCTGAAGCTTTTCAGAGGCACTGTATTGTGCCTAGGACTCTCTTAATAGCTGAATCACTGAGCCTTAGCGTTTCAGGCATGTCATATTTGCAGTCAGAAAATGTTCATACAAATGAGGGCAATTAAACACACAGTGAGCTGAGAATCCTTATTTTGGTGTAAAACATTGCTTGAAAGGATCATGTTTAAGATACTTTTGCTAGGAGACAAACTTCAGAGGAATATTATGAGTCTTCTAAACCTTCCTTTCCAGGGAGGGAAACAGTAACTCAGTGAAGTCCTTGGCTGCAGGACTGACGGGCTGAGGCTGATGGCTTCTTTGAGCATGTACTTTGCTTTTCTAAAGTGGTCAGAAACAGGGCTGATTCATGTTTCCTGAAAAACCAAAGCAGTAATCTACAGCAATTCCCCATCTACATGACTTACAAAGGAGGGTAGCCAAGCACTGACCAAACATTAATTAACTGGGCTTCATAATATAGTAGGCACTAAACTAATTTTAAACCAAATGCAGGGAAAGAGATCAAAGTCACTCAATATGTCAGTGATCAGTCTTGGAAGAGAAACAAAAACTTTGTGCTTGAGTTTCACAGATCTGCGCAAAGCATAGCTGGCTAGAAAATGTCATTTCCCTGATTTATTTATTTTTTCCAAAAAGCTGAAAAAACCCACTACCCACACCACCCGCATCCCTCCACCCTCCACCCCCCACCCCCCCGCAATCTGTTCTACTCCCAAATTTTCCATTGGCAAACAAAGGTTTTTGATTAAGTAGAATAAACTATTTCTCTGGAGTGGATTCCCTCCCCCCAGTAATTTGGCTTAGATTTTGGTCACCAAAATGACATTTGTATACAATAATTTCTGCATTTCGGGTTTCCACTTCACCTATTTTTCTGTTTTTTCCTCTCCTATTCCAAAAAAAGAGTGATGGTGGGGAAAGAAAAGGATGGAGAAGAGACAAAGCTAAAAATGTGTAATTTTTTAGTGTCTCCAAAAATATACTTTTATTCTTGTTTCCTCAAAGGACTTGAAATTTAGAATATTAAAAATAAGGGTGTCCTGCAAAAAGTGTCCCTTCTTTCAGAAGGCAAAACAGAATCAAACCCTTCTGTTGGATTATGTTTCAAACTTGTCTACCATGAAGTTTGCAAACCTCTAAACCCAGGTAAATCCCCTCTCTTGTCTCTAGAAATGCGTTCCTCAAAGTATCACTGTCTGTGTTGGATGCATGTAGGACAGAGAGCTGATGGTATATTGCGTACTGAAGCTTTGCGATGTCTTCAACACAATAGCATCTTAACTTGATGAGCTGATGCTTGATTACTTCCACCATATCCTGATGATGGTGCTGCTAGGACTTGGCAAAAAAGGGCTTCTTATTCAGTTAGGATAAGCCCTCAGTGCTGCTTTTATATAGCCCAGATTGGCTGTACCCTGATGAGTCAGGAGCAGCAGGCTGCATGGGAGCAGCTTATTTAGTTCATAAGTAAGCAGCAGGACTGTGACTGCACCTGGAAGCACACCCGCTATGAGTGCTGGCTTGACGTAGCTGACAGATCTGCTCCCTGCATGAGTCTCAGTCCCCATGAGAAGTTATTTCAGGCACCGCTGGGAAATTAAGATGCCACCTCCAGCACATGCCCTGCCTGTGCGGCTGGCCCTTTTGAACCTTGACAGGGCTGTGAATAAGGATCTTCACTCTTCTACCTACACACTTTTTGGAGTTCATTTCACAAAAATTTGGTTATCTTTCTTGGGGTTTATAGTATAGGTTGGGGAAGAAATGCCAGAGGACTTTAAAGGACTAAGACCTATTAACTGGATGAGAACTAGGCACAGAATTATTTGTATTCTTAGTTTTTGGTATTAGCATACAGGGAAAAGAAAAATCATGAATCGACAGCAGCTTTGTTCTTTTGATAAATACACTTTAAAGGTATTCTCAGGTTCAGGGGCTTTTCTTTCCCATTGCTGTTAATTTCTGTGATATAAAGAGTCACCTTCTTTTATGTACTGTGAAGAGAAAAAAAATGTTTTTGTGTGCAGCAAAGCCTGCTGTCTTGTGTGGATTCTCTAGTGTTTGGTGACCTGATTGAGCCTAAATGTCAGCTTTTCCCTCAAAGAGAGGATTGATTTGGACCTCTTTCCCCTTCCTGGCCTGCTGTATCCATGAAACAACTGTGTGTAGCAACTCTATAGTTCTGAGACCTGTAATCCACTGAGTTTAGAGGTAATTTACAGGTTTAGACATTCAGCAGGTAGTGGGGATGAGATGCAGGTAGGCAGATACATGTATGCACATATGGAAACACATGCAGATGCTGTGAACAGCTTAAGTTTTGTTTCCTTTGAGATACCAGGCAGAACACCTCCTTAAAATTCATTGGGACCTTTTTAAAAAGGATTGGCTTTGCTGAAAAGAAATTAGCTGAGAATAAACACTTGGCATTTTTTTTGCCTTATCTTGCAAGCTAAGTCTCACAACAATTACTTCTGCTGATGTCCAGGATTGTAGCATCACAGAAATTAGCACTGGAAAAGATGTAGAAAGCTCCAGGGACCTGGCTAAGACACTTTCTTACAGTATTTTCCTGCCCAGCTTTTCTTCCAAGCTGCATTTGAAATATGCTGTGCAAGGAGGTTTTGTCCATAACTCTTCACAGACCTCATCACATCCTACCCCATCCAGCAGCATCTCCCCCCGTTCAGCCACAGAAAATGATACTGTATTTATGTGTTTAATAAATACATTCTTTCCCCCAACAGTTGAACATTTGTATCTGTTTTTAACTAGGGTAGTTTATGAGGTGTTGTCGGCCTGGGCTATATGCAGCTTGTGTGCACGTTGGCTATTACGTGTGCAGAGTTAATGCCTGATGGAGCTAGTTTTAGGCTTGATTGCAGTAAATAACAGATGAATACACAGAATACTCTTGACCATCTGAAGGTTACTGCAGTTACTGATACCTAGACAAACATGATGCCGTATTAGACGGAGAAGGTAGCCTGTTGGCTGTTGGCCCGTGTTGGAAAGGTGTGTATAATTTAGCAATGGTGCTATGTGAAAAGATCCAGAACAATTGAGCAGGAATTGTATGGATCAGTTTCTGCTCCCATCTGCCCATATAGATGTGGCCCTTTTGTTGCTTGGGTGAGTTAGTCCCATGCACTACTTGCCTGGTACCACACAGAAGTGTTTACTTCTGGGACAGGATACAATTAAAATTGCAGCAGACTAATTGGCAACATCCACTAATTTGACTGCAGTTGCCTGCAGCAAAAGGATGTGTTTCCCCCCCCTTTACATATTATTGCACAATAAATTTGCCTTGTTCCTTCCCATTTCTAGCCCTTATCTACTGCACAACATCCTGCTATAAGTAGTCTATGTCTGTTTCCTCCATTTCATAAACAGTGACAATTGCCTTCAGTCTAACATCGCAACCTGCAAAAATGGGTTTCCAAGTTGGCACTTTGGAAAAGTCTCAATCCATTGTAAAAGTTTTGATTTTGTTTTCAAAGCCAGAGCTGGTGGATGCCATCTTGACTGGTTAGAAACCAGGCACCCCTGGCAAAAAAACTCAATCCAGGCTGATCTCTGTGGCCTGATTTTTTACATTGTTGTAAATCCTTAACACAAATGTTGCTCGCATTCAGTGATACCCACTCCCACCTCCCAAGCTAATGGGTCCAGAAGATGGAGAAATAGCGTATCTCTTATTCTCTGTTGATGGTTTAGGGAGCAAGGATCAACAGCAGTCAGTCTGAATTGCTCAGCGTTTTTGATCTAAGATGCTAGAGTAGCTGAATCTCAATGCTGCCTTTTGTCATTAAATGCCTAATGTCTGGAAAATGGGTAGAAAAAATGCAAAAATGGTTTATTCCATGGAAGGGCAGTAGAGTTGGTAGAAAGAGTGAGCTGAGGTGCAGTAGGCAGGTAACCCAGAGAGTCTGTGTATTTCCTTTTTCCTTTCTTTGCATATGCTAGCTTTTTTCATTTTTAACTATATAGTGTCTTACATGGAAACATTTCAGGAATAGCTACTTACAATGCAGAATACTGTGTTTTCCTTGCCCTTCTTGTATGCCTTCCCTCCCGGTCAGAGATGAAATATTAGCAGAGTGGCCTAGTAAATATGCACCCATGTACAAATCTCTTCCCTTGATAGAGATAAGGATCTTGCCAGGATTCTATTCAACCTTCAGCTTTCAAGAACGCACAAAAGAAGGGAGGAAAGATCTTGTGAAAACCAAGAGCTACCATGAGAACAAAAAAGAAAAGCAGAAGATAGAGAAAAAGTAACTATTGCTTCCTTCCTAATAGGATTCAGAGGTAGTTTGAATTCTTAATTGACCAATGATCCTGCGCCAGCTGCAATACTGGCTGCAGGCTCCGTGTTTCGAAAACTGCCTTTGCAGCAGTCAGAGAACATGTCAGTAGGAAAAAAATGACCTTTCCTGTCACTTCTGCCTGCATCCTATCAGTATTTTCTTGTCCAAGTGGTCATAAATGAATAGAGATGGTGGAGGATGTTGATTTAGCATGGTTTCTCACAGTGAGAGTGCCCTTTTTTCCTCCTCATGGCCATCCAAGGCAGCAGCACACACAGGTGCATTTTGTGGACCTTGGCTTAGTTTTTGCTGTCTGGAGTTTGTCCACAAACAAAACACAGAGCTGAGCTGTGCATGGAGCCTGAGGTGTGACCATGTGGCAGGAAAACTGTTTTCAAGCTGTCCTTAGGCTTCTGAGTGTTGTTAAATTCTCTTGTCTTTGTAAGCCTCTGAAATAGAGCTCTTTGTCAGCCAGAGAGTCATGCAACCCCTTCCCAGCCACCCCACTCTGTGGGCTCCACTTGGTTGTAGAGGACACAAAGGGGAAATGGTAAGTCAGGGGATGCTGACATCTCTCCTCATCATACTTTAGTTGCTCAAATAATTTTGAGCGGTGCATCCTCCGAATGTTCTTCAGAGAGATAACGTATGAGAAAATATAAGGTTGTGAAGGTGTCTTTTCTTGTTTTGTTGCCGCTCTTGTATTGCTAGACCTGAGAGGTTGTTGCAGTGAGTTCTCAAGACCAGAGGAATTACTGCATGAGATAAAGGAATAGCTTTACAGTCTGCGTGTGCATTTTTGCAGCTGTGCTCCAGGACCTGCATTCACATCTTGCTCTTTCCACTGCCTGACTTTCCTGCATTCTTCATCTAAAGCTACTGCAGACAAATGATGAGAGACCTTTTACTGAAAAAACCTATATTCAGGAGTCAGAGCACTGCAAAGCAAAGCTGTGTTCTTTGCCAGTGGGAACAGACGTGAGGCGAGGCATGAAGAAACAGCATTGATTGGGGATTTGTTTTGCAATCAGAGTCTTTGATGTAAGAGAGCGACTTGGTTTGGGAGAAGGAAGGATGACCAATGTATTACTTTACAGGCTTGTTATCTGCCTGCAGATAACAGGAGCTCGTCTTGCTTTTGGGTTGCAGGAGATTGCTTTGTAAGCTTTTCCACTTGAAGTACGGTATTCGGTGAGCAGAGGAGTACTAGGGGGGTGCTGTATGCTCGTCCTTTTTTCATCGTCATTGTTGTTCTGAAAAGAACCATCAGGCTTGTCAAAACTAATTAAAGAAAGAAGTAGATGGCACTGGGAAGGAACTTCAAGCTAGAATGACATGTTTCAGGAGACTCCTGTCGTCCCCTGGTGCTTACTTAATAGGCATTATTGAGTAGATCCACAGAGTTTGCGTATGCAAATGCACAATAGTAACAGCTATTTTGGATTTTGTTCGGAAATGCTTAGGCTCGTCTTGTTGCAGTCCCTTTTAAAATGAATAGTGTTGTGGTAGACTGATGTTTCTTATTACCTGGGCCAGGAGCAGGTTTGCCCCATTGCTGCGGGGGTAGGCACAGCACCTCCTCCATGCGGAGGCAGGGGACCCAGGAGGTGTGTGGTGGGAGCAGGAGAGGCCGCCTGGTGCTGAGGTGCCAGGACACAGCAAATGGCTCTGGGTAAGAGAGCCAGAAGGAGGCCTGGAGAGTGCACGCTCCAGGGGGAAGGCTGGATTTAAGCAGGCAGCCCGTTGGGAAGGGCTGCGGGACAGGTCCTTGATGTGTTCCCAACCGGTACCTAAAAGTGCTGAAACTATCGCTCCCTTGGATAAATTTGTGATGGATAGATATGTTAGTAAGCACATACTTCTGTCCCTATTGGCATGTCATAGGCAAGGTTGACGATTGCTGAACAGCTGAAATTACAGCACTTAGGGCTATTTATGGGGAAAAAGGTGAAAAACTTCTGCTGTGGACTAGAAAGATGTATGTCCTTTCTATATGTATTGGGAAATAATGTTGCTGCAGACCGTAATATTTTCTGGTGGCATTTTAAGGAATTTCTGTTTGTCCTACTGTCACTTTTAACTGTGTCCAGATATTCGGAAGATTTGACCCTGATAATTACATGGTCACAGGGACTCAGGCCTGTTCTGCCATCCTTACCGATAACAGACAGTGCTTTCTTCCTTGTGGGATCGCCCTGCAACTGATGGTAGCGATTAAGGAGCAGACTATTTCTCACTGGGAGTACAATGATGAAAGCTCTGCCTGTGCGGCTTTGTTTTGTTGTGTTGGGTTTTTTTGGCCACAATTCACAGTATGTTGTGAATGGACTCGCTATTGATGTGGTGCTCTAGTTAACAAGCAGTGCCAGTTTCAGTTACCTACACAGTAGGTCATAATGTAGTTGTTTTGGCATTTGCAGCACTGGCTGATCTTAGCTGAACTCCAGCACATTCATATGTTTGTCATTGCTTCAACTGCTATGTTTTTTGTGAGATTCACAAAAATGTATCAGAGCATCTGTATTTTGTTTGTTCTTTTTTTCTTCTTTTTTTTTTTTTTTTTTCAAAATGTTTTAGCTGTTGATGCCCCAAGGATGAAAGCAGCAAAAGATTGTGATAAAAGTGTTTCAGAACATTAGGGAATTTGAACGTTAGCTGGCTCAGAGGGAATCTATTATTTACAATCTACTGTATCAAATTCAGCTTCCACCAAATTAGAAACTGATTTTTGTCGTTGTCCCTTTTTAATCTAACCCTTTGGTTAACTCAGGA
Organism: Astur gentilis; assembly: GCF_929443795.1. Taxonomy (NCBI): domain Eukaryota; kingdom Metazoa; phylum Chordata; class Aves; order Accipitriformes; family Accipitridae; genus Astur; species Astur gentilis. Next base: position 31,036,366 of record NC_064888.1, read on the forward strand.
GAAGCAGCTCCATAAATCACGTGGACATCTATGGATTATTTTTTTCCCCTGCCAGCCATTGCTAGGACTAAATGTTCATCTTCCAGTGATTCTTACCAGCCAGGACACTAATAATAACATTTCTGTTCTGGGCTTGACTTTCTTTCTGCCAGGAGGAAAACTATCTTTGTAATGTGCCTTGCAAAACATTTTTAGGGAGTAAAATAACAATGCACAGGAATATTTGACTTGAGGTGCTTGGGTTTCAACTCATGAGGTTAAAGGAACTCATTGTGCCTTGTTTTATGATTATCAAGGACCATGGCATGGGATCATGGCATGCATAATGAATACTTTCTCGCATTTTTTTTTATCAGAACTTCATCATGCATATGTGCATCGTTGTTTTTTCTTTTGAAGATGGGAAAACTGAGGTAAAAAATAGTAAGATTGCCCCACAAACCAGGGGCAGATCAAGAAACTCAGTCTCTCATATCACTATTCAGCCAAGCGAACCCCCTTTTTTAATTTGCTGTAAGCATGAGGCTGCTGTGCCCTCATCTTTCCTTCAGCGTTAAAACAGAAGTTTTACTGGATCTTGGAACCAGCTCACTTTGCCACCACAGAATATTCATAGTAGTCTTAATCTTGTAGATGAGGGATAGGCAGGTTCACTCACCAGCGCCTGGGAAGATGTCTGTCTTACAGGTTAGTATGTGGCCCCTGAGAGTGGGCAGTGTAGAAACACAAAGGAGACAAATTGGTAGGAGGCAGGGACTTACATGCCAGGTGTCACAAGGGAGACTTGAACTGGTTTTGCTTTCCCTCACCCTCTCTGATTGCATCCTTTTATCTAACTGGCTGCCTTTTTTTTCTCTCTCTGTCCCTCCAGGTCAGTGACTGGTTTGGATAAAGAGCCTGACCTCGTGCACATGGAAGCCCGGACAGCTGACGGACGTGAGTGCCTGCAGCCAATGCTGAAAAAGTGGGCTTTGAGTCAAGAATGGAGTGGGAATGGACATTCACTTTGCTCATTTTGTCTCCCCATTTCCATTTTAATTGATAGGAAAGATGTGGGTCGTGGGGTTTGGTGTGAGGCATACTCTTCTCCTTAGCCCCTGGGGGGGAAATTCAGACGCTTCAGAGCTTGTGTCTGTGGAGAGGGCTGAGCAGAAGCACAATCTATTGGGCTAAGGAGCCATCCATTCTGTTCCCTATTTAGCTGTTTCAGTATCATGTATTTTACATGAATCATAAAGAGCTGGGCTACCAGCACTGTGCAGTACAGTCTCTGTGCATTTCCAGAGGTGTTCAGAACAGCTGGGTTGTACCTGGGAATTTGAGAAATCGCCTACAGTCAGACTTCTCCTCTGGCCAAAATGTCCCTATGCCCCAGGTACCCTTTGTCCCCTGTTGAAAAGATTTTTCAGTTTTGCTTGTGATGTATGAATAGATGCTTCGTACCAAACGATTAGAGGCCTTGAAAAGGTGCTTGGATCTGAAGTAAGAAATAGAAAAAAAATTCTTAAGCCCTCACTGAAATGAATCTAGCCACATTTGTAGTAGAATGAATTCCTATGTAATTAACCTCCAGCGAAGATGACAGTAAGTATTAGAAGCAAGTTGACCTTTTCACCACTCTCTCCAACGTGTCTTAGGTATTTCTCACAGGAACTACAGCATGGTAATGCATCTGCTCATGGGGTGGAGCCAGCTTTACTCCAGCTCAATGCCACACAACAATGGGACATGTGTCCCTTTTACACTTCATGGACAACATAGAAAAGCAACATAGGGCTGAGGTTGTAGAGGATTTCTGGGAGAAAAAGGGCCTCATTTTTGTCTATTGCACACTTTTCTCTGTTTTAGTCAAGTTCTGCATAGGCCAGATGCTGTGTGAACAAGCGCCTGTCTATCATGGCGGCTTCTCTGAGGCTGTGGATCTTCTAAAATCACTTATTGGCCTCCCACTGCTATTTAGTGGTGGCAGCTGAATAAATAACCAGGCAATAAAAGCTCAGGGGTGACAGCTGTTTGTTGAATATGTAGAAAAAGCAAAACAGGCTGGCAGGTGAGTGGGCAAGGTAGGGAGGTTTCTTCAGCGTCTTTGGTGCGGTGTGTGCTGTTGCAGGAATGCTAGAAGAAGTGGCCAAAAACAAGCAAAAAAGGCAAGTAAGTAAGCAAGCAAACAAACTGCTGATGGAGTCTGTTTTCAAACTAAGTTTAAACTTGCTCACCCAGCTATTTGAATACTGGATGTGTCAAAGATATGGGTGCTTTATTTGAAATATGTATCCCCAGTTTGCAGACATCTCTCTTCCTTCAGGTCCTGTTTGCTTGGGGGTTTGCTGTTCTTCTTTTAATGTATAAATTTAGCATTTTGAAATTGGCGGTTGATGGTATTGAGGGTTTCACTGAAAGTCAGACTTAACCGGTAGTGTCAGCAAAACAGGCCCATTGCAAGCCATGGTCCCAGCAGAAAGCAGGCACAGGTGAGACCTGGAGGGCTGTGCTGGCTCCACTGGCATGTCCTGCTGGGGGACAGCATCAAAATGACTCCTCTCCCAGCCAAGCACAGCACAAAAGAACCATGTTACTCCAATTAGAGTTTTTAAGGCTTGAAACGATATTAGTTTGTGTTACAAAACATTGACTGCCTCAAAGCTATAGCCTTACCTGGTGTGAAATGGTACAGCTCTCTGTACTTAGGAATGGGAGGCTGAACTTTTCTACTAGTTGGCTCTGTAACCAAAATGGGCCTTCATGCTCTCAGTGAAATGGCTGAGGCACTTACACCTGCTGGAAAATGGGTCTCTGCAGTTATTTCCTCTTGATCAGAAAGGTTCTGATTAAAGTTTTCCTCAGTAGTGGGGAGAACGAAGGGGAGGCTTTTTTAATGCCTTTTAGGTCAGTCTGGTGGCTCAGTCACTCACTTGATGCATTAACAGACATAGATTTGAGTATTGCCATTGCTCAGTTCAATTCAGAGACAAGAATCCATGCCTTCAATGTCCCTGGCCACTTGAAAAGTACATGATTCTTCCAGAGGGGGCATTTTTCCTTTTTCTCCATGCTTTTTATTTTAAAAAAAAAAAAAAAAAAAAAAAAAATTAAGAAAGGCAGGGAGGGAAGTGGTATTTAGGATTGGACTCCTGAACTTGATGATTCTTTTTTTCTTTTTTTTTTCTTTTAGCACTAATGGGACTCAAGAACCTATCTAATACCAATTCAGACACTGGAGCCTAAAACATGCTCTGTGGCTGGGAACAGGTGGTGGAGCATGCTAGAGTCTCATTCATCCGTAAATGAGTTAGGGATATCAATAAGCTCATGGAGCTGGAGGGTGGAAGTCCTGTTCACTGCTTTGGTGTCTGTCCTTCAAAACGTCTTGCCTCATGGTTTCGTTTGTCTGGTCATTAGGAATGGTAGGGTCTCAGAAAAAACATCTGCCCCAGTCTCAGGTCTCCTTAACTATTTGCAAGATGCTGCTAATTCCACTGCCTAGCTGATCTCAAGCTGTTCCTGTCTTTTGTAGCAGACGAAGTTTTTCCCATTTTTTCGACATTTTGGCAGAGCTATTGTAGCAGAATAATAATCTAGGCTTGCATTTTTAAATTATAAAAACACGTAGGAGCCTTGGGCACTGTACCTTCTGCCTGGGTGTAATAGGCAGCAGCAAGGACAGGGTTGGATGCAAGGGAACTATTACAAATACACTGACACAAGCACCCACCAGTACTCCAGGGAAAGCTATATTAAACTTTCTGATGTTCAGTGAGATAATCTTCTCCCCACTCACAGATACGATGCAATAAACAGTATTTTAATTAAAGGGAAAAGAAGGGGAAAAAAACCTAACCAGAAAGATAAAACAGGGTAACTAATTCCTGGGGAATAATTTACAGTCCTGTCTACATTTCTAGATCCTGTTTTCCTTTGGGGGAAGAATTGTTGAGGCCAGCTATTTTTTTCTCCCTCTCATGGTAACCTTCACTGGTACTTTATGATTGTAAGTCTTGCCTAGCACCAGACCCTGACTTAACCTGAGCCAGTCTGCCAACGCAACTTGTTTCCATCAGCTGCCCTTCTCCCTGTTGGCCATGCTGGCCAGCCATGCCTGCTTTTAGCTGCCGTGTTAACGCTGCCAGGAAGGAGCAGGCCTTGCTGTCCTGTGTCTCCGTAGGTTACGGTAACCTGCACGTAGGTCTGCCCTTTGCAGCCTTCGGCACAGTGACAAGTTTGACTGTTTCAGCGTCTCCCTTCAGGGACCCACATCTCTGGGTGTTACCCACCAGAGAGACCCTCTTGTGCTCCTGCTTCCTGCCAAAGCTGTCCTGACTGGTGGGCAAAGAAGAGACTTAGTAGCTTGGCTTACTTCACCAGTTTATCCCTGCAAATTTCAAGAAATTGTTTCAGTATTATCACTACGAGAAAGGGTCAAAATACACTCCAAATTCTCAAGATGGGAAACTGTGTTAATTAGCAATGGGGAGGTGTTTCAAGCTCCTCAACTGAAAAATGGCTGCACATGTGAGAAAGCCATTCCCTAATCCTAAGTGAGATAAATTGGTGGGAAGGGTTTGTATGGAGGAATGGATGCTGGGATTTGAGCTGCAGCAAACCCTCCAGGCTGCTTGATGTCCATATTGCCTCCTTCACAGATGGGCTGAGAAAGTAGCTGGATGTTGGGTTATAAGCATGAGGAGTTTTTGAAACTGTCTAGGAAATAGGGAGCTCTTCTCAGCTCCTTTTGCAATGGAACATAATAATACGCCCCCCTGCCCCCCCAAACCCACAAAACCCCTAAACCCTCTAATTCTGGTGTTGTGTGGGACGATATATAAATTGGAAATATTCCCCAGATATAAGCCAACCTCCCTTAAGGCATGCATCTCCCAGTGAAAGGTAAGCAAGGCTTACAAGGCGTAGCTTGGGCACAGGCCACCAGCCCCTCTGGGCAGCTGTCCTTTTTCCTTGTGGCTGTGCAAAAACAGGGCTGAAAAATTAACTCCTTTCAGAGAAGAGGGAGCTAACAGCTCAGAAGTTAGGATGCTCCCTTCTCTCTTAATTGACGTTTTTGTTGAGGGGCCCTGTACTTTCTGTATGGGGGAAGATGTGCTCTGTGAATGGGACCATAGCTTATGAAGGGATCATACCCTTCAAGAAGCTTGAGCAGGGACTTACTTGGCATTGTTTCTTGTTTACAGTCACACACAAATGTGAACTGGGTGCTGTCATATTTTTTACCTCATTTTTTAACATATTTTAAAAGGAATTCTTTTTCATTTTCTGTGAGGCAGCAGGAAAGAAAGCAAGACTTGAACTTATTTTGGTGTCCGAAGGCAGACAGGTTTGAAAATAATTTTTTTGTGTCTGTGGTTTTTTTCATAGGCCTTGTGTTGAAAAATATATGAAAATAAACAAACAGGAGACTAAATGGAAAATGGGTAGTGAGCTACCCCCCTTCTCTACCACCAACTTCCTGTGAATATTAATCAGGTGCCATTCTTTGAGTATATTTGATTGCTGGTGTAACACACTCAATATGACACATCTCCCAATGAGCAGGAAGCTAGCTGTCATGTCAACACTTGTGATGTATTTGCATTTATTTGTGACAGGTTTTTATTCCTCCTCCCATTCTGTCACTCAGCAGCAGCAAATTATCCCTTTTTTGGAGGGATAAGAATATCCAGGCGACTGTGTGGGAGAACATACCGGAAGGAATGAGCTTCTAAAAATACAGCTCTTGACCTGTCCTCCTTGGTCTGGCTGGTTTTAGTGCTACCTCAAAAACAAGCCAAAGCTGCTGAGCTCTTTGGGTAGCATGGCAATATATAAGACCCTCTTGTTTTCTGAGAAGTTGCTTTTATCCACTACAAAGATGTCTTAGATTCCATGCTGAGGAGGTAAATAGCAGCTCTGGACCAAGTGTGTATGTGTCAGTTGATGAAGAACCTTAATTTATCCCAGCTGAGAGTCTGAACTCTCTACTGCTGCTGGTATTTTTTGCTGGGAGAAACTCTGATACTCCAGTTATTTGGCACTGTCTGTAGGTCAGATATTTTTCACCATACGCTTTAATTACCTCCAGATACTCTGAGCTGGCACCAGTAACAGTTTCTGCTGCTTTAGCATCATCAGTGGGACTATGTTTTCATTACTGCACCAGACCTATGCAACTGCTCTGAATCAGCCATGCAGCCCTTATTAATAAACCTGGAATTCCCGGTGCCTCAACCCAGAACCAGGTCTGCAGCCATTAAACATGGACCTTCTGTCAGGCGATTGGGCATGAACTTTTATTAGGTTAAAGCTTGGTTGTAGTTTGTGACTTTTATAGACAATATCTTTTTAAAAATTATTATTCTTGTTATCAATGCCTCTGACTTGCATTCTTTTTGCATTCTTAAGAGTCTGTTGGTGGGACAAGGCTATGGAAGGGGAAACCACCAGTTTGTGAATCTTGCCTTTGAATCTGGGAAGGCAGTTAGCTGAGTGTCAGAGGATTTCAGTCATGTCCCCCAATGCTTTCCACTGAACTACATTTTGCTGTCACTGGAAAGACACAGACTAAGGACAATAGCAGGTTTTATGGGGTGGAGAATCCTGTAAGCAGCTTTGTTAGGCTAGTTACTGTCCTTTTAAACTTCCCTTTTATCCTTTTGGGCTCAGTTTGACAAAATCCTTGTTAAAAGGTGCAGTTGTGAACTAAAATCACTGCGCCAGGCTCACCCCAGCCCTTATAAACTCACTGTTATCTTCATTGATAGTCTGTCCTCACCCTTTGTAGAAAAGCAAACAAATGCGTGAATCTAAGAAGCCTGTAGAAGTGCCACAGTGTAAAAGATATGACCCTTTTATCACCGAAGCCGTCATCTTAGTTGTATTTTTGTTTTCTCCCTGATTTGCAGTTTTCAGAAGTTGAAAGGCAGAGATGGCACATTTAGATTACATACATCCAGAGAGACAGTGCCTTGATTGTTCTGTTTCATGGGATCCATTCTTAGACTGAGTGAAATAATGCTTAATCCCTTATAGCCCCTGCCAACTTTGCTGGAGGTGAGCATGTCTCTTCTTGCTGCTCTGAGCAACTTTCTCTATGTCTGCCTTTGCCTTATCTCTTCTTCATGTTCTTCTCCTAGTCCTGTTCCTTCTCTCAAGCAATGCCAAGGACTGACAAGGCATCCCATTAGTGTGATGGTATTCTCATCTTCTCTCTAGACAGAAGCATTTGATGCCTCTTGCAGTGCATATAACTACTGTTGGGACTCTTCAGCTTGTCATGCTATTTTATGTCCATGATGTTTTCATACCTAGCCTATGTTGGCTATAAAGACTTAATTTTAGGAGATGCTTGTCATTTTCACAGCAAAATAAGTTAAACTTAACAGCACTGGTTTGGCCTTTTTTTCCCCTTTTTTGTGTGTTACTACCACAATTAAACCCAGGTATTTTAGGGGGAGGATGGGGGATATAATTCCCAGCAGGGTAGTGGAATCAATAAGTTCTACCTGGGTGGCTTTTGAAATCTTCTTCTGCTCCATATGTCTCATCATCAGTTTTCTGATGCATTTATGAGTTGCACCCTCCACTTACGGTTTGAACTCCAGCCTCCTGAGGGATGTCTGCACAATGGGGAACGGAATGATGGGTGTGGAAGTGTGGTGAATTACTGACTCCAGAGAGCAGTTACAGTTTTAAAGGCCAGAGGTAGATCATGCAATAACATCTATCTAGTTGGAGATGAGGTTAAGGCTTCCCTTCAGAGACCTTCTTTCAAGCTGCTGATGACATTTGCAGACAACAGGCTCCTACCTGGGCATTTCTCATGTGTACATTTTCTCCCATTACAGACACCCACTATTTGACCTGTCGGATCCAAGAGTGCTCAGAGACTAAAAGGAGCGGGCCATTTTCGCGCTCCATTGACGTCAGCTCCCTTGTTGTTCAGGATGAATATATCTTCATCCAGGTATGTTGGCTTGATATGAATGTGACATGAATTCTGCCTGTGCAAGGTATTTGTTCTGTGCAAGAGAGGAGACATATTCTTAGGACAAGCACATGGGACCACAAGTCCTAAGAGATGGGAGTCTATTTCTGCCTGCTATAGATGACTGTGCAGTCTGGGATGAAACACTGGATCTCCCTGCTCATCACTTGTCTCAGGGTGAATCTGATATATTTTGAAAGTTCATCCATCAATAATCATAAGGGTCCATGTGTTTCACAGAAGCTCTAACTTGCTATTGTTGTGGCTACTTGGAAAATACAAAGAAGCTAGTGATGAATTGGAGAGAACAGAGAAGAACAATGGAAAGGTGTGAGTGATCATTTTAACAAATTGAAAGATTTATGCTGATTTGACAGTCAAGTAATGCTAATGGAGTGAAAAAGATTTGCCGTAGGAGGTAAAATAGCAGAGAGATTGGAAAAAGATGTTACAGGGCAACTTCAAAGTGGAAGATGACTGTAAATTTGTCAGCTAGTTGATGATGATTTTGGAGATGAGGAGAAAGTGACAGAAATTGAATGAGAAACTACTTGTTTTTTGAGATTTTCTGAGAATACATGGGCTGGATGGAACAAGGCCATCTCTCCCCATTTCATACCGGTGGAAGTGTGAGAATGAATGGTACGGTGTGGAAGAACACTTCCCGAAGATGTGCCGTTTGGGTGGAAACTGGGAGCCAGGCTGTGGTGATTCCAGGTCGTAGAAAGCTCAGGAGACACAGTGATTACAGACATGATGATATTAACTGCTTGTCACCAATGCTGAAGAGGGGGAATGAGGTGAGATGAGATAGAGCTTGGATCCAGGTGGTACAGAAAAGACATATGCTTCCCGTTTTGAGCAAGCCTGGGTTATGTTAAGCTCCTATTTTACTTCTTTGGGGGAACATTTTTCTTGAATGTATCCAAATTATAAGAAAGTTCTGCTCTGTTTATTGTGAAATTTTCTTAGAAATGGGAGTTTAAGGGGGAAGGCTGTTAATTCTGTGCTGGGATTAGGTGGAGGACTGGATCCATATGACCTGGGAGGACTGCAATATGGATACTGCATGCACTTGGGTAACATTGGCAGACTTCTCCTCTGAGTAGGGGAGTCTGCTGCTCTGGAGATGATCGATTGCTATGGGAGCCACAGGTCCCCTCATTCCCCCATGAAACCCAGCCTGCTACCGCTTCCTTTGGCCTCATGGGGAGACCCGCTGCTAGTTAACACTGAGAATGTAGCTTTTGCACCTCACTAAGTCATGATTTGACTAGAGGCGATGGCTTTCCAATTGGTAAATGCTCTACTTTCCAAGGATATTTTAGAGATACTCTCTTAATCTGGCAGTTTACGTCTGTGGCTGAGGGTATTGTGGAACATCCAATTTTTTAAGGCTAGCATGAGGCCTTACAGACATTTCTCATTCCACAGCTCCCACCTGTGTTAAAACAAGGCTGCTCTGTTTAGAAACTTGGGCTCGCAGTGAGGACATCTGCCTGGTGTGCACATTCCTCTGCCTCAAATTAGCAGTGAGCAGCTCAAGCTAATAGCTGCAAATTGCTTCAAGTTAAAAAAAACGATGTGTGTGTATACAAACACATGCATGTATGTATATGTAATACTTCAAGTGCCTTGACTATCCTTAGCAAAGTTTTATTATAGCTTAATGGGTGTTTGAAGTGAAAATCACATACCCACACTCTTAAAAAGTGTTAAATATACACACTGAGCATTTCTGCTGCTTTGGGCAGGAGACTCTCCCTTTTACAGGTTGTCTATCACTTTCCCTCTTTTTTTGTATCACACTTGCAGGATTTCTGACTGTCCAGCAGCCTGTCATAAGTGCAGAAACTGGGCATGGATCAAGTCCATGTAGTACTTGAGTAACACGCACATGCTTCAAATTCACAGCACACACCTCTCTGAGCTGAAGGTGTGTTAAATCCACCGTGTCCAGCATATGGTAGATGGGCTATGCAGAGTGTTTGCTCAGTACATATGTAGGAATGCTGATATGTGCTGGATCTATTAGTCTCACAAGCCATGTGATGTAGCTGCCTATTACGGGATGTGTCAGATTGACTATGTGTGCAATGTCTCATGCATATCATTCCGTCTGGATAATCTTGGACAGAAATATAGGAGCCAGCTCTTTTGAATTTCAAATATTAGACAGAGATGAATAAATAAATATCAAATTAAATGTTAAGAACCTGGTGAGGTTTAATAGATGCATAAAAGATGGGTGCATGAGTTCTGATCTGTCTGTGCTGGAACAAATCAGAAGTAATATCTTGGACTAGAGAGAGGAACTTGTTTCTTTTAACTTTTGTCATAAAACCAGTAGATTTTTAGTCTAAACCAGTACTCTGTGTTCTTCTAAAATGAGTGGAGAGATCAAAACCTTCAGGGGCAATTTATCTTCTCCTATTGCACCTATTGCAGGATGAGATAGGTCTCTCTCTTGAATATGCCTTTCTCATTAATATTAGAAGGAACCCAAGTATAGCTTCGAGAAGATGCCCAACTTTTTGACAGCTAAAATTAGGGAAGACGAATCCCAGCTATTGATATCAACCTTTTAGATTATCTGCATACAGTTATTTACTAGTGAATATCCATTCTAATAAAGTTGATCAACAGGCCTGTAGCGTAAGAGTCTTGGGAAGCATTAACCTGTGTAACTGTGCACTCAAAGCAAACGTGATACTGTGGTGCATAATGGATAGGGGAAAGAAGAGTATGGAAAATGTTACAGTGCCATTATAAATCAATGGTTCCTTATCATGTGGAATGCTCTTGCGCAGTACTTCTGAAAGGATCTTGCAGAACTGCAGTGCAAAGAAAGAAAATGAGAATGAGCCTATGCTTGAAAAAAACTTACCCATGAACAGAGTTTGAAAAGACTGGGACTGGTTACCAGGCAAAGGAGATAAATAACATAACACATGATGAAAAATGTAAAAGGTAATGAAGAAAGGAAGGGAGAAATAGCTACTAAGAGAGAGTAGGAAGAATTCTTATGAATAAAACAGTAGGTGATCACTGAATTTATTGATTGACTTTCTATTTGATTGATCAATAGTTATTTAAGGATGCCTAGCATATCACTAAAATAGGATAAGTCTGCATAAATTGATACATTAAGAGAAAATCCTGCCCTCTGTTGTGTGTATAAGTTTCACAGGATTGCTCTGATGTAGCCAGGAGTCAGTATCATCACCTTCTTTCCTGGTTAATACTTAAAATTCATACAGCTTGCAGAGCAGGTCATTTCTGAGAAAACCTTGGAATATGTCTGAATTTATTTACTGCACCAAAAAGGAGCTAATTTGGTGAGCAACTTTGCCATTAAGGTCAGTGTCAGTTGTGTCCAATTATATAGCTGTGCAGTAGTGGAGCCCATACTTCCTCTAGAGCTGTAATATGCCATTCTCTAGAGCTGTACCACACCTTTCCTTATTGGTGCCTTTGAGTACTCGCTACTGAGATGGTATCACTTTCTAAACTTAGGTGCATAGATAACCTGCAGCTGCCTATAAGATTTGACTTCCTGACAGTTACCTGAACTGCTACGGTATTCTCACGTACAGAGCCTATATTATAAGACCTAGGGGGTCAGGGATAGTTTTTCATTTTATGTATTAACCTAGTGTACTGGTATTTTGGAGAATTTCTATGGTAAAAATAAATCACGGGGAATTCTGGGGAAAATATTTTTCAAGTAAGTCTTGTATCAGGGTTTCCAATAGAATTGCTCAGGTTGCTGAAAAGAGTCTAAAATGCAATAGGCTTTAATGAAAATGGGAATTATTTTTCAGCAAATTCTGTTTTGAGTGAGAAAGCATTGTTTGGAGAAAAACTTGTTATTTTCCTATAAACAAACAAATAACATCAATACTACTTTGTTCTTTAAAGGCTTAAAAAAAAGAACAGGAATGATCTGTGTACACTTCCTTGCCAACAGATGAAAACTTTCCACTGAAAACGCAAGAAAGCATGAGCAAATATCATCACTTATTGCAGGGGGTGAGGAGTCTGGGCCAAAAAAGTCTCAGTACAGTGTTGCTTATTTGTGGTGGCCTGACAACTCCTAAGTGGGTATGAATACAGCAGTGCATTCACTGGAAATCAGCTTTGCTCTGGGACAGTTTCTACAGAAATCAACACTCTTGTGGACAGATACAGAGCTGCCATAGAGAGCCAATTATTGCTAAGTTAAAGTATTTGTTCCCAGTTACCCAAAGGTTATGTGCAAGCTATCTCAGGTGCAATAGCTCAGTGGTTCTGCTGGGTGGCTGGAGTCCTGTGTTGGACGAGCCTGGCCACTAGTGGGGACTGATGACATTCCCAATGCACTGGTGCAGACCCATGTAAGGACTAGATTTTCACACAGAATCCTAGATATCAGGAGAGGGACAATAATAATGATGAAACTCTTCAGAACGTGTGGCACGAGGACTGCTGGCAGTACTGCTGTTATAGCGCTGGTGGCCTAAGGATGTGAGTGAGACAAAGTTTACAGGGAGAGGTAGTATTTTTTATGAGATTGGAATTGATAGAATTAAAAAAAGGGACAGATAAGCTTTTGGGCATACTCAGGAGAACCTAAGGGACTTGAGGAAGGATTTGGTCTCTGAAAATTGTCCTTCCTTTTTTTTTCCCCAGCTATAGATGTACGTCTCATAAAATATGCTTCCTCCCCCTATTAATCATGTTGTGTTTTCCTTGTGTAAACCCTTCAGTGTATGGTTTTCCTCCCAGAGGTCATACTGGTATAGTTCAGCATCTAGTTAACACTGTCCCCATTCCTCCCTTAAGCTTCTGTCTCTGTCAGCACTTGGAGACCCTCAGGGTAACTTTGGCCTTTTTGATTTGAGCTGGCTGTAAGTCAGTGCAGAGATGTGTGGATGGGCAATCAATACCTTTCTTGATTGTTTTTTATGTCTGTCTTTTTCTCTGGGATGGTGCAGACTGATATCCCAACAGAGTGCAACTGAAGTCGATCTGAAATGTAGCTCAGACTTTCAGCACTTTCCATGGCTGTGACAAAGCTACTGGGCATGGAAGACTCCTCTGAAATTTAGAAGCTGATACCTGGTTTGAATTTGGGGGTGATGCCTGTTTTCTCCAGCAGGCCAAACAAATGTCTTTGGAGATGAACACTCTCAGATCTGCCTTTGGCTGGTTGTCTTACCACAGAAGGACAAGGAACGACACCTGCAAGCTCTGACTGAAAAGGGCTGGCTGTTTGCTTCAGACCCTGCTCCATTTCCACTTTAAATGGGAAGTTCTTTGCACCATTAACCAGAGAGGCATGCTGAGAGGCAGTACATTATGACTTTCCAAGGCCTTTAAAGAGTGGGAACATGGGTGCTCCTTCCCTTTTCCACTCCCATGGCATAATTTATCAAGGTGCTTAACTGCAGACTGATATTCATAAAAGGGTCTTGTCTCTAACCTGGCTCCTCCTGCCACTTCTCCTCTTGGGAAGCTTTCTTGGCAGCTTTCTATGCCATTTCATTTGTGATTCAGTCTCCTGGGAACTGCACAGCTCTCTCTTGATTCCTGATTCCCTTAGGTCAGGTTGCCGTGGGACATATGATAGTCCCATGTCCAAAAAGCTAAGCTGCTCTGGTGATTGCCCTTTTTTTTTGGTGGTTGATATGATGAAGGAAGAAAGGGGTGTGTTGGGAGCTAAGAAGAGAGAAGAGAGTCTTGGCTGTGATTTACAATCCTCTTGAATGTGGTGGGGTCTGTGATGTTGCCATTTAGGAGCAGGGGATGGTGGTTACTCGCAGCTTGCACACGCAGCAGTGTGGGAGCAGCTGCAGTTCTTACAGATGGCAGGAATTCCATGTGGAAAGTGAAAAGTTTAAGTCAAAATGCTCTTCTTTGATAGTGATCATGTGTCTGGCTCTTCCTCACCCCCTGAAATAATTTTGCACTTAGAAGACTTTTGCTTAATTCAGAGAGTTGCACAGCAGGGCAGCATCTCAAGTCTGCTCACTAGCATGAGTGAGAACGAGCAAACCCAGAATTTCTTCAGATGTTGTTGTGTGATGCAGCTAAGCGGGACTCTTAGAATACACATCCAAATAGTTCCTCTGTCTCAGAGGAGCAAACATGTCTGCCAAAAGCTGTTGAACCAGTTCAGTCTTCTTTTGCTTCAGAAAGTCTCCTTAAAACATACGCAGATGTCAGTATTCACCCACAATCACTGATAGCTTCTTACAGAACCTATGGATAATACTGCCTTTTTTGGATGCCTGGAGTCTCATCAGAGTGTGTCCAAAAAATTTCAGCTGAAGTCTTTTGATGGAAAATGGCTTTGTAGAAATGCCTTTTTTTTTTTTTTTTTTTTAATCAGAATCAAATTCTGTTTTTATCAAAGTGGATATATTTATGAGAAGGGTTTTTGGGGGGGCTCAGTAAAAAGAAAACTATTTATTATTCATAGCCTTAGAACTGGGGTGGGGGGACATTTGTCTTTAAGGTTTTATAAAGGGGAGAAAAAAAGTTCCTAATTCTATAACTAAATAAATCTGAGCTTAGCTCAGAGAAGTAGTTTATTATTATTACCAGTTTTAACTGTGGTTGTTTAGGAAAACTTGGAAGTGCTTATGTTTGGTAGGACAGGAGTGTATGTTTCAAGTTTATTGGGTATTTAAGGCTAGGCTAAATGAGCATATTTGCTGAATGTAAGTCAGTTATCAAGTGAGTAGACTTCACCCAGCAGTCACACCTGAGATTGTGCCAGTTCATATGGATTCCTGACCTCCATTCTCAAGCTGACAATTTAAATACTTAAATAAGCAGTAAATTTCCCCAGGAATAAAGAAAAGAAAAGGATTTTTTTTTTTTTTTTGTATTTTTGGTTTTTCTTAATGTGAAACTTCTCAGCAGTGAAACAAGATAGGAGGGGAGAAATTAAACTTTGATTTCCCAGTCTAGAGCCTTCTCTCTATTTTCATAGAAGCTAAATACACCATGTTCAAATATAAATTTCTTTCCTCCATTTTTTAACTAGGAGCCAAAGGTCTTAACAGAAATCAATCCATGCAATTTATTTTTAACTTCACCCTGCTTAGCTACGATTGATTTTTATCTTTGCGTTCGATGGTAGATAAAACGGCTTGGCGGGACAATGGAGCACTCTCCAACTTGTAGGGTTTGGTCTTTGAGTCTTTTATTGAAGAAATCATTAAAAGCTTATTATGAAACTAATAGTATGAAGACGTTTAAATGATGAACACGATTACACCTGTTTTACTGGTGAATAATGCCTGCTACAGCTGATCTTCTCTAGCCCCTATTTAAAATGCTGGACAGCACTCCAGTGGGAGAAATTAATCCATACAGATGAAAGAAAGTGCATCCCAGGTGGTAGTTAAAAGCTCTTCTTAAAGCAAGACAGGCAGTAAATAGTTAGCTACTTCCCTATTCACTGCTGGGTGCTTTCCATCCATTTCTAGCACTATTTCATCTTTGCTGTGCCAAATATCAGATTTGGAACTTGAACCTAAAAATCTGTTAATAAAAAAAATTTAATATTTTCCTTTATTTATTTATATTTATATTATTTCTAGGGCTTCTTGTGCTGTACTTTCTTTTACCACTCTCTCCCCTCCCCTCATGTTGTCTGATTTATCAGCACTGTCTGCAGCTGAAGATGTAAAGGATTACTGTGGCAGACTAATAAGTTTCCTCTGAAATCCTTCAAAAGGAGATTTAATATGTACAATTACGCTTCTCTCTTAAGCTGGTTTCTGTGTAAGTAATGTGCATTTGCAGCGCTAATGTGGCTCATGTTTTGGTGTAACCTTGCACATTTTCCACAGGAGTTGCTTTTAAAACAAGTCCAATATTTTCACTCAAGATTACTTTGTCCTATAGCTGTGCCATCATAGCGCTGAGGGGAGAGGGAAGTGAACAGGGACTGGGCCAGTATAATAAACGTTTCTTTGTCTCAGCAGATTTTCACTGATGGGTCTGACACTAAAACGTGGCATGTTTTCAAAGCCTGCTGAATTTACCAGGCAGCTTGAGGGTGCTTTGCGTACAGAAACACTAATCCATATGTCTCTGCAGCATGCTCAGGTAACTGCATATAGCGTTAATGGCTGCGCAGAAGTTATGATATTAATGAAAACCACAGAGAGAGAATTCAGACTAGATGGTACCTATCCTGATGTGATTTATGCTGGGGCAGTGGAGAACCTCAGTACGCAGAAATATCCGGAAGATGGTTTGTCCTGGCCCTGATGGATAATCAAGAAGGAAGAACATTACACTCGGCTCATGCAGATGTGTTCTTCCTCATCTTCTGAATCTCTTGTGACTGGCATTGGGGCTAGGCTTGGGAGAGGAGGCACAACTTTTCAATCCTCATGCTGGCAAACCTGTGCAAGGCCTAGACAGTAGCTGGCTCTGAAGAACACCAAAATCCCTCACTAAAGGTGTGAGTGGAGCAGCCTGCCTGCTTAACTTGTCATCATTCCTTCATGCTTTAATCCACAACCTGATTTATGAGATTTTATGCCCCTGAGGAGAAAGGGTAACTACAGTTAAAGCAGCGAGGAGGGATGCCAGGGCACCCTATGGAGGTGGAGAACACAGATCTGGGATGCCATTACAATACTGACACAGCGTTTCTTAACTTTTGACTTCTACCAACTCATTTTATGTTAATGGGAAGGAGCAAACTCTACAAGCAGAGGACGTCACAGCAGAAAAAAAGTGAGGGGTTTGTTGAAAATAACATCAGCTATGTACTATCAACTACTTACTATCAACAAGAAAGTTTAAAACTTGGTTCTGTAATGGACTGTCTCACCACTTACTATGCTTGAAGTGGGAGGTAAATTACAGGAATCACAAACGTCTAAACATGTCTGGTCATTGTGGGTTGACCGGTGCTGTTACCAATTCTCTTTTGCTTTGAACATTATCAACAGTGTAAAAAGTAGATGACCTGTTCCAATAACTGTGCAGGGTAAATGATTGTTATCATTGTAAACCACCCAGGCTAACAAACTATGTAGAAAAGAGCCCTTCGTTCCCTTTTAGCCATTAGCTTAGGAAGCGTCTGATACCTGCACACTCTCAGCATCAGTGCATGTTCCTTTACGCTTTCTGTGAGTTCTTTGATCAGCAGGAGGCAGATGGAGTCTTGCTTAGCCCAGGGTCATTTCAGAGATTTAGTAGTTCCATGTTTGTTACATCAATACCTGCCTTACATTGGAAATTACAGGTCCCAGCATCAGCTAGCCAAGAAGACGAGAATGAAGCCTGGCACACTCTGGTCTACAGTTCCTGACATTGTCTAATGTGTCTGTACATTCTGGGACCTCATAACTCATTCTGCTTGCTTTCCAAGCTCTTTTAGGTGGCACGTGTTTCTTTGGTGAAGATAAACATCTATCTAAGAAAAAAAAGAGAAACAAAACCTGCCCTTAAAGAACCATATTTAGTCATTAACATGAGAATTGGCTTAGTGTTTCTAGATATGTCACAGAAATTATGGAGATGAATAGATTCCATGACAGATTTTCTCTAATTCTCTGCAGCCTTGTGAACATATTTGTTGTCTTCCATGTTTGATGCACTCTGTCCCATTGGAGGTCAGGAGGGAGTATGAGCCAGCATACTAAAACTTTCAGGGCCTTTAAAGAGAAGCTTCGCATGTTTCTGTTCTTAAGTGTCAACTGATGTAAGTGAGACCGACTTGTGTCTTGAAACAAAATGTGGAAGTATTAAAGAAAAGTAGTAGACCATGAATGGAAGGAGGAAGAAAGAACATAGGTTAGGAAAGACAGATGTGTTTAATGACAAACACATTTGTCCAAAGGAATAATTTCCACTGGCCAGAAGCCCAATTAAACACATAAAATAGAAATCCAGAAAAACAGATTAACGAACCAGCCATTAGCAAGGAGGAAGAAAAAGACAAACCCAGCTAATTCTGTACAGAGCATGACAGATGAGCTCACAGCAAATAATTGGGTGACATTCATCAAATGTGAACTAAAAGGAGGCATTAGAGGGCAAAACACTATCATAATCTCTGGGATTTACAGTGTTGGAGAGTTTGTTCATATGAAAAGGAAAAGTTCATCAAAATAAATTTAGTTGGGCCTTCCAAAATTCATTCTCTACCACAGTGCTTGCCAAAACTTTATTGAAGGCTTGATCATTTTTTGGAACTGTTATAACTGTGCATGTAAATCATGCAAAGATGAGGTCCTGGCTGGAAAAAGCTTCACACAACTCCTGCCAACAGAATTGTGGGTGGCTTCATATTAGCTGGCTCAGAAAGACCATAGACCACAAAGATTTCTGTTTCTAAACCTTTGTCAAGGTGACCTAGTCCAGGTAGAGGTCTGAAAGTGAGTTTAGCTAATGCACAGTGAAATTGAACAGTGTTTGAATCCTACCTTTCTGCCTTAAAAACCAGACAAACAAACAAACCAAAAATCCAAACAAAAATCCTCTAGGTACCAGTTTGCCATGGCATAAAGCCAAAAAACCAATGTAAAATCTTTTGAGTGTGGAAGACTTGGAGTAGATCCTGTCTTGGCACAGAGGGGGGAATTTGATCACTCCTTGATATTTCTGCCACTCTATGTTCATGTGATTAACTTGAAGATTGTTGGACTGTTCCCAATGTTAATTAGTCATCACAGCATTTACAATGTATGTAAATATTCATGTCTGCATCTTGAAGATGAGTTAATGACCATGTCTCAGCCCATCAGAAGAGGTGGATATTGAACCCAGGGTCCTTACCAAGTAGTCACTGGACACATTCAGTCCTATCTGGACTCTGCTACAAATAATGATCTGGTGTTGAAATCATGAGTGGTGTAAAATGAGTTCATGTGGCAGAGCTACATCATTTGAGAATTTGGATCTTCCACTGGAGGTCAGAAATATCACCAAGAGGGGATATTTAAATATTCTCTGTCCTATATGGGTAATATGACCTAGAAGTGTGGGATCCTTTGGGCAACTCTTGTACAGCTGATAGAGAGATACAATTACTGCAAACAGGAATTTTTACCTTTGAGTTGGACTGAATCAACTGCATAGTCCGTGCTCTCCTGTGAAAACTTGATTTTGATGTGGTAGTATTAGATGGGAAAGATACCCTTCAGAAATAACACTCACAGCCCTTTCACCATCCTTACATCTGGAGAGCAGGACCCCAAAAGGCTACTGTGCCAGTCCACAGTGCACTTTGTATGAAGTGAGAGTCAAATGACTCCTGTTCTCTCCCTGTCTCTGCCACTGGCTTGTTTTGAGACCATAGGCAAAACACTTTAGATTTTCATGTCTGTGTTTTCCCTTGACTTTAGCCATATGTTGTCTGTATAGAGTTTGTTTGCTGTGTTATGGGTCATTCTTCTGCCTTCTTGTGCAGTGTGTGGTATAATGGTGGTTGGTTTTTTTCTTTTGGGAGCGCTAAATGCAGCCATGATAACATTACAAGTAATAATGGGAAACAAGCAAAAGGGGAAGTCTTAGTAGAAGCCTGTCTTATTTCTAAACCTTCCTTTCTTTGCAGTTCTTCAAACTGTCAATAGAAAAGCCTTATCTTGAGTTGATTAGATATCAAATTTCACGACCAGTAATATTGTGTCCTTTGAATGGCAGCTTCTCTAGGGAAGAAAGCCACTATCTAGAGGTGATATCACTGCTGAGAATATAATTGATGCTATAGCAATATTCCGTGTAAGCTCATTCTGAAATATCACTGTCAGATGAAAGGAAGTCTATCTAGGAGAGAATCTAGGACCTTTCTGTTAGCTTTATTGGCAACTTAAGAAGCCAGAAAATGACATTCCATATAATAGAGAAGTGCTTTGTGTATTGTTCTATCTTAAAACCTGCAAGACTGCCAAAACAGCAGAATATAGGAAATTCACCGATGTAAGCCTTGCTGCAGCCAGGCCTGAAATGTTGCCAGAAAGAACAACCACAGCAAGGGTAAGTGACTAGTGACAGGTTTAAAATCCCATATTTTATAAATTATCAGGGCTAGATCTCATCGATGCATGGCATTTATGTGTAGCCTTTACAGCTCACTCAGTTCATAAAACCACAGATTTGGATGTCTATCAGTTCCCCCCCGCCATCCTTGTTCAGAGATAGTATGACTTCAGAGAAATCAGTTTTCTAGTGACTTGGCATCTAAGAGCTTAGCCCCAGCTTTCCAAGAGCGCATTCATTGCATTTACTGTTTGCATTAAATGGTGCTAGTGTGGATCTCTGCTGTTAGTCACTGTAAAAGGTTGTTGGAAGACAACCCTGGCCCCAAGGGACTTATAGTGCAAACACACAAGGCTGAGAAGCAGCAGAGGAAAGAGGTATTATCTCCTTCTTACAGGAGAGGAACAGAAGCACAAAGACTTTAAATTACTTGCCCAAGGTAGTTGAGCTGGAACCATGTGATGAAACCAGATCATCTTCTTTCCCCACTCAAGACCTTAAACTTTATAGCCACTTTTCCCTTTTTCCTGAGATGTTAAAATCATGCTGGATTTGAAGCATGAGAGACAAAATGGGAAGTTCAATAGCATAGCTTAAATAAATACACTCCAGCCCTCTCAAGCCTGGGATTTCTTTGGAGTTATACAGATGCTTTTAGGGACAGCTGTGCAGGTCATAGAAAAGATATCTGAAAGAAAGGTTGTTACACCCTCTTAGAGGTGTCAGCCTAGGGTATCTTGGAAAGGTCATCACTCACTCTCTTTGGTGTTTCCACAGGTGACAGCTGGGGGAAGAGCAAATTACTATGTGTCATACAGACGAGAGCCTTTCGCGCAGATTAAATTGCCCAAATACTCTCTTCCTAAGGTGAGTGCACCATTTATGAACAGACATGTAATATCTTGAATAGCATAGCCTGCCCAGTGGTGAAGCACCTTGGTGGGGTACCTCTCCGGGGATCTCCATTTGTTGTGCTACTTGAATGATCTTTCTTAAATATGGATTTGGGATCTTTACCTCTCTCTGCCTTTGATTAGTGAGCATTTCAGGAAGAGCAGTTTCATTTTTCCTCTGTAAAGAGCAAATGGGAATGAAAAGATACCTCAGAAAATAGAGCTCAAACCAACTTCTCCTTGACCAGAGTTCTATGAACACCTTTCCCCAGTCTTACTCTGTTCTCTATTAATGATTTTTCTGTAAGCCTGGCTGTGACACTGAGGGTCCTGGAGAATGGTTAGGATGCTAAGCACTACTGCAGTCTCCATACAATGAGAGAAGCACAGGGTATAGCAGCTCCACTGCCCCATCTTATGGCGGGACATTGCCAAGAAGTCGTGGAGGTGGAGTTGGCTCCCTAAAAGTTGTGGTTTATTGATGCTTTGGACACACAGAACCACTCTGTGATGCTGCTTAGGAGGTGACTGAGATAGCCTAAGATTAACACTGACTGGCAAAGCTGGGAGGGGGGGAAGTTAGTACTTCTCATATAACTCTGCCTGGATTTACCTTCTTGGGCCTGAGCTTTCTACCAGACCAAATGGTGCAAGCCTCAGCAAGGAGGATATGTTCCTGGAATTATACTCAAATTCCATAGTGTAGTCATTGCTTGGGATTGTGTAGAACAAGAAGGGACCAGCCTTTCCAGTGCCTTGGCTGGATACAAGTTTTTGGGTAGCCTGATGGGCAGCTGAGACCACTGCTGCTCTTTGGAACCTCAGGATGGCTATTGAGGGTACTGTCATAGAGGGCTGATAATCAACAGTAATGGCCTTCCCCTTCCTTCCACAAGTGAAAATTTTGGTGGGATAATTGTAAGACAGTTGGCTAGATTTGCCTTGTGGGCTGGATCTACCCTTCTGAATGCCTGTGGGGTATCTGCAGTCTAGCAGATAAGCATATTTGCTTTAACTTGTACTGGAAAACTTAATAGTTGTGAGAAATTTGCATCTCAAACTCCTAGTATTGCACCTCAGCTTCTTCCCATTTGGGTTGATCACAGTCCATAATGTATTGACACCTGTATAGCACAGATATAGTTTCTTTTGTTTGTCATTCCATGGTGGTGGAATGACACGGTTTGTAGCCATGTAAAAGAGGCTTGTTTATGCTGCCCTTAGTCACTAGAACATTTTTGCTGTACAGTAATAACTATTCTGTCAGCTGTGGATTAATGAACTCTGCTGGAGTTGTACGTATGTGCGGCTGGCAATAGGGTAATGCAATATTTCCACTGCAAGTGGTCAAAACAGATTGAAGTCATTTGGTGTTTTGCTCTATTTTCACACTGCTGGAATAGGTTGGGTATGTACTTAATCTTTAAGGAATTAGAGCTGTTGGGCAAGAACAAACTTCCTGATTTAGTCTTCCTTGAGGGAAATGGGAAACCTCCCACTGATTGCACTCACTGGGACAGAATTAGGCCCTCAAATGTTTTTTCTCCCCATCCTCTGCTGAGAGGGTATGTTAGGTCTATTAGAAATAGCCCCATCTAATCAACCCCAACTTTTCATCTAGATACCTCACACAGAAGATTAAGTTGCCTCCTAGGAAGGATGGGGATACTGAGCAGATCTTCCCCCAGATATTATTCCCTAAAATCAGGTCACTCCGTCCTTTGGGAGACTTCCAGAATTATGGTTTCTTGATGCAGAAACAGTGCAAGAAATTAATCAAGGCTCCTTGGCACCCTGGGGAAATTTTAAATAGATACAAATAGATAATTGAAGTCCCACATAATCACAGTGATTTTGCTTCTAGCCGAACCAGTATTAGTTTTTTCAACAATGGTGGCAAGGATGAAGTGCTTCAATACTCATCATCACCCTGGAAATAATTTCCATGAACCTGCTTTAAAAGAATACTGAGAAAATACACTGTCCAGTCCCTTTGATATTAAAACTAAAGAGGGAAAGCCTTGCTGGACCTTCATATCTTGGTCAGCAGCAGGAATCCAACAAAGGTTAGTAGGTGGTTTATTTGATAGCCTGTATGTAGTGGGATAATAGATCTCAGACAAGCTCTCAATAGAAAACTATGTTATTAAAGATCACTACCAGCATTAGCTCAAACTGATCCCTATACCTCAGCTTCAAATAAATGTGAACTCCCAGTTTTTTTGAAACTGGTTCTTTACCAGTTGGAAGCACAAGCCCGTTAGTTCAGCGTGTGGATGGAAATTGTCACTGCTTTTAGCCTGATGCTATACCATGCTTAGTGACTATAAGGACTCCAGGCTCCAAGGTTGTGAATCTTCCATGAGTGATAAAACTGACTTTCAAATTTATAAATAAAAAATGAAACTGGATGAAATTCCTTGAAGCTACCAAAAATGAAGAAAGCAAAAACCCTTCGCCCAGCTGGTGATCATTAAAAAAATGAAATGCAGAAAAGTCACAATGGTGGAAATTTATTGGCTTGCTCTAACAGAAAATTGTTTAACATACCTATAATTCATGCTCCATCTCCATTCTTTCATAAGTCATAGTAATTACTACATGTCCCAAAGGGCAAAGAAATAAAGAGATACTCAGTAATAGGCCTTTTGTCTTCTTTTAACAGGACATGCATATTATCAGCACCGATGAGAATCAGGTGTTTGCAGCTGTTCAAGAATGGAACCAGAATGATACTTATAACCTGTATATCTCAGACACCCGAGGGGTGTACTTCACCCTGGCCTTGGAAAATGTGAAAAGCAGTCGAGGACTGGAGGGGAATATCATCATTGACCTTTATGAGGTATGTAGTAAAGGTCACCCTACAAGGAACAGCAACTGCTTGCTAGTTCAAGCAAGTGTAAATCTCTTACTGACCTTCCAGGATCTTAATTTGTTTTGGGATCAGCCCAGAGGCGTTTACTGGATTTGATGCTGAGCCGACGCATGTGGGAATAGATGCAGTACATTCTGCTATAGGTGTGACGACTGGTTGTTTTCAAGACAATGACTAGTTAGCTACTATGTGGCATTTCCAAAAGGGAAAAACATTATCTTTCTCATCCTAACATGGATGTCTAGAGAAGCTCTCAAAATACTATTTTTCCCCTGCGACAGCTAGAGACACCTGCTCACAGGCTGGGAATGTGGATTCCACTTTTGTGAGCACTGAGCAGTATATGAATTATAAGCAAAAGTTTGTAGGTGCCATTTGCCCAGAGATAACTGCTGGATAACTTCTACCCTGAATCATCTTCCATTCTCATTCTTCTGTCAGGCCTTTCAGCCTTGGCCAACAGCAGTCCCTTCAGAGTACTTTTTCCAGTTCCTGGTTTCTTCAGAGCGTTCTGGTTTTGGCGTGTCTAAACTCGTTGGATGGAAGATCTGCTGAGATTCAGGGATCAGTGCTTTGCCAGCAACAACCAACCAGTAATACTAATAGTAATGGTTGCAGGCTGACTTCTACTGTTACGTGGAGAAATGTTTTTGCAGTTACATGTAGAAGTTAGGATTATGCATTTATTTATTTCAGCCAGAATAATGCCCATTTAACAACATCATCAATTTGATTACAAAAATCCAGGTAGGTTAAGGCAATGAGAGAAAACTCACAAATAACGCATGGGTCAGTATGAAGGGCAGGGTTTACATTTTATTTTCACCCAGTTAAATGTATTTTCCTGCCTCTGAAAAAAATATATATTTCTGTGTTGTGATGAACCACCTAAAATAAACATGCATCATCTCCCATTCCTGGGCAAACTCCGTATTTCTCAGCTGTGTATCATAGACTCTTAACTTAAATGCTGATAGGAATTTTCACAGGGTCATTGAAAGGGTAGTGTCACTCAGGGGGCTTTAGAGTAGAAGGATTTACATCCTGGCTGTTGCCAGGAAGGTGCGAATTTGCAGCAAGTTCCTTCTTCCTGTCTCACTTTCACAGCTGTGCAGCAGAGACCAGACTCAACACAAAATCTTCTTGGGCAAATTTTGACAGGACCATATTCTGCTGGAATGGGTTCTGCTGACAAAAATCAAAACATTTGGAACAACTGGGTTGATTTTGACAGAATTTGGGAGTGGAAGTAAAGTGAAGAAATCAAGTTTGCAAAACATCAGTGTTTCAGCATATTCAGGATATCAATCTTTTGTGTAAAAGGAAAAAAAGACCAACACAAAAGGATTCCCCGCTGCTTCTGTTATGACCTGCTATCTCCCATGCTATGACAATCTGGGGAGGGAGTGGGGCAGACCACATCCTCAAACTCACAGAGCTCATTTGTGACATGGTGCATGCTGTACCTTCAAGCCCATCATCAGCCTGCCTGCAAGCACTCAAGGATATCCAAAAGTGGGCTGTTTCCTGGGGATTTGCTCTGTGAACATCCCTGGCTCTTTCTTCCAGAGAGAGAGACTGCACGAGGCCTTTCAGCTGTGCAGGCATCGTCAAGATGTGCTTGTAATGCCATTCACAGTCTTCTAAGGCTGGATTGAGATGACTTTATTGCTTTTTCAGAGACCTTCCATTCCTGAGAGTGCTTAGATGGGCCTCACTTTTGGCCTGTTCTTCCGATGTATTTTTTCATCTCTCTCCATTTTTCCTAGGTAGCAGGGATCAAAGGCATATTCCTGGCTAACAGGAAGATAGATGACCAAATCAAGACTTTCATTACCTACAACAAGGGCAGAGACTGGCGTTTGCTGCAGGCACCAGACACCGATGTAAGAGGGGATCCTATAGTTTGCCAGCTGGTGAGTGGCAGACCTTTTCCAAAGCACATCTGACTCTTTCAGAGCTGCTTATTTTAGTCACTGGGTTAACAAAACTCTCCCTGTGTTTTTTCTGTGTTAAGTGAATTGAGCAGATACCTTTTTTTTCTTTTTAAGGGAAAATTCTGTCCCTCTTTCTTGAACTTTTTTATGGAACTTAGGTCAGAATAAGAAAGTTTCTGGGAAAAAGTGCTCTAGATCAGGTTGTTGGTAAAAACAAGTGCAGACATGCTTGTAATGCAGTGTTCCTGCTTCTCTTGCTCTCAGCTACTTTTATGATCATTATTCTGAAAATGAACATATGCTGCTATTTGTAATAGTGCTAATAACAGAGGGGTCATTTTCAGAAGGATCGGAGCATCTGTGTGCAGTCGCCAAGGGTTCCTCTGGTATTTAACTTGTTGCATATTAAAGCTTCTGCCTTTTGTTTGTTTCCTGTCAACAGCCCTTTTGCTCATTGCACTTACATCTGCAGCTCTCGGAGAATCCGTATACTTCAGGAAGCATTTCCAGCAAAGAGACAGCTCCTGGGCTGCTGGTGGCAACAGGTAAGAACATAAGTGCTTCTCACCACTCACCCACGCCTCACTGGGAGCCTGAGAGTATATGAGATGTTTTCTGTTGGTGTAAAAGCTTTCAGCTCTGTTTCAGCAAGTGCTGAGCTAATTCACATGAACTCCTATTTGCTAGGAGAAGACATGTGGGCCCCGACTTCAAAAAAGGTAATGCCTGTCAGGTATTTGTTGCTCTACAATAACCCATATGCAGGTCTAAGCCCACACCTGCAAGGGATCTTTACCAACTGGCATTACTAACTCCTCTCACTTGACATCATTACAACCACTGCTGTAGGTGTCCGCCTGTTTGCTGGAGTTACCATGAATGAGAATAAGGCGTGTAATCATGGCTATGCTCTTAGGAGGTGTCTGTACATTCCATCTTTTGAGTAGCAAGCACAGAGTTGTCACAAAGCCTGTCAGGTGAAGCCTGGACCTCATGAGTGCCTGTCTGTAGTGCATAGCACCTACTTTCAACACTGTATTGCTCCAAGACTAGCAGCACTTCATCAGCTCTGCATGGGTCATTCTTGTCGTGGGTTGTTCTACAAAATAGTGCTTTGGCAGGTAGTGATGTTTTAATGGTGACCTGCTACAGTGCTTCACGGTGGCAATGGCTGACCCACTGTAACGAATCTGACAACCATCACATGCCCTGTGTGCACACAGCGTGCAGCCTGGTCAGGATGGATGGAGCTACCAACCACACTCAGAACTCCCACAGCTCTGTGGGAGCTGCTGGGCTAACAAAGTGCTTTCTGAATGGCTGGTGCTATTGAAAGTTGGTCTCTGAAGCATATAGGCTGTCCTGCTTTTTCACAGGGAGGCTCCTACATATGCTCAAATATGTCCAAATACTTGACCGTTCTTTCTAAGGCTCAGTTTATCTTCTTTGTCCTGTTCAGCCTAGCAGTGTCTTGCAAGTGTGTCATGTTGGCTTATTGCCTATATGAATTTACACTCTTTCTTCCCACCATTTCCATTCTCATGTCCTTCTGTGCTTCTATGTGTCTGCCAGACTAGCCCAGAACCTGAGAGACGTGTTCCCTTCATGACATTTATATCTCAACAAGGGAAACACCATGTGATTTCCAGTTCACTGATCCAGGCCAAATGGGGTGAGATAATTTGGTTTAAACCTCCAGATCTTCCTATGAATAGCCAAGTGGAGTCATCACTCCTGGCAGGTCACACTTGCTAGATGGATGCTTAGGAGCAAGTCCTACTCATGATGCTGTGATTGCAGAGGCTTTTTTTTTTAAACCTTTTAGGAAGCAAATAGAGGCAGCAGGACAGTGAGATTCTAGGCATTGATCTAAACTGTCAGTAAATGAGGTTCTTTTTAAGCTGCCAGTGCATGGGATGAATGCTTTCCCCAGTCTAACAATTAACCTTTAAAAGGCAGAATATAATTTCTGCCTTACTGCTTTGTAGAATAAAAAGCTTAACCTGTTGGGAATATACACATCTGTTTCCACTAACCAGTTTCACAACAACGGGAATGTCTCACTGTGTTGGCAAATGTGTTCCAGGATAAGCATTGCAACTTATTCTCACAGGCATTGGCTGTTCAAACACTCTGTGTCTTACTCTTTGATTTACAGTGGTACATTTCCAGCAGTGATTGGAAACTCGGACTCTTGATATGAGGACAGAGGTTGGATTCTTGCAAAGGGAAGAATTATGTTTTAGTATCTAATTATACAGCTGCCAAATCCTCTTGACTTGTTTGGGAGTTATTTACATTTGGTGGGGGTTGGATCCATGTAGCTGAAAGAAACTAGGTGGAGAGAATGAAGAAAATAATGGAACAAGTTTGCACAGGAAAACAGACAGAAAGAATTGATAGCAACAGGATCTCACATTTTTACTCTCTTTCCTTGCCACAATCTGCAAATCCCTGTTTGGAAAGTTGTTTTTCCAGTTTTGATATTTAAAATATGATGATACAAAACTTAAGTTTCTGCCTTTAAGTCAGTTTCTAATTCCTGAGGACTTCCAGTCATGATAAAAACACTGGGCTAAACACCTTTGGACTGACACAGTAGATTTATCCTCGTGAACCTGGGTGTCCCTATAGACTGTCCTTCTATATGGTTGCCTGTGGCAGGTTTTCCTTATACCTTCATCTAAAGCAGTTGGTCACTCTTACTGGTGTCAGGGAGGAAGATTATGTAGTTGGACAGTGTGATATTTCCTACATCCTGAGCACTGATGGAAAAGCCTTTCTTGAATTGTTCTGCCTCCCTAAGCCAGGAATTTTATTTTTTGAAACAGCGTTGTCACAACAATGTGGCTAGTTGGATTCCATGATGGTGACAGGAGAGAGTCAACCTGCATCTGGGTTTTAATTTCTCATTTTTCAGCATTAGATGTCAGAAATTTAATTAATATTTTCATTAGTGTGTTTTTATTATGCTTTTGTTGGTGCTACAGATGTGTAAGATTGCCACCTCTCCCTTTGCTATTTTTGAAGAAAAAATTATTAGTTCTCCCTTCCTTCCATGGAAGTTACACCTGCTTTAAAACCAGTCTTATTTGGAAGGTGTAAGAGTGGCTCACTGGGTAAAGAATTCATGGGCTTTGAATAAAGAAGTCATGGGTTTGACCACAATATAGTGGCTGGGGGCCATTGTCATTGGGAGGCCTTCTGATGGAGTATCTGTCAGTGTTACATCTGCCTCCTTCCTATAGGACAGATGTTTACACCACCAGAATCCCACCTAGCACTTATTGAAGGTACTGTTGACAAACCAGCAGAAAAAACAATTCTTGGGTGACTGTGCTAGCTTTTCCCTGAACTACTGGGTGCTTAGGAAGTGGGGAGATGAGAACAAATTAATTTAGAGAAGACCTGCATTGGTCAGTGAGCCTGGTGGCAATTTTAACTCTGGAAGCAGAAGCAAGATGCTGACCTCAGGGCAGTGTGGGAATAAGCTAATAAGGTTTATTCAGAGCTTGTGCAAGTTTTTCAGATATTGGGCATCTCTCTCTTGCAACTATTGGTAGATGTTCAGAGATTCCAGAGGGCTGGGGGTTTAGTCCAAGTTCATTATTTTCTCTGTATTAAGGTTTATCGCTGCAAGATATGAGGTTCTCTCTGCTGTCTCAGATGAGGGACCTTGGAAAAAACCCTGTTTAAAGCTCTGATGTAGTGTCTCCAAATGGCGTTCTGCTGTGCTTTCTCTATATATAGTTGAGGTTGATGTTTGAGCTTTTCTTTGCATTGCTTTGATGTGTGGCATATCCATTCCCTAATGCAAGGCAAAGGCACAGTATTTCACCCTATAAGGCTGTCAGCAGAACACTTTCCAGCATAATGGAAATTACAAGATCAAAATTAAGAACTGTACCAAGTAACCAGTAAGTTTAAACTCACAATTTGGGACAGCTAGGTCAATGCGAATAATCAACATTGTCTAGAATGCTGTTCAGTCTGGTTTCTACCTCTCTGCCGCAAAGTCACCTGACTACCTTAATTCTCTGAACCGTTTTTGCCCCCAGGTGAAGTTCATACCTAAACAAACAAGATTTCCTTCAAGTGGAACTTATATTTCATTACATCACAGTCCTCATTAATTGCAAACCATTTGTAAACCTAGGAAGAAGCTTTGTTTATTTGACTGCAGGTTCTGAGATCAGTTATGTGTTTGAGCATTTTGACAGAATCTTGAGTAGGCTTTCTAGCCCCATAATCATGGGCTTCACTGGCGCCTTGGTTTCACCTTTAAACTCAGCTTTACTCAGCTGAGTAACTTCCCTTTGGATGCTATCTCTTACACGAGAAGTAGAGACAGAGGTAATTACCTTGCCCTTGACAAAGACTGACACATCACAGAGATGGAACTCACCAGCCAGAGCACAAAGACTACACGTTCAGAGAAAAATGTGTACAGAATGAAATATCTGGAGGCCGGGGACAGTGGCCGCTATTCTGCTGCCATTCTGATGATTTGTAGGCACCAAATGGGCATGGGGTTTCATACACAAATTTTTTAGTATGTAGGTCCTTGCCTAGAGTAAGCCTGTCTTTAGTGGCTTGCAATTGTGAGCAATGCTATCTGTTGGAAAAATAAGCTGATAATACTATTTCTCCCCAGTGCCAATTTTCACATGGCACAGCTGTTGTAAATGAATGTTGCCACCTGAACATGGTGGTGTTTTTAGATCAGAATAGAATCAAGAACAGCAAAAAACCACTGGTCAGACCAAGTAATTTTGGTTTCTTGGAAAATGGAAAAATGCAGTTCTATGTTCATCCATACAAGAATGTCTGACACTTGCTTGTGTTGCAGGTAATATTGGCTCTGAGCTTTCCTACACTGATGTTGGCGTGTTTATCTCTGCTGATGGTGGAAATTCCTGGAGACAGGTATGTCTTGCAAAGTGAAGGAAAGCATGGAGCCTTTTGCTATTATTCTTCTGAGCCTCCCCTGCCCAGTGTGGTGGAGCACTCATGCAGTACCTAATTTGTTTGCAGATCTTCGAGGAGGAGTACAATGTGTGGTTTCTGGACTGGGGAGGGGCACTAGTGGCCATGAAACACACGTCAGTGCCCATCCGGCACATGTGGTAAGGAAACTTGTTACTCTCAGAAGGTTTCCTGATCGGGATAAGCTGACAGTTGTGCTAACATCTCTTGCATTGCCTGGTCAACATCTGCTAGTGTCTACAAAATGAGCAAATGAGATCATTCTTATCTGCCTTTTACGGTCATTTGGGTTTTGTTGATTAGTATAATGGTTATTGTACCATTTTATAACTATAATGGCTATATCCATAATCACACACATACATGAATTACTCTTTGCACTAGTAATGTACTGTGAGAATTCAGGTGGGGTTTCTTTCCCACAGACACATATATACTGAGTAAGAAGTCATCCTTTGTGCTTCAGGTATTTCTGAGAGGTCGTGTCCCTCGCTTCCACTTTTTGTTTACAGAATTGAGTATTAAACTGGCGAGACAGATAAAGGGAGGGAGAGGAGAGGGCAGTAGGTGTTGATAAGGACAATAGAGATATGTTGCTAACGTCGCTGTCTCCTATAGGATTCCGCTATCAATTTCCAGAGATACCGTGGTGGCAACTGAATAGAGTTAGAGGTGGAATAGGGCAAACTGATTTCTCAGTTGAAGATACTGTTTTGCTAGAAATGGGCTATAGCAGTCTAAGCACTAACAGTATTTTTCAAAATTATCCTCTCCTTAGCCTTTGCCCCTCTCCTGCACCAGCTAAGCATTGGAGAGAGGCATTCTGAAATTCAGAACCAACCTTTTTTACAGAAAATGTGTGTATTAGCATCACCTTTAGTCTCTGGTCTTGAGTAAAAGAGGGGCATGGCTAGTGGACTGACCTACCCAGCTTCTAATGTTGTTTAGAAATTAATTCATTAGAAATAGCCTTCAGAGACAGGATTTGTATTCCTGTCTGCAAGATTGAGTCGTCTCTCAGCTTGATGGTGTTAAGCACATGTCTGTCTCATGCTTTTCATGCAGAACAGGAAATGTGGCCTTCAGTCAAATAGAAGAAGAAAGCAATGGTGTTTGGCAGCAGTGATGAGGTGTTAAGGTCTCCTCTACCTGAGTCATTATTGTACAAAATCTTTCAGTTAAATTACAGTCATTCAGAAGCTGGAGACCTCAAGACAGGCTGTCTTTACCCATCACAAACTAATGTTCCAGAGATGTACCTTAAGAACATTAATAGCTACTTTTTCAATATGAAAACCTTTTGGACTTTCCAGACTTTTCCTGACCTGGCAGATAACTCTGGGATGACTGCAACATAGATTTCTATTAAAGTTTGAATATGTTGCATTTGAGCACATTTCTTTACCACCTGAGCTAAATAAATGACTGCTTTAGTTTTGGTGTGATAGTGGATTGTTAACCACAGGATGTATTGGCTCATATTCCTAAGGATTTGTAATTTTTCTAGGATAGGGGAACCAAGTGTTGTCTAAGAGGTCTGTGCCTCCATGTGGGATTAAAAGCAAGTTATTATATGCAAAATGAGGGTTGCGACCTTCATCTTGCTTTCTAGCGTTCAGGAAACAGGTTGTTTTATCATAAACAAGCTTTTTGCAGTCATAACTTAATATATGTAGCTGTGCTGAGTCAGGGCCAGGGCTTAGTCTAGGCCAGCATCCTCTTGCCAACAGCCTCCATAACTGGACATATAGAGGAGAGTATTAACAGGGCAGACCCATAATGATGTTTCAGCAGACTCCCAACTTTCCGTCTGTAGTTAGAATGTGGTGTTGCGTGACTAGAAACATTTGCCTCTGATAGGTAACTCGCTAGTCATGACTTTATCTGAAGTGCCCTCAGGAAAGAGGACATCAAGACCATGTTAAAGTCTTTAGACCAAACCAAGACAATGAGCCAAGACAGGATAAGTGTGTGTTAGCCAAGGGTATGTGTCACCACCAGTAGGTACATCAGGCTGTGGCAAGTTGAGCTCTGGAAGAGTGAAAGGTGAGCCACTTATTGAAAGAGCTGTAAGTTATGTATTAAACATTTATTACTATACCAGGTGTAACTGTTTTAATGGTGTCTTACCTTGTGAAGGCACTTTGGACGTAAAAACCACATTACACACAAGTGCCTTAGATGTTGGGAAAGACTTGGTCACAGGTTGACTTTCCATAGGAGCTCAGAGCCCAGTTCACCTTTGGTTTGCGGAGGTTCCTTTCAGATGTTCTCCCTTTCTACTAAGTCTCATGAAATGGCATGTGCACTACTATGAGTGCCCCACCTGCTCTATTAAATGAGTAGTGATTTAGAGCTGTTATCAATAAGCTCCAACAGGTTTCCTCCAAAATTGTACCCTTAGGGACTTTAGAATTTGCTTCATATTGCCTCAGTAGGCACCTGTTTTATGGGCAGGAGTGGAATAGATTAAAGGGTACATGTATATCTATTAGTTCTCAGGCTGAGACATTGTACAATAAGTTTCATCCTGGAGAAAAGAGGGGCGGATAATTGAAAAGCCAAGAGAACTTTAGCTAAGCTAATGAAGCATGCTGTTCCCCAGAAATTGAAATGCTATTTAGATAGATAAGCATGCAAGTAGAACAGCATACAAATGCACAGGTGTATGGGTAGATACATACATTTAAATAAATAGATTTAGGGCAGATAAGCTTTTTGTATGCTGTTGTACTCCCAGCTTTCAGTCTTTGGTCTATAGTCAGCTTCCTATTCTGGCGGATGTGCATTGTGAGAGGTGAAGGTGTTTTGCTCGGTGCTGTGGGAGGCAGATATTTAGGGAATGGTGACTGAAAGCCTTGGCTTTCCACATTAGAGATCTGAGGTCGGTGTAACCCATTGTTTGTAATACATATTACACTGGCCTCCTGATCCTTTGGTGGCATCTCAGATAGTGTCCCTGATGCTACCTACTTGGAGTGGGGAGGATTCAGTTTCCAGCAAGACCCTCTCAGACAAATCCAGGTGCTCAGATGCATGTGTGCGTGCACACACACGCATCCCTCCCAGCTTTCCTTTTTTGGAAAATAAGGCAAACATTTTTAAGCTCACTTTAAAATCAGAAATGTTTCCTGCTGTTCAAAGAAGTTGTTTGTGCCATGATTGTCTCTTTGGTAACGTCCATCAAGAGTAATCTGTCAGCCTT
Source organism: Astur gentilis (assembly GCF_929443795.1). Classification (NCBI taxonomy): domain Eukaryota; kingdom Metazoa; phylum Chordata; class Aves; order Accipitriformes; family Accipitridae; genus Astur; species Astur gentilis. Next base: position 31,070,234 of record NC_064888.1, read on the forward strand.
TCACTGCCCAGGTACCTTGCAGAATTAGAGAGCTCTGTGATGACCCTGCTGGTAGAGGATCAAATAATTTTATAGCCAATAAACCTTTGCGCTTCTCTGTTCTTCCCTTGCTGGTGTGATTTGGAGCCGAAATTCTGGGCAGAAATTGTACGGGAGCGTTTGTGTGGAGAGCCTGGGGGCAGAGAGAAACTTGGTTGCTTTCAGAACTGTTCATGGCCAGCAGCTCTGGGATCTGGATGCTGACAGCCTGCAGGTTGCCCGTCTTCCCTGCCGCAGTAGCAGCTCGGTGTGCACACCCTTCTCTGGCTGTTTTCTGTGCTGTTGTGGGCACAGGCCATCAGGGCGATGTGGGCGCTGGTGGCTCCCTGAGGCCTGGGAAGCCGGGAGCCCACCGAGGTCCCTGGGACAGCAGGGCAGGATCTCGCGGCCAGCGCCCATCCGACCACCCCAGGCAGGAGCAGGGCAGCCAGGGGCAGCCCTAGCCCTGGGCATCAGGCAGCCCACTGGGGACAGGGATGGGCCGAGGCCAGGCTGGGACATCAGCCTGCGAGCCAGGGCCGTGGCCGGGCAGGGCTGCGGCAGAGCTGGAGCCTCGCGCTCCTGTGGTGTCAGTGGGGCTCCTGGGCCACGGATGGCGGGGGGGAGGCTGGGAAGGGGCACTAAGGCAGAGGCCACCAGGGTCCTGACCCAGTCTGTCTGCTGGTGTGGTCAGTTAGGCTGTTCATTCGCTTGTTTCTTTGCAGTTGTCAGACACGGAGAGATTGCCGGGGTGTAGCTGAGAGCAGGGTTTTCTAACCCTCCTCTGCTAATCTAAAAGTCTGTTGTGCTAACTCTAATTCAACCAAGACCCTGTCAGCTGGGTTAGGATACACATGCTTTTTGATAAAAACAGAAAGTAAGGCGCATGCTAGTTGTGGGGAGGGACAGATGATCAAAAGCCACTGAATTACTCTGGCTTGTCACTGACAGTGTGAACACTCTCAGCTTCTAAGAAGGGAAATGCTTTAATTTTAACCAGCACACAACTTTGCTTTACAACTGTAACGGGCAGAGAGCACCCAGACTAACCACTGACTGTGACTTAGTTTGGCCTTCTTCCTTCACCTCTCTGTAAAAATGGAGACAACCTCTGAGATGGCATGCAGAGAAGTATCACTAGGGCCAGAGAGATTGTAGCTTATGCCATATGGCATCGATACACACGTGGGTCGAAACGTCCCGTGGTGTTGACAGCAATTTTGATGCATTCAGGCCAGGACTGCTTATGCTCTGTGTGATGCCTCATGCCAGGTGCTATTGCAGATCTAGAAACAGGACTTGGCAATGCCCCTTGATCTCTTGAGGTCTGATGTACAGCTGGATCAAGTATATCCATGTCCTTGTTGCCAGTGTTTATGCTTTCTAAGGCTTTGATCTTTCAAAGTACACCAAGAGCATGAATTAGTGGGCTGGGAAATGGCAAAGATTGGTGCTTGTCTATAAATCTAGCTGCTGGAGCTTGCAGACCTTAGCCAACATTTAATTGCTGCAGTTGTTCTAGAGTAAGTCTTTTTATGTGTATAAATCTTGTCTGCTTCTATCCCAGGGTGAGTTTTGATGAGGGAAGATCCTGGAGTAGATACAGTTTCACATCAACACCACTTTTTGTGGATGGATCCCTTGTAGACCCTGGCATAGAGACCCAGATAATGACGTAAGTATAGCAGCTCTTAACTTTTTAAAAATGTGATGGCAGAAGGGGTGCATGGAGATCTCCAAGTGCATGGTGAGCCTCATGATGTGCAGCGCAGCATTGTGTAGCTACACGTGTAGTGTTGCATGAAGGCATGGTGCTGTTTTGTGGTTTTTGCTGATGGTCACAGACCCAGGTGAGGTGTCCATGCATCATGTGGCAAACAGATGATGGAGCCAAACTCTTCCCAGTAGTGGCAGGGGGTATAACAAGGAGAGATGGTCCCAAGGTGTAGCTTGGGAGTTCAGATAGGACAGTAGCTAAATCCGCTTCTCTGGGGAGCGATGTAGCCCTGATCAGGCTACAGAGAAGTTGTAGTGTCACCATCCCTGGAAGTTTTCAAGCCTTGGCTTGATGAAGACACATCTGCCCTGATCTATAGTTGGTGACAGTCTGCCTTGGAGTAAAAGCTTTGACTAGTGATATCCTGAGGTCCCTTCTCATAAATACTGCTGAGATTCTGTTCCTTGGATCTGATGGCCCAGGGACTGCAGTGCTCTTCAGAGGCCAGAGATCTGTGTGGTTGCACCTAATGTCAGTTCAGTGCATGCTCCAGTTGTGCAGCTTGACTGTCTTTTGAGCTTGCTTCTGGGTGTGAATATCCACAAACCTCATTGCTTGCTATCCACATTCTGTGCTGTACATCTGGTTTGAGCTCAAGTTACAGGTGTTCTCAGTGTGCATATGCAGAGCTGAGCTCAGAATAACCTTCCTGGTCTGGGGCATAGTATGATATGATTCACCCATACCATGGAGTGAAGAGCCTGGGCTGGCCATTGAAGGTGCTTGGACCTTCCTCCTCCCAGGAATGCTGAAGCACTGGGTAGGGCTGGTTGAATTGGTGGAGTAACATTGGCCCAAGAACAGGCCAAGATCTGAGTTTAACAACCAGGGAAGAGAGAAGACTTTTTAAGTTCAAAGGCATTTTCAGAGTCATCCAACGTCTTGCACAAAGCAGATCAGAGCATTCTGCTCTGGGATTCTGAACAAAGCAAGGACTAGATGCACAGCCTTCATTGCCTGCAGAGATGCCTTCTTACCTGTATTTTCTCTGAGCTGGCTGGAACAGCTTTCTGAAACGGATCAGAAAGCAAGGTGACTAAGATGCATTAGACTGAGGCACACCTGTGAAGCATATTTGCAGTGGCATGAAGGAGTGCCTTTGGTTAATAACATCAAGACACTGTTGCAGCACTCCAGCTTGGGGCAGGAGATATACCTAAATTTCACATTGCATTTGGTTTGCTTTTCCTGCTTTCTGCACCTGAAGTTCCTGCAGATTTTCACTACTTGTAAGAGAAATGAGATTCAGGCCCAGTATATTTTCTTCTAGGCTTCAGTCCATCTGCCTACTTACGTGGCAGAAATGTGTAGGTGGATCTCATTGCTGGTGTCACAGGTAGTGACAGACTGAGAGTAGACTACTGGGTATGCTTGTCATCACTTTCTGAGGGAGCTTGGATCACATAACTGTTGTGTGTCTTAGGCATTTCTGCTAGTGATTTGAATTTATTCCAACTGGGTTGCGTGATTTGTGTTGGTATGCCTTTCAAAAACCAGACCTACATCAGTCTTACACAAACAAAAGTGACTACGTGGTGAGGAGCTGTCTGTACTTGCAGTTGAGATCACCTTAGCTGCAAGAAAGGGGCTGGGGGAAAATCCTCTTCTGGCAAAGGGTCATTTGAGCTGGCTTCTTTGTCATCTATGCCATGACAGAAGTGTGTTCGTGCTGTAGTCTTGGCAGGATCCGGAAGGTGTAGCCAGCTCCTGTGTAGTCCATCTATATCTCCTGTGCTAAAGTGTCCTAGGAAGGCCAGGCGAAGTAATTATGGTTATCCTTTATGCCTACAAAGCATAGGAGTGGCACTCTTGACTTTGTTTCCCAAACAATGCTGGGGCAGAATGAGGCAGCCTCTGTGTCTATGTCACAGACAGCTGTTGAGATTTTATTGGAGTAGAGGTGGTATCAATTCTGGTAGGGTTGCTAGTTTTTCCTTTACTACAAACCCATGCCTTGACTTTGGATTTTTCTTCATAAAAGTGGAATACTTCTTTGTGTAGAAGAATATACCTGTGCATCTGCTGCCTTGCTATCTGCAAATATTGTCCCTGTTATTGCAAAGAGCAAAACACAACAGTATGAGGTATACCTGTGAGCCTTTTCACAAGACTTCTGTGAGCATCCTGTTGGGGAAATATACACCAATCCCCAGCTAAAGATTAGACCCTGCATTCTGTTCACTCCATGCATTTTTCTCTAAATGCAGCAATAATGTGTCACTTTCCGTGTTGGTTAATATGGTGTTTTTCTGTGAAATTCTTTGTGCAATGCGCAATGTGTATCACGTCCAACAACACACACATGCAGACACACACACGTGCAGAGACAGATCTGAGCTCAAATAAATCTGCACATCAGCACCTTCATTGAAATCAATGGAGCTAATCAGTTTCAACTAGCTGTGGATTTAGCCCATTTACTTTATAAATCAATGCAGTTTTCTTTTGAGATGAAAGATGCATTTTAAATCTAAGGTTATTGTTACTTATATCTCTGTAGTCTTCTGATGGAGAATGTAGGAAGTGAGTTATCTTGCTGAATATTGTGTATCAGCTTTGTTAAGAGCTGACATTTTCTTCTGAAATCTTTGCAGGCATATTATTATTATTATTGCTATTGTTATTGGCATTGTTTTTATTATTACTGTCATCATTAGCAATTTTAAAAATTGTTCTTAATAGTCTGTAAAAGCCATACAAAGAAATTTCACATGAAACTTGCCATAAATGTTTAGAGAAATTCCTATCCAAAGCGTTAAAGGAACTGAGGAAGAAAGAGCCCATTTATAGAGCCTGTATGAAAACCATTTCTATGCAGATCACTTAAGTATTTCTCACAATGAGAATTTTAGTGAACTCATGTATAAGGGCAGTGTAGGATCATGCGGAGCTTGTGGAAGCTTTGGCTAAGAAGAAATCAATGCCTTTCTATTGCTACTGGCCATACTCTGAAACAAGACAATACCTGGTGGTTAGAGGTACATGGAATTTGTGTTCGTGAGTAGAAACCCCAATGATTTCAAGAAGCTGATGAGAGGAGCACAACGGTTTGGGATTAGCAACCCGCAGCTGACGATGGGATCAGTGGGAGCTCTTAGAGTAGAAGCAGGGCTGAGGCAGAGAAACCAAGACTGTGCTCATATTTATGTACTGCCAAACTGGGTAGGTTAGTGCCTTTTTAAGATTTGTTTTTCATCCTGGAAAATGCAAAATATTTCATCTAGTAGTCTTGTCTGATTCCTGTTAGGGAAAATTTGTTCCATTGATTTGCATCAAAATGGTCTGTGTTCAACTACTTCAAAAAATAATATTCTGAGGGGAATGTGTATTAAATAGTCATTTTACTCCAACTGTTATTAACATATTGCATTATTAACAATATTATTATTATACTATCTTATTAAAATCAGTAGATCAGTAGAATGACTATTATTCCCAACCTTCATTTTGTGGCACATCCTGTGAGGGGCTCTCGGGGCTGTAGGAAGCAGCAACAGTTTTAGCACAGAATTTCCTACTACTTCCTGGCTGTTATGTGAGCAGTTGCAGTATCTGTCTGGATTGTATGAGCATCCTAGGCTTTTTGGACCATCTGTGCTTTGTGCTGTGTATACATTCCCTAAGACAGTCCTAAGGAACTTAGCAGTATGGTAAAATCTGTAGGTTTGCATGTAGGGGCATTATATGATTCTGAATATCTTAGTGTACTTTGGAAGTGGGAGCTAGTGGGGAATTGGGCAAGATGTCTTGCAGAGGTCTGTTCCAACCGAAATTATTCTATGATTTTGTTATTTCATATGGCTATAAGGGTGCAAGAATGAATTATTTCCTTAGAAGCATAGCTGAGCGGGCTCTGCTAAGAATGTAGTTTTGTGACACACAGGGAAGTACCACAAGACTGTGAGCTGGTCTAACTTGGAGCTACTGCCTAACCAAGACGAATCCACTTTCCCTTCCTCCATTCCTGGCTGATCATCCACTTTTGCAGTTCCTTTTGCTGTTGTTTTGACATTCGTCTCATCTGACAAGATGGTCAGTTCAGCTCCCTTAGTGTCACAGCACTTCGAGAGATGTGTAGCAAAGCACATTGCAGCGTTTGGTGCAGGTGTGAGGAAAGCAGCTGCAGAAAACAAAGGGTCCTTTAGGAAAATAACTCAATGCCTAATGGCAATGGGTTAGGCATGTTCCTAGGTAACCCAATGAGTGCCTGGAAAGCACTAGTCTTTTTGAAATCTACAATTTTCTGACTTCTGTCCTGTAGCCCTCACTGCCGACTAGTGTATCTTTTAATGATTTCACGTTCTAATGGGTCAGATATAACATTTCTGTGTTGACAAGCCGTAGGCACAGCATGTTACTTGCTTGAGGTTGTCCACCAAGGGAAAGGAATCAGATTGTATTTCCCTTCTAGTCAATTGTGATATTTCCAAACAGAAGCAGTATTTGCTCGAGAGATGTGCTAGTGTGTACCATTCAAATCAGACACAAGATGTTTTTGTGGGTACAGGAGAAGGGCTTTATATTGTTCCAGCTCTGACTCATAATTGTTACCTCTGCCACTTCATCTCCTGTGCTAAGCAACTCTCCAAACCTACATAAAGAGAAATAAACCTTTTTGCATCACAGCCCTGCAGAGCTTTGCTGTCATTTTAGCGGACTCATTATATATGTGTGTGTGTGTGTGTGCAGACACCCATTTATAGATGGGGATCATTAAGTTTGTGCTGAAAAATACATATTTATGTAGACACACCCACATGTGTGTATATAAATATATATGTGTTTCTATGTATGTATACTTAATGATCTATATATAAATCCATGTATGCATCATTGAGCATTAACGTTTTCACTGAGAGGATTTAATACAAGCTAGTCTGCCAACATTGCTGTGACTGCTGCCCTTGGCTATGTGTATGTTAGAAAATGTTCCTGGTTGAAAATGAACAGGTTATGAGCCCTGGCCCTTTCTAACACCTTCTCATTTACATGGTCATGCAGCTTTACCAGAGATGAAGTGGGAGCATTTTTTTTCCAGGAGACCCATAAAATTACTGGCAATCCATCACTGGGTGATGGAAGAGTGGGGCAGAATGAACAAGTAATTGAGAATTGTGGGAAAAGGTGAGATGAGTGCCAGCAGAGGTTTGAAGTGAGAAAGAGAGCATTACGAGCACAGGCCATACTGAGTCAGACTAGAGGTCCCTCTAGCTCAGTTTCACGCTCTAACAGTGGCAGGGTAAAGTGTGCTAAAAATATATATTAAAAAAATTTATCATTCCCTTGTACACTTTTCTCATTTACAGAGATTTGCAAATAAGGCATTTAGCCAAACATAGTATTCTTTGTACTTCTAAGACATTAATGATTTTTTCTACTTTTTGAGTTTGTTTTCCCCTAAACTCCTTTAAAAATTTAGCAGTCACATTATCGTGTGGCCAAGAGTTCCATGAGTTAACTCTTAATCTGAAGAACTGACTGACTTGTGGAAGACATCAGCAAAGTATGTACAGGTATGAAGGCAATGTGGACAGATTCTGATTAGCACTCAGCAGAGATTCAACAGACTGAGTGTGAGAGAGGGGCAGTAGCTCCCAGGTCCAAGCTCCCACCGAGTTCAAAATTACATGGGAGCCAAGAGTCATTTTCCTGTCACTTTCTGATAAGGTGATTATCATCTTTCCTGTTTAAGCAAGGCAACATTCACTGCCTTCTGCTCAAGTCTTGCTGTCACATTTAAAAGCTGATATAGGAAAGAAAATTACAAGCTGACACAATGTCCTTGATAGATTCTGCCCCTTTGCATAGGGGTAGGGAGCTACAGATCTGCCACCTCTGAGTGGCTGTGCTGAGAAAAGTAAGGCGAAACCAGAGAGGTGATAGAAAGTAGTGCCTTTGCTGGGATGTGGTCAGAGGAGCTGGTCTTCTCCCTGCTGGGCCAACCTTTGCCCTCCACAGTTGGCATCCCTGCTAGCTAGCAATCTCAGCAGACAAGAGGTGAATGGATGGCAGAAACACCAAGAGACTGTTTTTCTTAGAAGGAACTGAGGTTCTTGCCCAACATGCACAAAGACACAAGACGCAGCGTTCCTCAATTCCTGTGGCCCAGCAGAGGCCTTCAAACTCTCTTGCCAACGATCTGGTGTCTTTTCACTTCTTGAGAAAAAGAGAAAGAAGCTGTCTGAAAAAAAGACAGATTTTCTTCTGCAACTTCTGCTGCTGCTGAGCTCAACAGAAGATTTGGTGAAGAGGGAATCTGGAGGAAAGATTTAGCCGGAGGTCTGTAGAAAGCTAAATCCAACTTGCAGCTTCCAGACCAGAAAACAACAGAAGGGATCATGTGTGGTGGCTGTTGTGATGAAGGATTCTATCCTTATTTAGCTTTACTTCTTTTGGGAACCAGGGCTGACCAGCCAGCCTGTGCATATTAGGCCTACCAAAAGTGTGGGCTTTTTGAAAGATTGTAGGGCAGATTTCAAAACCTGGTTTATCCAAGTTGCGTAGGTACCATTAGATACCTAGAAAGAAACAGTAGGTTTTAATTGTTGTCCCTATTGTGGTTTTATCCTGCATTTCCATTTTCCTTTCTTTTTTATGTTTATTGCAATACCTGGTTTTAGTGTGACCATCTTTGTTATTGGCTATGGATTTTACTGCAAGGCTCTGATATGTCCTTGTGAGTTCATTGCACTGTCCTCACTCATGGGGCTGTGCAAACTGCAGTGTGTAAACCTACATAAGGACTCTTCAGAATAGGATCCATGAAATTAAAATGAATCTGTGAAAATAATGACTGCACACAGAAAGAAAAGTAAAATTTAAACTTGATCTGAGAACAAAAATTACAAATATAATTATTAAGTTAGGAAACCAAAATGATTGAGAGGATATTGGCATTTGCTATAGTGAGCTGTATTCCTGTATCATCTGGTCTAATTTCAAAACCTTCTGGAAATAATGAATAGCCGGGACTTTGCAAGAAAATGATCAATCTGCTAATGCCATCAAGTGACTTTACAATGGACAAGAAAATGTGTGTTATAGGAATTCCCATTTTATCCCAGCAGATGATCAGTTTATACCCTGGAGTAAGACAGTTGATTACCCATATCATTATCTTCATTTGCAAGACTTAAGAACATTATTAACGATCACAGATTAATCAGTGTCACTTCTTCCTCCCATCTCCCTCCCTGCCAGAAGAGTACTCTGTTCGTTAGCCTTTGGATTGCTGCATGAATTCACCTAAACAGTCCACAGAGGCACAATATTGATTGTGCTGCTGATACTTGCAGTATGAGCTGAGGTCTTTCTGTGGCACCTGAATAGACAAATCAGGTGATGAGAACGTCTGCTTAGAGTAATCTTTCCGAGACAGCATCATGTGATTTATTGGGCCTTAGGAAGAGGATGTCTGTGACCTGAGATCAGTTCCCAGCAGTTGCGCCATGTACTCAAAAGATTCCTGGCAGAAGCCATAACACATAGTGAAGGCACTGGGCTCTGTGGCATGTGTTGTCTATCTTTGGCTTTCTGGGGCAAACATTACTTTCATGGCTGTCAAGTGCTATTTATGGACAGTAGATAAAATATTATGCTAAAGAAATCTACATCTTGAGTTGTATTCTGCATGTAGGGAAATTGAGGCAGAACAAGGGACGTGCCCGTGGTCAGTCACTCAGCAGGCGGTCGTGGGGAGAGCTTGGCATTGAATCAGGTCTTCTGAGTCCTAGATGAGTACCCCACTGTGCAGACTTTTCCCGTTCCTTCGGGGGACGGAGATGCTAAGTCATGTCTGTAATGCTCAGACAAGGTGGATGGAGAGGTAAGGATGTGCAGGGAGGAGGTCTAGAAAAAGGTGTGCTGAGTGGAGGCTTTTATTCACTGAAGTGAATAAAAAAAGCCCTCCGCAGAAGGAGCCAGAATGAGCAGCAGGCTGATACATGATTTCTTTTCCCTAAGTAAAAGGACAGGTTTTGCCTGATGACAATACAATCCAGATTTTCTCATCTAGAGGCTAACGTGCTTTGTTTCTTGTGCTTTTAAGTAAGGACAGATGGGTTATAGTTCCTGTGCTGTCCTTCTGCTAGCAGCTGGGCTGGGCAGTACAAAGCACTCAGGCCTGGTGTGGGGTGCCCAGGGGTAGGGTGCTGTGCACATATATGTTCCTCAGTCTTTCACCTTTCCGTTAGAGCAAGTCATGAAATATTCTGGTGCCCTGATCCCACCAGCCCTCAGGGGACTGAGAAACCATATGGCCTCAGCACCTTTTCAGCTCAGCCTGGCCCTGATGCTGCATGGAGCAGAGGGTGGTACAGCACACCAGTTTATCTGGAAGCAGAGAAGGCTCAGTGCTGGGTTGGCTGCAGAGTTCACTCTAAAAAATTTTTCATCATTGGGCTGCAGTGAACGGTGGAGAGCAACTCTCCAGAGGAGCCATACTATAGTCTGAGGAATCATACATAGTTCAGGTAGTGCTACAAGCCTTTATTCCCAAGGAGAGCTTGTCCTTATATGGTCATTGTATATGGTTTCCTTGTTTCATGATCCCTTTGACCCAAACCTGTGAAAATTCCCTTACTGTAACTGGTCAGCCACCTCGCCATGCTGTTTTCCAGCCAGGTACAGATCTCATCCTCTCTTCTGAGCTGCCTTCTCTCTGATACCCTGTGCCAGGCAAAGCTCGTCACCCTGCTCCACCACAGACTGTCCCTGTCATGTCTTTGGAGCTTACATGTTCTGAGCAGTGGCTTCCACGCTTGTGTTAGACATCTCTGGTTGGAAATCCGCTGATTCATAGGATGAAAGATTGAAATGACTGAACATGCTGTGTTACCTAGCTTCTGGCAAAGGGGCAGCACCTGCCTCTGTTGCAACCACAGACCCATTAGTGGAGGAAACACTCAGATTGCTGATACCTGCCAGTATCTTTTCTAGAAGAGGGAGGCAGCATCTTCAAGTTTCAAAGCCATCAGAAAATGGTTGTCTTTGAGTGCTTCGAAGAAGAGAGAGAATGCTTCTGAAAAACAGCATTAAAAATTAACGTACTTTCCCAACCCCCTTCCCAGGTGTCTCACACTCCCTTTCATGTTGCTGGGATTTCTTTTGAAGCAATTGTCATGTAAAGTGGTTTGGGAACATTGGCAATAAATTTTTTAGAGACCAGATTTCAAAAGGTTTGGTTTATCATTCAGTAAGTTCTTATTTTGATAGCACTTTGTATTTAAAAGAAAAAAAAAAAGAATAATTAAAAAAATCCCTGTCTTCCTGATAGCCTTGTACAGCATTTGTGCAGCTAATGGAGAAATCGAGCCCGAACTGTAGGGCTGCTTTGTAATTATACGTTCTGTAGATCACTTACTAATTGCACTTGGCATTACTTGCTAACTAAAAGATCATGCTGTACCATGTCATTTGCAGTGGTTTTCCTCTTCTGCTGGCACTTTAAAGGAAGTGCCCATTGAGCTGATGAATAATCATCCCAAGACTGTTTTCCAAAGCTGAGGGAAAAGGGTCTGCCATGATTGTACTGCAGGATTTTTATTGCAAGATTTTGATTTTTCTCTGTATTAACAGAAACTCTTCCCCTGCCCATCTCCTCTGTCCCTCCTGACCTGGAATCTGGCAGTGGTGCAGCTTTCCATGACCAGGTCAATATGGATTGCTAGTCAGTGAATCTGGCCAACACTTTGAATTTCTCTTCTGTGGAAAATCTCCATGTCATGACATTCAGTTTCACTTGGAAATGGAAATAAACCAATTCCTTCAGATTTCATCTGCATGAGAAATTCTGTGAAATTCTGGTTTGACCCTTCCCCTTGGGAAACAATACAGACCAAGATTTTCTTGAACAAATTTGTCATCATGCAAGCTGCTGTTTGCTGCCAGTATATTCTGCTGTTGTTTTTTTCCTCTCTGAATAGTAGCAGTAGAACAAGGCCTTATATCTGAGATGATCTATGGGAATTACACTAATTCGTAACAGCTGAAAATCTTGATCCAAATGGATGGTATATTTTATTTGGAAGAAAATGCATCTCTTTCTTCTAGAAAAAAATGCCATTTTTCTTACTCTCTATCCACAGACAGAAGTACAGCAGCCCTGAATCATCACCCAGTTGCCCTCAGGCTGCTGTTCTAGTTAACAGATCAGCCAAAAGCAACTGAATTAAAAGCTCCAAAGTGGATCTTAAAGACAGTATTTATTGTTTAGGAAAAAAATTAGACAGTGTTTTTTGTTGGCAATTGCCTGCCTTTCCAGTGTCATCTTTCATCTTTTATGTTTCCTTTGTTTCCAGTCTCTTGCTCCCTGCATCATCTTGCCAGTCATGAGACAGTATAACTCTCCCTCTCCCTCTTCCACTCTCCTTACTTGCTGATCTGTGTCTTTTTGTTAGATTCTACTTTGTTGTCTCAGTCCCTTTCCATCCAATTTCCATGTAACTAGTGACCTCCTTTAATGCTAATTCCATCTAAATCCTAATAAAAAACAAGCGGGAGGTCACACAGCCCATTTGGTTTTCTCTGAAGTCATGGTTTATGTTTAATTCATGGGGAAATAGCTCATCTCTCACTCCCCATTCATAAAACCTAACCCCGCCAACACAATTTGCAACTGTTCCATTGCTGCCTGTGTGGTTTTGGCCCTAAAAGCTCAGCCTGCACATAGGAGCTAGTCTTGCTTTACTGCTGCTTTCTTAGAGAGAGATGGCTTCAGATCCAGATTTCGTAACAGGCCCTCTTTTTTGTGTGAAATTGTCAGCATTTTCTTTTATTGTCTCAAAAGCTATAAATGTCAACAAGTGATGGAGGTACATTTATGCACCAAGTCCTTCTGTAAGTGTGTGCACTGAGCCAGAATCTCTAGCATGGGCTCACCATTTTCTCAGGTAATGTAGGACCAGCATAGCCTGGCTAGTGGGGAGAAAAATCCAAACCAAATCGAGGCAGTTATGGAAGTGAGAGAACCTTGTACAGGGACATAGTCAATTCTCAGCTAGAACTAATATGTTTGGCTGGATCTTGACTTTTTCTGCTAGGCCATCTGCCCATCTCTGGTCTGTTACCCATCACTCTGGATCAGACAAAATGGCAGCAACTGGTTTGTGTTGCCTCCATATCTTCATGCCGTGGTGATGCTGAACTAATCTGTTCTTCTGGAGCACAGAGCACTGTGGTGTAAAGTACAATAACCCACAACAAACCCCAACTCAGATCTGGCTAGGCTTCTTAGCTCCATCCTAGTGCTGGTTGTGTAAGTGTCAGAACAGGTCTTGCAGAAGAGCTTTATTCTCCAAGCTTGCCAAGAGCCACAGGAATGGAAATGCAGAGCTTAAAACATATGCAGGCTTTACCTGGCAACTGCTTAGGTCCACATCTACACAGCATGTCAAAAGTTAAATGTCTTTAGAGTTCACGAGAGCAGACCAGCCAAATTTGAATAGCTCTGGTCCTTGACTTTTGCACTGACAAGTCCAAACTGATGCTGTATGGACCTACCCTGAGTGACTATGAGTCAACCCATGTGATATCTATCCAAGCTGTTTGTAGAGAGGAACTCTCCAGTCTTTGCTATGGCACAGAGCTCTGCTCATGAAACCACATTGTTGATATTTGCTGGGAAGGGAGGTTCACCTTGGATACCTGGCTAGCTATTAAAATTGCAGCTGTAGCAACATGTGCTTCTCTTTGCTGGACATCAAAGAGAGAATGAGCACGTTCGGTTGTGGTGGATTAACCACTCAGTGCTCCTGTAGCTGTGATTGACCAGATCTGGGGCTCCCCCTGGTTTTGGTGAGAGAACTTCGTATCCTCCAGGGGACTAGAAAATAAACACACACTTGTTTCCTTACCAGGAGGTGTTTCTTCCAAGTTGTGCTTCATAGCACTTCTTGGGCTTGCCCATTAAATAACTGCTTCTAGCACTACCTGTTAGAGGCACAGATGTAAATAAAGAGGGATTTTAACTGAGATCAAATGGAATCTTGCTTGACTTTCTCCCTCTACATTCCCACAACAAAAGCACAGATTCAGGCCAGCTGAAGCATTTACTGATTTGGGTGATTTTACTGTTGGTGATTTTTTGCTTGCTAAGACACTTCCTCTGCAAGCATTTTTCTTTTACAATAAAAGGGGGAAAAAAAAAGCAAGGTTGGTTTCAGGCTTTCCTAAATGAAACAGTCTATTTATGATGACACTGCAATTACCTTTTCTTTCAGTATTATCAATTAGAGTATATATTTGGCTCTCTTTCTATCTAGCTTTTTGTTGATCCATCCATCTATCTGCTTGTGTAGTTCATCGCAAAAGGTGCTGTCTATCAAGTATATTATATTTTTTGCTTGTATTTTTTTTTTTTAGGTATTCAAAATGCTTAAAACTTAAACAGTCTATTCTGTAGGGCCTAATCTTGTTAAAATCTGACTTCAGAGGCCCCCAGGGTACTTTGTGAGAAGCAAAATGAGGTACCTTTTCATCTCTCACCTTGTTGATGTCCAGTGGAGGAAAAATGCTTTAGAAAGGAGGGTACATTTGATGTTTTGTGTAGTGAAGATGACCTTATCAGCTGCTTCCTTCCTTTGTATCCTCAGTCATCTGTCTCACTGATGGGCACAGCCGAGGACAGGAGGCATTACTAGAGATTTTGAGCATAGTCTCCCATTACATGCTAAGGAGCTAGGCTGACTAGCGAAGATAAAAGTCCTCCATCTATATCCAGACCAGACCAGCCAAATACAGACAGCTTCAATGCATGCTTGCTCCATATAATGTCCTGCCAGTTTACTTCAGAAATGATAGAAGGGGACTTGATTTAGGCATGAGAAAACATTTGCATTTCCATGCTTGGGCAGCTCATCTGAAACTGCCAGCAGGGATAGATCCAGATGGATACAGCTGATGCCTTTCCTGTGAGCAATACAGGAGGCTATTACTTGAGAAGATCTATTTCTCATACACTAGGCAGGGACAGGGAATGAATCTATGGACCAGAGGTGGATGAGTTGTTATCTTGTGACCCTCAATTCATTCTGTTGACCTGTCAGGAATGAGCAGTATTGAATTACATAAAAAGCACAACTATTAACAATGCAAGGAATGATAAGGCAAAAGCAATGCAATTTGAGAAGAGAACACTGTATAAATGTAAAAAGCCTTTTAAATAGTTTCTATACAAGGTTATCCAGTCAGTATATACCGCATTTGCAAGTTATTGTGTATTTAAAAAATTAATGAAAGATATAATTATAGCAGCATTACCAATGACCTTTTGCAAAATGCCTCCATCATGAATCTGTAGCCATTTCAGAATTGTTTTCCAGGTTCCTAATAATTTTTCTGATAATTAATGATATCCAGCCCTGGCAATAAAAGCCTTGCCTTGTTTCTCCAAAGAGGGGATTGGGAAACGTTTTCTGGTTTCCTAGCAATGGTTTCACTGTGAATTATGCATAGAGCCAGTTGAGAAGATGCTGTCCTATTAGCTAAGACTTTATGTGGAGTTTTAACTGCTTACTCTGAGGGACCGAACAAAATCTATCCTGTCTAAAGCCTGTAAATTACCATTCTGTGGCTCAGGTTGGAGAACCTTTGTTAAATTGAGCTTAGTCAGAAAACTGACTCTGTTTAAATGTCATCTGGGCTCTTGTATTTATTGCTTTTCAAGGACTTCAAGATCAGACTGCTTAGATGGAAAAAATCAAAACATACTTTTTGTGTTGGCTTCACAGAGTTGGACCTTGAAAACCCAGCTCCATTCTTTTGTCTTCTATCCTTGCAACAAGTAATTAAGAGCTTTCAGTTGGACGATGGTAGACAAAGTTATTGAGGCAAAATTCATAGTACTTTATGCCTCCTTCTCCCCTGTATCATCTTGATAGTTTAGCTATATTTATTAAAAAAATCCACCTCCCTAATTTAGTGAGCAGACACTAAGTAAATGAGAAACAAAGGCACATGGGAATCAGATAAGTTAAATGAGATGATATCTTCAAAGCAATGTGAGGATTCACCACTTGAGTAGGGAAAAACAAACTCCCACCAATCTCTTTTTCCATCTCTTTCCTTGGGACTTGTTTTGTCCAGCTACACTGGATACAGAAATCCAGATGTACGTACTGGAGCACTTAATGCTAAGCACTTACTGATAGCCGAACTCTAGCAGTTTTAAGATGTTGCATCTCTCTGCTGTTTGCCTGACCCTCTGTGTTGGGCCTAGCCACCCCAGAACAGATATGGTGGGGAGAGGTCTTGTGTATGCATCTTAGTCAGTATGGAAGAATATCCAGTGATGTAGTTTACGGAACTGATGAAAGCAGGGTTCAGCTGCAATACCTTATTTTGCTCAGTCAGGGTTTGTTCCCTGTGATGGTTTGTTTAGCCCGTTTTTAATTCCACAAAAGAGGGGTTTCATCACTTTTCAAGGAAAGGTGTTTGAGAGTCCGGTGGAGCCCCATGGATAACTTAGCACTCTTTTCCATTCCTTATGTTTGCTTACTCTCATAGGAGTTTCAAATGTACAACAGACTCATCTTAAAATGTACCGCAACCTTCATCGTGTTGGCTGGTCAATCAAAAAGTGCTGTAGGTGTTGGGGTTGCATTTATTATTGGTGAGCAGTACTCGCAGGGTCTGATTGCTTGCTAGCTTCTCTGCATAGGAGCAGCTCTTATCTCTGAAGGCTGCACCGCAATGGTTGATCAGGCTTAAGAAGCTTTTTATTAGGAAGGCGGGGGGAAAGTTACTACTTTAGGAATCAGGTGACCCAGAACCATCTCTGCAGCACAGAGGAAAACATCCCTCTGTTCACATTCCTCTAATTACATTTAGTGTAGTATTGTTTCCATCTAAATTATAGCAATTATATACAAAGATCTTCTTTGAAATCATTTAATTAAAGAGGAGCTAATGCTCTGTGCTTTTGGAATGCTAATATATTGCCTTCCACTTAGGAAACTTTGGTTTTTTCCATTAATTATCATTATCATGGAAAAATTTCAATGACAGAGGGATTTTTGGCTTATTTTAATTGATTTAAAAAGCAAGTGGTTCTGGTGATTTTTTGTAAAGCATCACGAAGCCTTTTGATGTCTTTCCGGACAGTTAGCTAAGGGTCAATCTGAGGAACAACATTTTCCTTGAGATGCATTGGCTGCTAAAGTGTTTGATTTCTCCAGCCCTGTTATCTTCAGGGTTCAGACAAGCGTTTGTGTTTGATTATGTTCTCCCCTCCTCTTGCTATGTTTTCTGTGTACTAAACACCCAGGTCAAATCCTGAACTGGTATAAATCTGCCGGACTAAATGATTGCCGCCTGCTGAGTTGCTGCTTTGCAGGAATGACATTTCAGTCATACATCACATCCAGGACAAACAAGATTCATGGGAGAGCTGCCCAGCTGTGCAATAGTACTATGACCAGGCATGCACTCTGTAAGAGTATGTGCTGAAAGCAGTTGTGGCGTAAGAGCTGGTGGGATTTACTCGGTACCAAGGGAAAGTGTGGAGTAGAACTGGAGTTAGAACTCCTACTTGAGTACAGCTTTGGAGGGCTTCTGCATACCCCCTCTGTGCTATTTCCCATTCCTCCCTTCTCCCTCCTTCTCCCAACAAGTGCCCTGGCACCACATATTGCTATGGTTTCTGTGGGTTGGTCTTGGTCCAGGATGTGCCTTCTGTATTGAGGAACAGGAATTGCAGTTTCTTCTGTAGCTTTGCCTGAATGCTGTGCTGTTTTGTATCGCTAATACCCCACAATTAGGACTACACTAAGAAATGTTCTGAAGAGTGAGCAACAATCTGCCTAATAAATCCATTCCACCACACAAGTCCTTCCCCACCTACTCATTTCTAACCTGTGTATGCATTTATCACAGGTTCTTATTGTATCCTCTCCCTTTCTTGTCAGCTTCTTGGAGCTTGCCTCTGCGGGGCAGAACTTGGATATAGAAAGGTGTCCACAGCAAACCCACAACTCCAGGCTTTCAGATCTCCCCCCCACCCTTTCCCTTCCTGATACCCATGAGCTGAGACAGGTCTAAATGGGAGAACATGACTGATTCCTGGATGGTCTCTGTTTCATGAAAAACAGCACAATTCAGAGGAGTTTTGGTGCAGTCTACAGGAGAAGTCGTTTGGGCAGTGAGGGGAGAGCAAAGCCAACAACCCTGTCTGATTACAGTGTAAATTAAGATGAACTAGAGTAAGAATGCCAGCACACTAGGGACACAGCAGGATCTGGATTGCAGATAGTGCTTGGAAACTCAATAGATGTTTTCTCTTTTGTTTCTCTTTCACTTTCATGGGGAAATTTGTAAATCATCTGTCTCCCTCTTTCTTTTTTAGTCTGGAATAATTAAAACAACAAAAACTAATCTCATAAGTGGCTTGGGTAAAAATGTAGGTTAGTGGAAGATTTGGTATAATAAACCCCCCATTCTTTCTCTGTCCTCTAAATCTCGCAATAGGGGTGATACAATGACATTTCATAAGTGTCAGAAAAGATTTGAGTTTCAGTACGTACAGAATTTTTAAAATCTGGAACTTGTATTTTAGATGAGGTTTTAGTTTCTTTTATATATTCAAGATAGCTAAGAAGTTGGCATGTTATAATGACAAAGCAACTACATTGTTGTTGGTTTTTTGTTGTTTATGTGTACTGAGGTGTTCCTCCTGCCAATAAGAAGCTGTAGTTTTGTTCATGGCTTTTGAAGTCTGGTCACCCATCCTAATCTCCTCCTATTACACACCTCTTTGGAAATCCAGCTGCAGTTGATTGAAAAACTGCTCCTTACTGAGAAAATCACAGCTGGCCAAGGGAATAGGCTGTTACTTGATCAAAAACTGAACACCCCGCAGCACTCATGCCATGTTTCTGAATGGATGGAGTCTTTTGTCTGGGTACCTGGTCTTATTTATTAATTAAAGAATGTTTTTGCTATGATTTTGCTTGCTTTCGTGAAGGTGTGAGTTTCCAACATGTAGACTCCCTTAGTATTTGTGGTGAATGCTATTTGGTGATGTGTACCAGCAGTGCTCATTGTTTCTTTGGTCCTTCCCTTCCAGACACTTAACCAAGCACATAGCTTTCTCTGCATGTGAAGGAGGGCCATATAGTTGGAATGGCATTTAGAAAGACTTGTGTTCAGCAACCAGCTCTGCTGCCAACGTTCTGGTCCAAGCTTGTGGAGAAGCCTCTGGTGCTATTCAATTTTGTATGATCTTTTTCATCATCCCAATTGTAACAGATCTGTGCCTCAGTTTTAAATTACAGCCTGAGTCCTTCCGCTATTTTTTGAGGGCTGACCCTTCAGCTCCAGCTGCTCCTGTATACTGCCTTATTCAGTACAATTCAGTACTAACTAATTCAGTACAACAACTCTGTTGCCCTGGAGTTGCATGGGAAAATGTGTGATTTTCATCCTGAAAATTAACTTATCACTTATTACTTAGCTAGATGAACAATGGAGTGTGATCAGTGACTGTTGATGAGTGACCTGCTCAGAAGAATTAAGAAAAAACTCTGCTGATAGCCTTACAGTGGTGATAGTTTATAATTCTACTCCTAATAGCTGCAGTCAGCATTAAACAGGTGGAAGGGATGTTGCTGTCTTTGCAGGTCGCTTACCTACAGTCCATATCCCAAATATGTTATTTCAGGTGTTTCTTTTACAATTCATTAAGTAGTAAGTTTGTGCAACACAAAAGTTCAGCAGTAAAGAAACTGAGTCAGCTAAGAAAGGCTTGATTTTGAGACAACCAAACCCATATATTCATCAGAATAACTCCCTTGACATTAGACACATTACTTTCTAGTCTGGTTGTTTATTGTTCTTGAGTGATACCTCACTGTCTGTATTAGACTTGGGGCCCATTGTGCTAAGTACTAGAGGCACGGAAGACCTTCCAACACAGGCTATAGAAGGGGTCAGGAAAAGGCTAAAAAATCCTAGGATGTTACAGGAACAGGAAAATGTTATTCATGACTGAATAGCATTTTCTGGCATCAAGCTCCAAGACTGTGTATTAGTTTCTGCAGCTGAGATTCATGAGAAATTATTTGCTTAATGGAAGCATATGTCTGGCTGACTCTGGCTCTTTCTTTTTTCTCTTCCATGCTCAGAGTTTTCGGGCACTTCAGTCTCCGTTCTGAATGGCAGCTGGTCAAGGTGGACTACAAGTCTCTCTTCAGCCGAAGGTGTAACAAAGATGACTACCAAACCTGGCACCTGCACAATCAGGTATTCCCAGTGTGTAGGGAGGGGATGATGGGAGTTCCTTTTCCCATATTCTGTGTTGCCAGGTAGGAATGTACTTGTTCTTTTCAGCAGAGCATATGGATTTTTTGCATCCATCAAGTCACAGTTCTAACCTGTTGATGCTTTACTTCCCCTGAAGCGTGTGCATGAATAAACACGGGGCTGGTCTTCTCTGGGCAATTTAGGGAGATTGTTAACTTCTCTTTGTATGAAAATATTCCATTGCACCAGCTGGATCTTTTTGCCCTCAGTGCTCAGGGCAATGTAAAACCTCACCTTGTGACTGAATTGTAGGAGACACTGAACTCTTTGTAGCTCTGTCAGTGACTCATGAAAATAATTTTCTCTTACTTTGTCTCTATTTTCCCTACTCAAAAATGAAAATAAAAACATTTATTCATCCTGCAGGTCCTGGAGGTGTCTGTAAAACTCTGGGGAGCCCTTGAATAAAAGACACCAGAGAAGACCAAATTATTTCATTCTGTTCAAAGATACATTGCTTTTCATACACTCTGGCTTATTTTCACGCTGGATATATTTAGGTCCTGAAGCCACTAGAACTGAGAGAGCTCAATACCCTCTGAAGATTACTTATGAGTTACTGGCCACCAGTATGATGTCCCACTCCCTGCAGGGCAACATAACTAGAACCAGAACTATTGGCTGTGATATTCCCGAATGAAATCCATGAATTAGAAATGAGCATTAATTTGGCAAAGATGTATTGGATAACTGAAGTCATAGAATTGAATAAATTAAAATAATTTAAATGAAACAAAGCAAAGACATGTGTGTAACCAGGCAGCCATCTTGGGAATCACTGTTAATGGGAAAGAGAAGTATTTCAATTAGGTATTGTCTTTTTTTCTTACTTCTTTGCAGACAAATTATTTCTGCATCAGAGTAAATTCTGCTTGTAGCAACCCACCTAAATGTCAAATGTTTATTTTACATTAGCTACTCGCAGTAGTGCTCTTGGAAACCTTTGTGTTCAAAAAGCCCAGTATAACACACCATCAAAATTATTTGAGGTCTATAACAAAGCCAGGTCTATCGAGGAAAGAGGAGGGGAGCCAGGAGTCCTGGGTTCCACACCTAGATTTTGTCCCTGCCCTGGATTTCAGTCTTGGGCACTTATTCCCATAGCAGATTTCATCTGACATACGGAAGAAACCCTGGACTACATCCACATTGCTTTTTCAGGATAATTCAAAGGACTAGATACATTGGTGGATGCCTTCTGATGTATGGCATAAGTGGGTGTGATGGCTTAGGCACCCAGGCATTTTGGGCACATTGTCATTAGCGTCCCAACTCAGTGCTGAACACACTGCTCTCCCGGGTCCTCTCAAGGTGGCTTTTGAGTTTGCAAAGCCACAAAAGGGAGCTAGACTCTTAACTCCCAACTCTCCCAGTGGTAATTGCTTGCTTTCATTGCCTTTTGTGTCTTTTGACAAAATGCTCCATTTAGGGCCCAGCTGCCACTACAACTCTCTGTTTTTCTTTCTCCTCTTGTTCCTTGGCTGCTGAAGGGGGAGCCTTGTGTCATGGGAGAGAGGAAGATCTATAAAAAACGCAAGCCTGGAGCCCAGTGTTCCCTAGGTCGGGACTATTCCAAAACTGTGGTGTCTGAACCATGTGTCTGTGGTCAAGGGGACTTTGAGTGGTGAGTATGTGGCTCTGGGGACTTTTGCAGGGACTGTGTTTATAGCGTTGTCAGTGACTGCGCTACCACCCAGACAGAAAACCTTGCAGAGAAACTGTGTCTCATGCAGTTTTGTGGCTGTGATGGTACCATATAGCATAGACGTGATCCCCATACCTGTTGTGGGAAGGAGGTGTCCCCTTCATCTATGGGAGAGATTTGTTAATCTCCATGAGAAATCCAAGACTGGAATTCAAAAGCAGAAAATTGCAAGTACTGATTGACATTTTTTTGTCCATCATTCTAGAAGAGTGACAGCCATGACTCTTCTCTGGTCCAAAGCATGTCCCTTACAGGAGAAAGAAGGAATTTCTCTGTCCTCACTTCCAAGGTCATTGAATACCTAGGGAGCAAGCTAGCAAAACATGCACATTTTTATCATTATTCCTTTGAATTCCGGGGAAGCATTTGTTGCTTTTTAGCAATGTTTTATTGAGAAATTTCTGAAAGGGCTTCTGTGACATGACTGTACAGCCCACCCTTGTCAGATGTACCTACTTGTTTTGCATAAATATTGGTGTTTCTAATTTAATGGGGCCATAATTTCCAGCTTTAAGGTCACTTTGAAAGCAGCTTAAAAATAAAACAGGGAAAAAATGAACCACTGCTTGATATTGTTTGACAATCAGGGATAGGAGATGGAAGAATGCATAATAGTCAGAAGCCCTGCACAAGGAATTCCTGCAGGGAACCTGTGATAGGCAATATTTCAAAGATTTAAGACTGTCAATAGCTGTGATGTTTGAGCTTAAATGATCAGAACTTCATTTAAATGGAGTTCAGAATAGCCTGAAAGCAGATCAGCTGCGAAAACATTTTCATTTTTATAGTAAGTTATCAGGATCAGTGTCTGATTTGGGATCAGTGTGATTCCTGAAGACTTCACTTACCTTTGAATCCTTCCTGAAGAGGTGTGAGGCATGCAATCTGCACACTTATTTGGACTTAGGCCAGCTGAGACTCACAATTCTTTTAAGAACATGGGCACATTGAAATGCAGCAAAAATGAATTAAAAATATAGAACAAAGTGTTTTCTTGAATATTGGAGTAGGTTGGCTCTAAGAGAGAGGTTCGGGGATATAGAACAGAGATTTTCATCTTATCTGGGTGGATGTTTAATTTGTTCCTAATGCCAAAATTACGTCTGAGACTCCTTAGCTTGACTCAGGAGATCTTTCCCCTTTGTTCTCATCATGGGAACTTGCAGGATGAACAAACTATCTTGCCCTGCAGTATCTGCCCTTGGCATTGGCGTATGCCTCTGAGCTGCTGAACCAAGCACCAATCTCCGGAGATGCTTATGAATTTGTGTGCTTTTTTTTTTCCAGCTTTGTGCCTCACCAGCTTTCACAGTGAAGCTTGTCTTTTCTAAGCTGCAAGTGGAAAGCTGTGGTAGCTAAATTGGCCTAAAGTGCTGTTCTGCCTTAAAAAGGGTCTGCATCAGAATGCACCTTTTCAATCAATCGACGTGTTCCTTGCACGCGTTCAGTATCATTTTTGCTTAACTTTCCCATTACCATGAGAGAATATTGCTGTTAACCTTGTCAGTCCTGCAGAGGAAATGCAGTTAGAGGACAGAAATGTGGCTTTTGTTTCAAACTCTGTGCTGCCAACAGGACTGTCAACTGGCTTCCAATTGCAGAATTGTTATAGCTGGTGATGGAGAATCAGAAGAACCAGCTTGAGTTTAAGGGTGAGTTTTGATGCTAGTCTGCGGGGCTGACTGGAAGAAGGTGTGGGGCAATCAGTTCAAAGAAAATACTAGCGGTGCTGGAAATGGGGCACCAAGCTTGATTATCTTAAAAGTGATTTTCAGAGAGGAAGGGTGGACTCATCTTCTCTGACTTGTGACTTCTAAAGGATGAGACAGGTACTTAGTCAGTGGCAAGATACAGGTTATTCTAGAGTATGATTCATCTGCCTTCTTTTGGACGTCAGTATGAGAAGGGGAGGTGCTGAGAAGTGCCTTTGCTCTCCGCTGACTAGAAGAACGCTCTAGGCAGGGAGCTCATGAGGATACGTCCACACTGTAGGTATCTACAGTGGGAAGAACAGCTCCTACTCTCTCCCTTGTCGCTTTTGAAAAGGAAAGACGTCCACCCAGCCTTTTCTGGCTGGGTTCACAATTGCCAGTTGTTCCTGGAAGCACTGACAGGCCTGTCTCTTGTGTGTGAACTGAGCAGGTCTTGTGGAGTGTCAGGGAAAGGAGGAGGGCCTGCAGCTGGGGTTGTGTGAGTATACTGACCAGCAGGTCCCAACAGACAGGCCCTCTGCTTCCCCAGTAATTAGGTTTGGAGGCTGGTTATGGTGACAGAGCATCCCACGCTACTAGGTGTGATGACGCCTGCCTTCGAGAGCTGTGCAGACAGGACAGATGACGGCAGGAGCCCTACAGCACATGCTGGGAGGGCTGTGCTCCCTCCCATTTGGTCACAACGCCCTTGCCCCTGTCTGCCTCATGTTGCAGTGCTGTTTCCTGCTGTTAGATGTAAGGCTGATATGAATTTCAGGGGCATAAATCATGATCCAGGGCCCCAGTTCAACAAATCCTCACGAGTCAAGATCGGGGGTGACTCCTGCAAACCCTCGCAGTCATTTCCAAAAGCAAGCCCTGGCCTTTTTCTGACAGAGAGAATGGCAGAAGGAACTCAGAATTGTTATTAAAGTGCTCGCTGATCTTTCTTTTCCCTCCTCCTGCTTCTTTATTTACTCTGTCAAGATAGCTTTCCTGAGAAAGACAGCGCAGCAGCTGGACTTGATTATTTCCTTAACTTATGCAAACCCTGGGGCTTATGAGAAGGAAGGTGGGCAGCATGCGAGGTTTTAATATACATTTACCAGAAGTTAATGAACAAGCACAGAACCTTGAGGGCATACAGCAATGTTGTCTTTAATTTTATTAAATATTTATGCAGCTCTTTTCTTCTTTGGGGCAAAGTACAGCTCCTCCTGAATATTTTTAATTACCAAGTCACTGCTAGGCATTTTTGACTGTGCAGGTCGGACCCACTGAGAATGATTAAATTGAATGTTGAGAAAAAGAGCATTAGGGAATCTCTGAACCTTTTAAAGTAGCTTGCAGAATTTTTGCCCTCCAAAAAAGGAACAGTAGCAGCCTGGGTCACTGGGGACATAGCACAGTTTTGTCTCACCAAAGCTCTTCCTAGAGACTTTCTGCTGGCAGTTCAGACTCTTGAGTAGGGGAAGGATAAAACTCAGTGTCCTAAAGGGCACAGAGAGCTTTCAAGGCAGTGGTTTCTGTAGTGTTTGTGTTTCCACAGAGGTTTAGTTTGTTGGCATTTGTTAACCTGCTTCAGGCAAAAATCCAGAGTCTCTTTTCATTTGCCCTTTGAATCCAGCCTGGCAATGAAGGCTATGCATAGAAACCTGATCCAGAGCCTATTAAAACTTATGGAAAGCTTTGAATTAATCCTATTGCTTCATCATTGTACTGGCATGCAAAGGCAGCTGTAAAAAGAAGTCTTGCATGTGGTTGTGTACAGTTCCACTCTTTGGTGGTCCAAGGAAGCATCAATACCCTGGATTACCTTCCTCATGTGACACAATACCATGTAATCCTTAGACTACCAACTCGGCTGTGTTGTTTTAGTTTAGTGTTGGAAAAACATTGGCAATATCTTTCTTTCAGGCCAGTCATAGCTCGGTCAGAGAGCAGGGAGGCCGTTAACATACATAAATAAATATACATACCTTGGCTAGTTGTTCAGGAAGTGCGCTTGGTGGTTTATATTCCAAACTGCTTCATTGGAAAAAAGCGACATTAGATCTTGGAATTAGTCTGGTTTGTTCTGAAAGCAAAGACTGCAAAAAGCAAGCAAACCAAATGAACCAAACAAGTGAAATTATTTGAGGTTAATAGGAAAAGACATTAACAATTCAGTTTTCTTTCTGAATCTCTGCCCATTTTTTGTTACCAAATGAAACACAAGTCCTCCAGTGCTCTGCAAGGTTGGTAGTTCCCGGTGTTGTCAGGTATCACATACCTTCTGTGAACTGTGTTCCTGCCTCTCAAACTAACGAAGCACTTTGTTTCTGGATGAGCCCAATCCGTGATGTCGTGCCATCCGGCAGAGACCCACCAACACTTTGGGGGACAAAAACATCACCTAAAACTGTGAGCTAAATCTAGTGAATGGGTACAGTGATGCACTCATGACTTGTCTCTGTAGTGACTATGGATATGAGAGGCACAGCAACAACCAGTGCGTCCCAGCCTTCTGGTTCAGCCCGTCCTCCCTGTCCAAGGATTGCAGCATTGGTCAAAGCTACTTGAACAGCACTGGGTAAGTGAATCTCTCTGGTTTTGGTGACCTTGCAGTAGGCAAGAGAACCTGGATGGTTCTTTTTTCTCTGCATCCCACCTGGCTCTTTTCCAGTCTTATTTGTGAGGTAATGTTTGCAGCAGCATCTGTATGGAACATTGCCTCATTCCTTAGAGACAGGGAGAAGCACATTAACATAAGTGACATGTAGATATTGTATTGCTATCAAGTGATGTATGATCCCTGGAGCCTAGACTTGGAGCTCCCCTTTGCTGCAAAATTAAAACACGAATCAAGAAGGTCTATCTGAGAGACACCTGAACATTTAAAAGGACAGGTTCAAGGTATTTCACATCGTTTTTCATTGAACTTCTTCCTATCTTACAGACCCTATTTATACAGCTTCTGGCAAGGCTCAAATGAGCAATTTTTAGCGTCTTTCCCCCCCGCCCCTGCCATTTTCACTTTGTATATACAATGCCTTGCGATTTCAGACAAGCTACATATGCTGGTTTCTTTTGGTTTTACCCAGAACAGATGGCAAGTGTTGGTTTATTATGGTAGTGTCGCTTTGCAAATGCTATTCTGTCATTTGGGAGATGCTCTGAAACTCTGGTTGCACTGGTTGGTGCAAAATTGTGATGTTACTTCTCAGGCAGTGCAGGCCCTGAAGACTTTGCAAGGCTGCTTCTGAGTCCTGGGTCCTGCATGCTCGATTGTTAGGACAGGGTTGTTCATGGCTGGTTGATGCGAGTGGCTGAACAAAGTGAGGGGCTGCTGGGAGTCTGGAGCCACTTAACTTCAGAGACCCCCCTTTCAGCTGAAAGATTTCTATAAATATGGAATATAATTACAGGAGCCCTGGCCAGTATGATTGCTTGTAGCCTTCTTGAGAGAGAACACGAAGAAAATAGTTGGGGTCTGTGCCTTCTTAACCAATCCTGTATTTTTACTGTGAAATTACTAGAAAGCGTTAATCCCCCTCAACAACACTGGGAATAACCAAGTGTCTTGCTAGTTAGCTAACCTCTCCCAAGAAGAGCCAAGAGAAAAACCCCTTCCTTGAATCATTTTAAAATTGGACTGGACAAAGCTCTTGGCGGATCATTCCAAGGGCCTTCTAGCAGAGTAGAGGCAGACAAAAATGTAATAAAATCATAACTAAAAAGCTGGGATGCAGGGTGCAGCCCTGCAGGCATGGGGAGTTGACGGAGTTCTCTGCCTTTTAGCAGTGAAGAGTAATTCACCTCCACAATGTGTGTCTGTTCTCAGCGATACTGCTGAAAATCTCTGGAGAAGGTTGGATTGTGATTTGTTTGGCTTTCTCCAATGTAATAAAGCATTAGGTTTCTTTGATTCTTCCTTTCAGTGAGGGAACCATGCAGGCAGTTAGCCTTTGAAAAAACACATACATTAATATGGAGAAACAAAACAAAAACAAAACAAAGAAACTTTTCTGCCCACCGATTGAGCCCAATCTCCTTTTGTTACTGTTCCCCAGGTACCGACGGATTGTGTCTAACAACTGCACAGATGGCTTGCGAGAGAAGTACATGGCCAAGATGGAGAAGTGCCCTGGAAAAGCACCTCGGGGACTGCACATCCTCACTACTGATGGAAAGTTGGTCACGGAGCAGGGGCACAATGCCACCTTCATCATCCTTATGGAAGAGGTGTGTTAGTGGTCTCAGCAAAGCTTTCACTGCATGGCAGGACTGGCACTCTTTTCCTTCACCTGTCAGGCTGCTGAGAGGAAAATAGTGATCAGGTGGTGTCATGAAATGATGAACACCTGAGATTTAGGAGAACTAATGGAAGATGGCTATATATGAAACATCCAAAGAAATCATATTGAGTCAAGCCAGGGGAGTATTTGGCTGGTTATCTTGTCTATCTGTGATGATGAAACCAATGCTGAAGCAAGATAGATATGGTCAAAAATATATTTCCCCACTAGTTTCTTGCTGCCTCCAGTGAACTGCAGTTTATGGAGTTTGTGAGGCAGAAATGGTGTCTCTATGCCTAATAATTCTGTTTCTGGGATGAAAAGCTTTAGCTGAAGCTTTGCTGGGAAAGATTAAGAACAGTAGGAAGCATTTTCAGACTCATGGGGAACAGTGAGGGACATTATTGTCTTGCGGTAGGAATTGAACCTCCTCAAACCACCTCTATGCTCCTCAGCCCATATCTATCTTATTTATTTCTTGGTATGATTCCCTCTGTAGCCAACAGTAGTGTAAGTGATACCAGGCCATGATGGTGCCTGAAGCATCAAAATATTGAGGCACTTCTGGTGATCTCTCTGAGCCACGTACCCCTCTGTTTCGCCAACATGTATGGTGCAGCCTGTGTCACCAAGGCTTGTGGCTTACTGGAGGGTTGGATAGCTAAGGAAGGCACTTGGTATGTATTCAGGCTGACATGAGGGTTTTTCAAATGATCTTATGCCTCTTCTGGTCTGTGATTTGATTTGGTGTTTAGGGATATATGTGACTGCACCACAGAAAGCCCTGTTGTGTTTGCAGCTGCTGCATTCCCCTGCTGGCTTCTGGCTGCCCATGGAAGATGTCATTGGAGGTCCAGCAGTGATTTTCCCACAATGGATTGTGTTACATCTGTTTTCTGGTTAAACAGAAGGGTCAGCTCACAAGCTCACTTCTAACGTCTTTGGGTATCTCAGGAGGGGCAGTTAGGGAGTGAGGTGGTGTTGGAGAACCACAACTAGATTTTGTCATCTACTCTGTCCTGTGTACTTCATTTTGGGACAGTACCTGGAGGCAGCTGGGAGCCAGACACGTCATGGTCACGAACATAAGAATAACACACCAGGACAGACTAGATGCCTGTCTCCTAAGTATCCTGCTCTGAGAACAAGCAATATTAGGTCTCTGGGGAAATCATAATAGAAACAGTGCAAGCCTAGTGTTCCTTCCCCTCCCAGTCCCAGGAGAAGCCTGCATTGGCAACTTAGACCTTCAAGAATACAAGAAGCTGTTGTAAATCTGAGCATACTGCCATGGAGAAGTTTTTTCTCTTGATACCCTGTTATTTTTTTTTAAACACACACACTTCTATTAATTTAAATTCTTTTACAGTAACTACATGTTTCATTGGGACCACACTAATCTGACAGGGCCTCTTCACATACTTCCTCAGAGGTTCATGCATGCTCTGCTTTTATACAAAGTGGATTTCTTGTCTACCTGGCTGATTCTTTTATATTCTGCAGACTTGACATGGTAAGACGATTTGTATAGACACTCTGAGTGGGAGTTCAGAAAAGAACAGACATAATCTAAAAATTAGGAATCTAGTAGTAATTTATTAAGGAACTCAAGCGGAACTGCTGCATACAAAGAATGATAAACAGATGGGGAATAAGGCAGCTGAAGAGTGGAGTCTTTACAAGGCTTTAGAGATTGAACCGGCAGCTGAATAAATATGTGAGGACGTTCACTCTGCATCCTTTGTTGAAAAATAAGGGTAGTTAGAAAAACATTTCATCGAAACAATTTTTTTTCTAAGGGAAAGGGATTTCCAAGAACATGTCTTTGTGGGTGAACAGTTTATTCCACAGAGAGTTGTGTGTTGAGTTTGTTTCTTAAAAGAATAGACATTTTAAGAGGAGGAAAAAAACCCACCCAACACTGAGATTTTGGGCAAAAGTACCCCAGTCTTTCAGTGTGAACCTGAGATGAATTGTTATCAAACTATTCTGTGTTAGTTGGAAGAAATAATTTCTGTAGAAGTCTTAATTATTACATACATTGCTGTCATACAGTTTCATTCCTGTCTCCTTCCACCTTCTCTGGTCAGTCTGTTTCCTGGTGCGGTTTTTTCCACCTATGACTACATTCACTTTCTGAGCCAAACAGCAGTCTGACAAGCCCTCCTATTGATACATCTGTGTGGTCTCCATTCAGCCTTCCTACTGTTTCAGACTAACCCTGATTATCAACTTTGTGATTAGCCATCAGTTCCTTTCTACCTTCTAGTACACACCCTCAATATATTGGTGTGACTGACCTTTATGCTGTCCAATGGTAAATGAAGACTTTATCGTAGTTAATTGAAAACTAATTTTCTCAGGATTTACAGATTTAGCTTTAGTAATATTTTTCACAGTGGTAATTCAGAATATGTGCGTGATAATGATAACGGACAAAGAAATGCAGAACAACTGATGATTTTGCCGTGTTTTTAGAAATATGGGGCTGGACTTGTGATTTAGACTGTATATACGTGCAGGGGAACATAGGGAAATAAGCACCTTTTTTTACCTTTTTTTAATCCAAGTTTGAGCACAAAGAAATAATAGACTGCCAAATTGCTGTTGTATGGAGTTGTGTTCTAAACCAGATCTATGAATCTGTTTTTGCACCTGACCTTTTCCATTCATCCCCAGCTCCCCTCTGAAGTGTACGTAAAGTCCCCTCAAGCCTAAATGGTTGTTTATGTGGCAGCTCCAGTTACTGAACAGTTCTGTTCCCTTCTCTTCTGTTTAGGCCATCTCACAGCTTCGCTCTTTCCGTAATTACAAGGTGATAGTGAGGCTTTGTAACAGGGTTGTAATTGCAGTGAGCTGAGAAGGCAAGCAGTGACTATTCAAAGAACAAGCCTGAGCAAGTATTGGAGCTCTGCACGTCTGTTAGAAGATTGCTAAACCGTGTTTATAGAAAGAGATAGCTACATCCATGTCATATTCTTATGCGAGCAATTTGAGACCTTCATTAGAAGAATAAAAATACATTGTGTATGTACACTCCACTCCCCGCTGCCCCAAGCATATGTTGGATGAAATGTAGCCCTCCTGAAATCAGTGGGAGTTTGGCACTTAACTTCAGAAGGCCAAAATTTCAACCACTGTTCTGTCTCTGCAGTTTTTGTCACTTTGCTGGTGTGGCTTCCAGGCAGGAAAGCTGTCCCAGGCTAGGCTTGATGGGGAGATGACTTTGAATGGCTGTTCCATGGCAATACTCCTCTCCACCCCATTCCACTACCCTTTGCCTGCTCACTGATTTCAGTACACAGAGCTCCAGTCTTTACGACAGCCACTAGCTCATTCCCTTTTGGTAGTTTACGAGGCTTAAAGCAATAAAACGTGCCTTTTGAATATATATGGAGAGCAATGACTTTTTTTTTCCATTTGAAATGCCTCCACTTCATTTCTATTTTAATTTACATTCATAAACTCCACAGTATCTGACATCATGTGTGGGGCTAGCACACTTGTTTTAGTATTTTATATACTGGATACAGAGGTATGGAATGCAGAAGGAAAACATTAGTGTGATGGGCAGGCTTTGCATTGAAGACCCAACTCTCATAATTGAGTAGAAAGATCATCTGCTACTGTTTAGTCATGAAAAATCTGTTCATGCTTCTCCACTTCAAACCTTCTCATTTAAGATAGAATCATATTGGAGAAGCAAGGAGGAAATAGAAAAGAATTGTAAGGCATGAGGGAGGAGCTGCCATGATGGGTGCAAGAGGTTTCAGCCTGAGGTCACCAGTGATAAGTCCAGCCCAGATCAATTTTTTATCCTCTGTTCACTGTCTTCCATGAGAGATGAACTTGTGGTCTTAGTACATTCCCTTGAGAAGTGGTTCTGAAAGGTTTAACAAGCTGTGGGAGCCTTTCTATCAAATAACTGAGTGTCCCAAGAGTGTAATTTTGCCCCTGCTAGAGAATTTTTCAGTGTGACTTAAAAAACTCTCTGTCAAAAGGATGTTATTGGTTACTCAATATTATAGATAGGTTTTAGTGTCACTACCACTTCTAGTCCTTTATGTTCTCTTGTTGGTTTATACTGTATTTTTAATGTCCTAGTAGGACAGAAGTGAAAATGGTGCCCTGATCAAGTCAATAGACAAAACTTCCCTGGCTCCTGTGGAATAGGAATGATGGAGCAAGAAAGGAGAGCGATCTAACATATTGTCCTGGTTTATAACCAAATATCCTTATTTCAAAAACTACATGTAATAACCCTAATTATATGGGTGTGTACCTGAAGACTCCAAGTAGACACTCAAGGCAAATTTGCATCTGAAAAATACCCTTCCTACACACTGATTTGTTAATGCAGGCATAGCCTATCAGGAAGATAAAGTCTGTGGGGCATGCTGCTGTCCTGCTTATCTGCACAGGGGACCTGCTTTGGTGTAGTCTGGCTTCTTGTCTGTGCTCCCAGGTTTCCATCCAAAGGACAAGATCAGGTGCATTTTCAGGACTGAGACCAGCAGCAGACCACAGCATCCTGCCTGTGTCAGTACCATGATTGCCACTTACACAGGACTCATGGCAACTGCCAGTGAGACAGCAGCTCCCGTGAGTTTGGAGTTAGTGGGAGGCAAGAAGTGGGACCTCTTGCCTTTCATAGATGTTTCTATCTCTGCGGGAGCCATTGTTTTGCACCTTTGGTCTCAGTTGCTGATCATTTGGGTTAGAAGAGCCTGTGAGCTATTTAATCCCGATTTAAGGACCTCTTTTTTCATGATCCAGCCAATATTCTGCCTTTATCCTGACTGTCCCACGATGATAAGAAGTCGTGATCCAAAATGGTTCTGTGCTATGTATGAATATCTTTGGACCATATGAAAAATCACTTAAGGATGTGACGTTCATAGTCAGAATTTAGGCTGCAAGCCATGTGTTTTGCCGCACACAGGTAAACTTGGAAACTGCTGCTCAGAGGAAAGCTGGTGCTGTCAACTCTAAAACTTTTAGGGACTGTCACAGGTGTGGTTGTCCCAAGCAACCTTTTCCCTTTGTCTGATCTGTACAGTTTTTCTAGTAAGTCATGGTTTGTTTTGTGCAATACCTGGCCCAGAGGCTTTAGTGAAATCCGTGAGTTCAGTGGTCTTTTTCAGTGAGCCCGGTAGATGTAGGACCCTGCAGGATTTGAGCTGGCTGTGAAGGGATTGGAGGTACATCAGAACTGGCTGTGAGTTACACGGTTGCTTCCCTTCCTTAGATCAGTATGTACTGGGACTGCACATTAGCTTTGATTCTGACCCTGTGAATTTACAGCTATAATGGGGTTTATGAGATGTCCATGAAATACTTCTGAATTTCCTGTTTAAAAACAAACAAACAAAAACCCAAACCAAAACCCAGTTAAATTTAGGAGCAGGGATTTTTTTAAAATTTTTTTTTTTTTTTTAACTTTGGAATCTCACTCTTAATATATCTGGGGATTGGTTTCAGTTTGGGGCTGCAAAAGGTGGTGGTATCTTCTTCACCCATAGTGAATACAGCAGAGACCTTTCATTAAAGGAAATTACTTGGGCCAACACATCTTATATTTATGTAGAAAGGTACAGAGATTTAATCTGAGGTGTAGTTTATTTCAGTTTAGTGAAATCACTGCAGTGGGCTTTAGCTCTGTTTAAATTAGCCTTGTTTCGTGTTACTTTTAGTCAGCTGGGGACAAGTATAAAGTAAGGCTCCAAAAAACTGAAATAACAGACATTTCTACAGTTCAACTACAGTAGTTTAAAGCATGATTTAAATTAAAACAGCACAGCTGCTGCCTCTAGACAATTCCTGCAATGCTGGAATCTCTTGTCTGTTGTTCCCTCCTTCGTTTAATAGCTGTCATTGACAGTAAACCTAGAAGGGATTTTCTCATCATCTACTTCATTCTTCTGTGTATCCAGGCTCTATATCCATGTTGACTGACATTAGACAAAAACTGTCAGTCCTTGGTGTGGGACTCAACCTGTATAAATTCAGCCATCCTGAAGTTACATGTTTAGCTGAAACTAGTCATCTAGGCTCTCTATCATCAGGGTACAGGGGTGGATATTTGCAGAAGATGATTCATGTCACCTGTCTCAGTTATCTTAGGATGGGATGTGTTGGTTTCTTGCTGTCTTTCTCTCTCTTTCTCTGATGTTGTGGTTTAACCCCAGCCAGCAACTAAGCACC
This sequence comes from Astur gentilis, assembly GCF_929443795.1. Taxonomy (NCBI): domain Eukaryota; kingdom Metazoa; phylum Chordata; class Aves; order Accipitriformes; family Accipitridae; genus Astur; species Astur gentilis. Next base: position 31,104,200 of record NC_064888.1, read on the forward strand.
ACGCAGCCGCTCACTCACTCCACGCCCCCCGCAGTGGGATGGGAGAGAAAATCGCTAAAAGAAGTAAAAGTCGTGGGTTGAGATAAGAACGGTTTAATAGCATATAAAAAGAAGAAACTAATAATGATAACACTAATAAAATGACAATTTTATTGTCATATAGTAATATGACATGTATGTCATGTAATAATAAAAGGATTGGAATGTACAAATGATGCGCAGTGCAATTGCTCACCACCCACCGACCGACACCCAGTTAGTCCCCGAGCGGCAATCCCCCACTCCCCCCAGTTCCTATACTGGATGTGACGTCCCATGGTATGGAATACACCGTTGGCCACTTTGGGTCAGGTGCCCTGGCTGTGTCCTGTGCCAACTTCTTGTGCCCCTCCAGCTTTTTCGCTGGCTGGGCATGAGAAGCTGAAAAACCCTTGACTTTAGACTAAACACTACTGAGCAACAACTGAAAGCATCAGTGTGCTATCAACATTCTTTGCATACTGAACTCAAACCATAGCACTGTACCAGCTACTAGGAAGACAATTAACTCTATCCCAGCTGAAACCGGGACAGCTGACTATACAGGAAGCCTGGAAAACTAGCTTAGACTAGACTTACAGCATCTCAGTGACTAGGTTCTGTTTCTTTGGAATGTATTGAAAAGCTACTTCAACCATATTCCTGTCTCCAGAGTATTCCTGATGCTCCCATGTGCACATGGGAATTGCTCTCCAATTAGCATCTAGCCTGCCATCAGTGTAGTACCGCCCGTCTCACTGCCTCTGATGGAGTTACTTGCTGGACACCACCCATTCAATGGAAGGCTGTGCAAAGCCCTCCCTGGGCACTTCAGTGACACATAACCCCCAGCCATGCTTTGTATTAGATGATTCAAATATGGTCCCCTTGATACATGCCCATTTGGCACTCCGCAGCATTCTGCCCTTCCAAAATCTCTAAACCCAAGTTGGGGGAATAACATCTCTTTACACGTGTAAATGTTCAGCTATTCTAAGCATTGCTTGTATATAATTACCCGGCATTGATTTGAGTCTGGCCACTTTGGGGACTGACAAAACAAAGCTAGCCTTTTTTGGTAAAGTTACAAGTTTGTGTCCATGCTAATGAAATGGAACTGAAGAGTGGGACGGAGGGTAATATAAATCACTCTTATCAGCCCAGTTGCCTAATTCAACCTTCTCTGTTGCAGGGCGATCTCCAAAGAACAAACATTCAGCTTGATTTTGGAGACGGCATTGCAGTATCCTATGCTAATTTCAGCCCTGTTGAGGATGGTATCCGGCATGTGTATAAGAGTGCTGGAATCTTTCAGGTGACAGCATATGCAGAGAACAGCCTGGGCTCTGACACTGCTGTCCTCTTCCTGCATGTGGTCTGTAAGTACTTCCAGCTGCTAGATTCCTTGGGTGAAAACCTGACCTCACTGAAAATTCCTGCAACTTCAGCGGGGCCTAAGAATACATGCAATCCCACCCACATATGTAGCTCATGCTGTTCCAAAGGCTTGGACTTTTAGACACTGTTCTGTCTTGTTAAGTAAACTTATTGAATGAAGAGGAAGGGAAGTTCCTTTTAACACAAATATATTTGCAGCCTTCACAGATACAGAGAAAAGTTTGAAAACATTTCTCAGGCTTTCTGAAAGGGTCAAACACCAAACAGCATGTGAAATAAAGTCCAAATGTGTGTTTTCAGTACACTTCTAATACCAAGAGGTTTAGATTAATCTACTAAATTTTGAGTCAGTTATTCAGGATTTGGGAGTTTACAGTGCTTATTAAATAAAAGCAAAGCAGTATGCTGAGCATACTTCCTGGGATATGAATGTACTGAGGGCTAATGTGCTACTTTTCATATTTCTTGTGTTTGACATGCATCCCTGACTTTTCCCTCCTGTTTGGTAATCAATGCAATTTCTCTCCACTTGGCACATGAGCAGACTCAAATATAGAGCCTCCAGCTGGCTTTCTCAAAGCCACAGGAGAGAGCAGAGGGTGTGGAATGCAGGATGACACCAGGAAGATCCCAGTTCTTTGTCCTGCTCTCAGACTACTAGATCTCCTGGGCAGAGAGCTCCGTCTGTGTTTGGATGTACCTCATCGGTTTTGTCCCTAAATGGTGTTCATAGCCATGTGTGTCTTTCCCCTTAGCCTGTCAGAATGTCTTCTAGCCTGTCTATCTTGAGCTTTTCTGCTGGAAGAAAATCAGAAATTTCTAAAACTCAAGAACTTTTTTCTTCTTTTTAATTTCAAGCTCCCTGTGTGAAGGAATAAATGTTCCTTGAAGCTTTTATTATGCTCATAATTCCCTCAAAGTCAATCATGGCTGCATTTAACAACCTGTTATTAGAGCATTAACTGTTTTTTCCTTCACCTTGGGCCATTAGCTGACAAAAGTGATGGTTACCTGGTAATAACAAGCAGCTTTGTATGGATTATCTGATTTTTCTCATAGGAGCTGCTTTTTCATGGTGAGGATTTTAGAGCAGAATGCAACGAGCGGCAGTTGCTTGGCCTGGTTGTGCTACTCTACTGTTTTCTTCCTCAGCCTCTCAGATCTGTCCATTGACTTTTATAGCATTCTTAGGTGGCCAACTTATTATCATTATCTCTAGGGAAATATTTTGCAAGCATTTACATTCATGCTAACACTGAAATAAGATGATACCTCAGTGCTAGACTTTTAATATATTTGGATGTACTAGTCAATATAGGGGGTTTGACCTTGAAGCTCAAATGTACAGACACAAACACTTGCTATATAAATCACCCTTATACAGTCTGTCTGGTGCTGGAATCCTGTGCTCTAAAAAAAGGAGAAAGAAGCTCCTTGGCCTCAAGCAACAGTAGTTGTCTACCCTGCAGCTTTATCAGTGGTCAGTCAACTTTTCACCTTTCTGGAATCTGCTGTCAAGCTGCTCATCTCTTCATTTAAAGGAAGTGAAGATTTAATGTTTTTCCTCTTGCATGCACTGTCACAAAATATTTGTGGGAACCTGCTGTTCTTGCGAACCCAGAGTACTTGCTATGGGCAGAGTTCAGGAGTGACTTGCTGGTAGAGACCCCTTGGGAAAGGGAGGAAAAAAGAAAAAAAAAAGAACAAGTTTTAAGGAGCCAAAAGCAAGAATAGTGTCCCATTGTGCTCGGAGCTGTATGTTCTGGTGGTAAAAGAACAGCCCTTACTCTCCAATATCCTTGTAATTCAAGTAGGTGGAGAAGTGATTAATGTCCCCATTTCATGCTTGAAGAGAGGAGAGGTAACACAAGAAGATTGTCTTAGTTAAAATCAGCAAATTTCCTGCTTCCCAGAATTAATGTCTTATCAAAAAAAAATCTCACTTCTTTCTTATTTCATCCTTTCCTTTTCATGGTGATAGTCTATCAGCTTGCTGTGTTTTAAAAGGTACCATCCAGAAAGACTCAGTAACACTGTCTGATGTGCAGCAGTTATCAGCTGAAATTCGGTACCAGTAAAAACAAAAAATTAAACAAGAAGGAAAACAATGGAGATAGTCAAAGCTTTAAACTAGCAAACAAAACCTCAGTACTTTTTGCACATGTTTTTTCTGGAGAGGACCTGGCTTCATAATTCTGTACTTCATGCACTGGACTCATTCTGGACATTTGCATTTATTAGACACAACTTTGCATTAATACTTAGTTATTTTTTACATCTTTCAAAAACAAGTTCTTCTGACAGTTAAATGCCTTGATATGCTAATGCACACACCTTTCAAGTAGTTCCTGACTTTTTGTTTGTGGTAACTGACTCCCCAAAGACTTCTCAAGGTCAGGTCAAAGTGAAAAAGATACCAAGGATTTCCAAAATTATGAGGCCTCATATATATCCTTTTGGAGGCCTTCTAAAAACCTGTGCGCTTAATCAAGTCATAAATGCCTCATGTATAATCAGATTTAAGCCATCCTGGCTAAAATGATTTCCCCACAAATCTTAGTAGCTCAGTGGATATATTCTCAAGAAAACACCTTCATTCTCTCATGTCCTGTCCCTCAAGCTTTCAGTAGCAGCTTGCCCTACCCAGTGCAAAGCCAGTTCATTGTTCTCCCTCAACTGCATTTAAAAAAATTTTCTAAACATAGTGCTGACCCTGTCTGAAATTAGCACTGTGGAAAATGTGCATTTCTGGCTCCCCTAGAATTAAGAGTGAGAAAAAAAATATATGATTTTAAGTTTATTAATCTGGTATTTTTTTCTGTTGCTTATTGACTGCTGAAATTATCTTGTATTGCTATAGTAGAGTCTCACTGCTGGCGTAAGACATTCAATTTATTTAAAGGAAAGATCCTTGCTGTTCACAACTGTGCAGGGAGGATTTAACTCAAAGCCTCTAATAATGAACTCTCACTTCCCACAGGCCCAGTGGAGCACGTCCATCTGAGTGTCCCCTTTGTCGCCATCAGAAATAAGGACGTCAACATTACTGCAGTAGTTTGGCCCAGCCAGGCTGGCACACTTACCTACTTCTGGTGGTTTGGTAACAGCACCAAGGTACAGCTGCCCTTTGGTTCATTTTTACTTCCTAAGCTTGCTGCACCAGACAGGGAGCTCTCTCAGCCCTGATAAAAACCTCTTGCCTTTGCTTGTTTTGTGTTTTAGTTTTTTCCTTATCTGAAAAGGGTTGTCATTATCTGAACTTCAACCTTTGTGAGTTTATTTCCTCCTGTCTTGTGTTGTTCTTAGGAGTCATTACTTTTTTACATCTGGTTGTTATCAGCCCTACTGAGCTTTGAAGACCACTGTTATTACCAGCCTTCACTTGCAACTTAACTGAATTATATACCGCTATATATGGGATAATACTGCCTTTCAAGTGTTTAAAAACTGCTGGTGTTCAAATAACCGGGGGGGTTTCCATTACATACCAGTTTGCAGTATATAATGCTGGATTCTAATACAATACTTTAAAGCTGTTGGTGTTCAAATAACCAGTTGTATCTAGGACTTCAAGCTACGCTCTCAGTGAATTGCTTGTGTCTGTCTGTGACTATTGTTCACAGTCGTGGATACATTAGAGAGGGAGATGAGACTTCTTTGTAGTGAATTTTCAAATGATTGGCAACAAATTTTTTTAAAGAGCTCTTTTATCAATAATTAAAGTAAGTGAAACTACAAGTTGTGGTCACGCTTTCAAGTGGAGAGAGCAGGATTGCTTATTAGCTACAGTTTGTATTGTCGGCTTTAGGAGTGAGACAGCTGGCACAGGCACTATCCTCCCTTATTACAGTTGTGAAATGTACAGCTGATAATTTTGCGATGTAGTATCTGCTGTTATTTACAAAAGCAGTTTAAATAACATCATTGTCTACATTATTGAGTTGCAGTTGAAGGTGTGCACTGAGGTGAGATCATAGTAGAAAAAAGTGGGGATTTTACATGAAATATGGAACTTGAGATAAAAAATAGCAGGCACACAAGTATTTTGTTTTCTCTCTGACAAAGCTGCTCGTGTTTTAACCTCTTACCCTAGCTACCAACAGTAGCAGGAGAAATAAAAACAGTAAATGCTGGTTCTACTGGGATTTTACATCAAATTAGGAAGCTTACTGTAAGAACTCATCTATTTTTGTGGAAGCATAATTGAGACACCAGAAGAGCTCCGGAACAAAACTCACTTACTATAACTTGGCAAGTTGCTGTGCTCTAGCTGAGCTGTGGCAACCACCCACATACACACATCCAGTCCGTGACAAGTACCAGGTAATTCCACATAGTTTATACTGCACTGAAAGAGAGGGATGCAAAATCACATTACAGTTCAGATATTTTTGGCTCAGTGCTCGCACATGGACAGCCATTAAAGTACATCTGAGAAAATATAGGTACTGGTAACTTGATCATCTGCGTAAGCCCTCCAGTGTACCCAGGTGTCAGAGTTTTCCTGCCATTGTTTTTGTCCTTAGTATAGAAGTTAGTTCTGAATAGGGCCTTAAAAAAGATTTTTTGAAATAGAAAGTAATCTAGAAAAGGTAGAGCAAAGCAGTGATGTTTGCTGAAGAATTCCATGCAGCTCTTATGCAGCTGAGTTGTAAGTATGATCTGTTATCTGTTTTATCATCTAGCTTAAATTTCAGACCCATAGGCAACACAGTACAAGCAGATGTGGGTGTGTTTGGGATGGATGCTTTGGACATAGCTGGACATGGAACAGCTGATCCTTGTGATACCTTGGGGTGATTGTACATGTTGCTGAAATATGTTGAGGTGTGGAGTGGTATAGAAGGTGCCACTTACCCGTGGCCACATCAAAGACCCAGAGCACCTTTCATTCTTTGCAAAGCATTATCTCCAGCTACATCATGAAATGTACTTCAACTTCAACTCTGACAGAAGTATGGCAAAGGATATCGACATGACAGCAGCAGCCACCATTTTTTTCAGGACAACAGTCTGCATCACACCAAAATTCCTTCTGGGATGTTTAATGTACATGTCAGATCCTCCTCTGGGCCCGCTCGTGGGCAAACTGTGGTGCTCTAAGTACAGGTGGAAGATGGGGACACTGATGTGTGTGTGAATTAAAGGATGAGGTGTGTGTAATATTGTGCATAGTGACTGGTATTGTTAGGTTATATATTCTAGTTCCATGCTGAGGGATTGCAGCTTCTTTTCCTGTTCAGCCCATCAGCATCCCAGGCAGAACCAGATGTGTCTTGTGTCACTGTGCAGTCTCACTAGGGTACTCTCTGTGCTGCTGCACAGGTGAATGTTGTCTTACACTCATATGACCTGGCTGAGGCTCTTCTGTTGCCCTCCCCACCCCGCTGGAACCATTGGACTGAATTTCTACTGTGCTAATTTTTGGAGTATACCCAAAGGCCAATTTGCTTGGATTAACACAGGTCCAGTTTAATAAATGTGTCCAGCTGTCTAATAGGTTTGAGCAAATGAACCTTAAAGTACTTGATTTAATTTAGAGTTATTTTCCAGGTCTTGGTGCTTGAATTAAAATTAAGGAGTTGGCTGAATGTTAAAACTCCATGATGGAGGTGAAATCATCCATGATAATGGAATGTCCAGCATACACATATACAAAAAAGAAAAATTGTAATTTTAAAGGCCAGATTGGTTCCTCTTACCAGCCTTTGCACAGAATCACAACCTGTAACCTCCAGGAATCACTGCAGTTTGATATAGGCCCATTCTGCTTGTCCAGGATGTGTGTATTTCTAAGTATATGTTAGCTAGGACTTCAGGGCTAGCACGAGCTGGCACAGGCTGGCACCCTTGCTGACTTGGTCTGAGAGTCCCATGTGATCAAGCCAATTTTTATTTATTTTTTTCCTAGTGCTTTTTCAGCTCATGGATCAGGGGATCAAAGGAAGGTGGCATTCTGCAGGAAGGGAAATGTGTTTGCCAGTCTGGCCTATGCCAGTGGAAATTTTGATTTGGCTGTGAAAATGGCATATATGGCCACTGCTGTGAAATGCAGGCAGGTTGACAGTCTGATGGGATGAAGCGGAAGAGCTGGAAGGTGAATGTTTAGGGCTTTTCCTCTGGAAACAAACTGGCAGTGTAGTGAAGGGAGAATAGCAACGGTACAATGGCTTCCTCTGTGCTCTTAGCCCTCTGTGTGCTTTTGCAATGGAGGCTAGTATCACTATTTCCATTTTAATGGTTTAATCTAAACCAAGAGATTTATCTATAGACCAGCTGTCAGATCAATGGCACTGCGAAGGCTACACCTTTGATTTTCAATATACAAATCTATTTTCCCGAATACAGTGCACTTTTTTCATCTAGGTGTGCATCAGTGTGAGAGTTTCCTGTGCAAATTGGAGAGCTGTGGTGCTATCAAGGACATTTTTGTTTGAGAAGGCGCAGATAAAGTCAGCCTTCTCTGCTAGGGCTCTGAGCTGGCTAAATTCAGGTCAACTTTACTCTGGAAATCATTCGGTCACATTCAGACAGCATTGCCAGCAGGTATTATGCCATGCTTTCATCCTTCTTAGCATGATTTGCCAGCTTATGGTGGAGCTAGCTTACAGACTCAAAGCATGGACAGGGCAATGCTGGGTGCCCTCACTCTGACCTGAGCAGAGTTGCTCTGAGATAGATAGATGGGTTTGTGCTCACAAGAGCAAGGGCTGGCCCTGAACCTGAACAATACGCCTTGTTTGAAGAAACATCTGCAATGCTGGTTTGAGCTGGCCTCTGTTTTGTACAGCTGATAACAGCAACTGTGCTGAGCGTGCGTGTGTGTGTATGTGTGCGTGTATACAACACTGCATTCTGCAGCGCTAATTCTGCAATTGCTGACTGTGCTCTACTGAGGTATTCATAGCATAATGGGTTGCAGTTCAGAGGAAGAATATTTCAGGAAGCATTTACTGAAGTCAGATAGACATTTGCCTATGGGACAGTTCTCACTGGGTGGTGTTTGGGCCACATTTAGGCCTTAGCAGGACATGCAAGCTCGAAGCACCGTTCTTGTGTCAGGGGAGAAGGATATTGTGGCCTGGTGGATTAGTTAGGTGCATGTTGTGATCCCGAGTTAATCTCACCCTGATTTTGATACCGCTGTCTGTGTTTACCTCTTGCAGCCCCTCATCACCTTGGAGAGCAGCATCTCCTACATCTTCGCTGTGGAGGGGATGAACACTGTCACTGTGCAAGTTGCTGCGGGCAGCACCCTCATCCAAGACACCAAGGAGATCGCAGTGCATGGTACCCTCAGCCTTTTGCAATCAGATCTCAGGGGGCTGTCTAGAGGTGAAGAACAGCCAAAATGAACTCTGTGAACTCCCTAGTGCCTGGAGGAACCTCTGAAGACAAACTGTAAACAAGTAGCTCAGATGTGTCATGATCACAAAATACAGAAGTGAATTGGATGGGGCAGCTAGCCAAATTTGTAAACACAGCACTGTAGTAAAGGGGCTGGTGTTTTTGCCAATTGGTCTGTCTGCACACCCTGATGGGGAACTCCCAAAAGAAAAAACACTTAGAGCTGTAGCCAGACTGCCTTCCCTCTGCTTCCTAGCAGTGGAAAGAAGTAGTCATGGTGAATAATTAAGGTGGCCTGAATACAGCTGGTGTTTCTTTTTATACAGTGACTGTGTAAACGGCACGGGTCTGGAGGGGTCTGGAAAACAGGGGGCAGAAATGACTCTCTGGTTGGTATCTCTGCTCATCTTCCATGCCACAGCTGGAGGTCTGAGTGTGCCCACTGGACTTCCCTGTGGTTAATGTTTGGTATGTTCTTGCCATATCCGCATGTCATGGGCTCCAAACAGCACCCTTTGGCGCAGACCACAGAGCTTACCCTGCTTGAAGCTTGATAAAGGCTGAGTGGAAGGGCTCTCTCAGCAGTTTTGGCCAGGACTTTAGGATTTCTCCAGAGAATAATTTCCACCCTGAGCTAGTCTTCCTTTTCCTTATCCAGTTATTGGCATCCAGCATTTGAGGGCAAGCTTTTCTTTGGATAGCAGGTTTTATTGAGAGACCTGGGTTTCAAATAACTCAGGTTGCACTGCGGGGTTGAACTATGTGTGTCTTGTTTCAGTAATTAAATATAAATAAATATCCTGCTGGTGGCTGGAAAGCTGCATGCTCAGATTTAACAACCAGCTAAATAGATATTTATTGATTGCCTGGCTGTGAAATGCAATGGGTTTTAATAATTTGTTAATATGATTTAGTAATACCCAAACTCGCTATTAGCAAATGAAGTAACCCTCTGCTTGATCATTTTGAGCATTCCAAAATGCAGTGTTTACTTCGGGGAAACTTGCATCTTTCCACTAGTTTCTGGAATAAATCTGAATCGAGCGTATCTGAGAGGGGTTCCCGCAGGTGGTCTTGATCATTGCTCACAGTAGGTCCCACAGGGTGCTCCTCACTCCCTGTCTTTAAACACCTCGTAAGAAATTTTGCCCTTCTATTTACAAGATCCAAAGCTTTGGGCTTTATCACAGAGAGAAATTGATCCAGGTGGAATGTCCAAATACTCCTGTGCAGTGCCATGCTGCAGACTGACCTGGTCTAAGGAAGGAGTCCTTCCAGACACCCAGTCTGGTCATCAGTTCAAGTCTCAGTACATAAATGAGTGGCACCTTTGCTAAACATGCTCTCTGCTAAGTTTGTATCCTAATCTGTGTCCTGTGTTAAGTTATTATGGCTCTAGGCAGGAAGGCATGGCTCTCTGGTGTTAACAGTGCAGGAGATTTATTCAGGGTTTTCTCAATTTGTGATTAACAGCCCAGAATTTACTCAAAAAATAAATTGTACATGGTACTGAGGGTTCAAAAGTCAAAGGCTCTATATATCAGTCTCCGGGTTAAGACTTAAGAACTTGAGGGAGTTTCCCTGCTTGTTTTATTTAAAAATATACTGCACCATCTAAAAAGAAAGAACAGATCTTACAAAAGATGCAACATAAATGCTGTGCTGGCACATCCCTGCTATTCTGTGGATTTCCTCATTTATAGTCTTGCTGGTTTATCTTGATCTAAAACCGGTACCTTCTTACAAATGATTAATGGTACTTATTTGAAGTATCTGGAGATCAGGTGCTTCAGGGTGAGGCACAACACATCTCCAAAACCAGAAAGGAGAGTCTTCTACGCTGAGAACTTATATCTGAGTGTGATTCCCATCCTGGATCTGTGCCTCCCACTGGCCCAAATCCATTGTGCACAGTTGTCATAAGGATTCCAGGCTTGGTCTCTGGTGACACCAGAGGGGATAGTTGGAACTGGAGAAAAATTTAAATTGTTCTGTATTTGAAGTCTAGGAAGTTTTTCCTCCTCCCTGCAATCAGTCAATTAGGAAGTAATTTCAAAGTGTTTCATGAATAGCCATTGCTTGATTAGCCAGTCATTAGCACCACTGGGTTCTGATTTGTTGGGGTATTAACCACTCATGGCTTCCCTCCAGGAGAGCAAACAGATAATACCTGCTTTTGAAAACATTACTTACAGTAAGTGTTTGCTCTGCAGAGCACAATGCATGCAAATGCACAGACATTCCAAATTTCAGTCAGATGACGCCTTATTTAGTGGTCAACTTCCTTATAAACAGAGTCTGATGAAGTTGAGTGGCAAAATTACAAAGCCCAGAGGCATCATGAAGGGAAGTCATCCTCTCACCTCTCATTCTTGCTTCCATTTCTTCTGGGAAAAGTCACAAGTTGGCATTAGGGCAAAATGTCCTTTATAAGAACTGTTAGAAGGATTCTTTCCTTGCAAGCTTTCTTTCCTGCTTAGTGTTAGCCAGCCCCTTTTCTTCATTCAACCTTTCCTTTCTCTCTTGCATTAAGGTAATTTAATTATGGTCTTCCTATTGTCTTCTGCACCTTTGGCTCTACCCTGAACACTGCCCATTTAATCTTTTCTTAAACACTGTTTTTCTATTCCAGAGTATTTCCAATCTCAGCTCCTGTCATTTTCTCCCAACTTGGACTACCATAACCCTGACATCCCCGAATGGAGACAAGACATTGGCAAAGTCATCAAGAGAGCTCTAGCACAGGTGAGCATCTGTTTCTGCATCTGTACCAACATTGACTAGGCTGTTAAAACATGCACTTTTTCAACATGCTAGCTTAAAAGAACGGGGAAGAACAGCAGTAATGAAGCTGTCATTTTAAATCGATAAAAAGCTTCTTACTATGCTGGGTCTTTTTACAGAGGTAAACTATATTGGGAATTTTGTGGAAATATAATTACTTTTATTAATGGTTTTGTGGTGCTTTTTAGCTTTTGATATCCCTGAGGACTTTGCAAGTTCTAGATTGTAATAGTATCATTATTATTCTTATTTTGCCAAATTGATATTACAGTATCTACTGTTTTCTACTCCAAGCATTTGGGTAGTGTTACTGTGTGCTGTTAAACAGCTGATCCACTTCATCCCAGAAGACAAACATTGTAGTATGTTGGATGCATGAGGAAGGTAATTTTACCTCCTCCTGATACTCAGTCAGGAGTTCCACATGCAGCTAAGTGTAGCAACTGGTGAACATTATAAATCTCTGCTCCCTTTCCAGCTGGGGCAAAAAATGAGAATTCAGAGTGAAAATAAACTTACCTTTAAAATACAGGGCAAAGAGAGACTTCTCTCGGTGGAAGATAGTGAATCTTCCTTTGGGATTAATTAGAATATGTAAACTAGCACTCATATTCTTGCAGGAAAGGGGACAGAATAATTTATGATATCAAATAGCCAGGGACTTTGGTTTTGTGTGAAATCAGGAGGTAGATTTAGGCAAGCTTTTGTGTTTTTTACATTCTGCCAAAAATGTATCTTGGGGTTTTTTTTGCTTCAGCTACAGCTGTTCTTAGAAATGGAGGCTGATTATTTTTACTGGAAATGTACATTCCTGCTCAGCTTTTCTCAACTGTAGCCTACTCAAAATTCACAGTTTATAAGAGTTTCCTTGATTGTTTTCCCATCCTGAGAAAACACTAAGTTCATTTGTTTAAACTGTTGTTCCCTTTTATTGTATGAAAAGTCAAGCTTGCAGAAAAACGAAATTAATTAGGTTGTAACTATGAATGGTTACAGACAACAGTAGAAATAATGTCAAAGTGCTTGCTTGTACATCCTTTTGTGACTATTTGGTTGCAGCCTGTGGTCTATGCTTATAGTAGGATGGATCACCAGGAATGGGCTGCCCCATTGATACATTTCAGGAATGTCCAGGAATGAGGCCAAGGAGCTTGAGGTGGGATAGGGCCAGGGAGCTAATGGGGTTAGCTTCATATAGCAGAGAGCTTCTGAGGGAGGAGAGGCTTCCTGCCCTGCTGAGGATGCACAGCTTGGATTTGGGGAGCGAGGGCAGTAGCCTCAGTGGGCAGGTCATGCTGAAGACAGTTGTGAGAGTCAGGTGTGGAGCTGACTCTTGGTTCAGCAAACTGAGCAGTTCCTAGCACAGCCCTCCTGATCAGCCCCAGTAGTAAAAAGTCTCCCAGTGGAGACATTAAGTTATTCATGTATGGCAAATGTGAATCCCCATAACGTGATATTAGAAGGTGATTGCAGGCAATTTTCCTCATATGTCCCTGTTAGTTGCACACTTACCAGTGGTTGCTCTGAGCCATACTCTCTGGATCTGACTTTGGGTCATTCTTTTGTAGCGAGAAGGTCTATATGGAAAATTCAGATCTGGAGATGTTGTAGGTTTGGACTTTGGGTGCAGATCTTCAGGCCCAGGGGTGTTGTCAAGCCTACATTTACTTCTAGAAATGGAGTCAATCATTAGCAGAGCCTCTATTGCTGACCCACCAAATGGGCAGAACAGCTCATTAGGTCCACAACACCTACAGTGGAAATGGCAAATATCAGTTTGATGGGAGCACAGTTTCCCATAGTGAATGGGAACATCAGTAACAGAGTAGCACCTAGAGACCTTTTTACTTTTCTTTTAGGTGACTGGTATCCCTGATGAACAGATCTTGGTAGCTGTATTTCCTGGGCTGCCTACTTCTGCCGAACTCTTCATACTGCCCCATAAAAACACAACAGAGAGGAGGAAAAGCAGTGAGGCTGATCTGGAGCAAGTAAGGAAAGGAGGATTCATGGAACTTTCATTCCTATCATACCATTTTCAGATGGGCCTCTGCGCAGCATTGGAAATGACTTGCAATAAGTGTGATGGAATTGGATGCATCTGGGACTGTGGCAGTATAGTTTATGGCATTAAAGAAAATGATTTTCAGAGGAAAAACTAGCTTTTCTAATAGCTCACTGAGATATGTCACAGTCTACCAACAGTGGTTCTTCCTAGATCAGTGGTGTGTCCTTATTACAGTAGTTATGGCCAAAGGAACCTTGAATATGTACTCCCTTTACTCCCTGGAGGAATGCTAATAGACAGAGGCCAAAGCAGCAAGATAATATACTGAGGTTTACTAAAAATAAATCAGGCTCTTCAGCTCATATATCACTAGAACAAGACCTCTCTTTTCTGCAACAGCGAATGGCGTGTGCAAACTATATTTGGAAGTTACAATATCCATCCATTTAGATAAATAGGTAATTACAGTGATGAATAGCAACAGTGATATGCAAGCAAAGGAAGAGCTAGGAACAACAGCACTAGTCTGCTGAAGCTTTCGTGCTAGAATTACCAAGTGATTAAATTGGCTCTATAAAGGCAAAGGAGTGAAGTACTGCTGGAAAGGCTGCTTAGCTCTAGCTAATGTTCTTGTATGCAGCATTTTTACTGTGTGCAAGCTATGTCTGAGCCCATCTCCAAGTAACTCTTGGAGGAGTAACTCTTCTGTGATCAAACATTAAATAATTCAGAGTACTGCTGAATTCTGTGGAAGCTCTTGTCACCCACGGAGCAAAGTCAGTCCCCTCAGAGTAGTACATTTGTCCTAAGAAGCTAACAAATCTGGCCTCTTAAATTTATGGTGGTGAGTGTGCAGGAGAGATGCATTGTGGTGGCAAGGTTTAGAAGGCTTTTTGGAGGGATTTTCTTGGAGTCATTTCCATCCTGTTCAGTAAAATCTACTCATATCAGAATTCCCTCTGAACAAGCTGTTGTGTCAATATTTCATATACCAGTATTATGCAGACATCTCGGATTAGGTTTCTGACTAGCTGACCATGAGGCCTGAAGCTCTAGTGCCCTAATTTTATTTGATGGTCTACTCAGTTGTACTTTGGCACCTATTGTTGGCTTCTGCTTGAGGAGCTCTGCCCTGGCGAGTGGGCCATCAAAACTACTCAGTAGCTGTGCCCTGACCATCAGAACTACTCTAGGGAGACCAGGCATTAACAAACTCAGGCTCCAGTGTGACATGCCAAGTATGTGCTCTGAGGCAACCAAATAACACCTCATAGCTGGGTTGCTGAGCCACGAGTAAACTCCAGTCCAAGGCGTCTCTTCTAAATGAAGGAGAAATACGGCAAGTTTGCCATTAATCCTCAAAACTGGATCATCTCATCCCCAACAGCCTATTTAAACAGGAGCTGTGTGACTAGGATTGTCCTGAATCAATGTGAGTAAAGAAGTGTTACTAGGCTGTACTACCTAACTCAGTTCCATCATCCACCAATGAAAGGCCAATAAGTCAATGAATTCCAAGTGCATTAGATCAAACTCACAGGACATTGTGGAGGGTGAAAAGATCCTCTGTTCTTTTCCCTCCTCCCCTGTCCCCCCAAAAAAGAAAAAAAAAATTCTAACTTTCTTTGCTTCCCAGGAGAGGTATAATAACATACTCTGTGTCAAAAGTCCTGTAGGGAGACTTGCATGCAATAACACTCAGTTCCATCTAAAGCACACATACAAATTTCTCTCTACTTCCTCAGTCTTTTGCTTCCCTTCTCTCCCTGAAGTCAGTAAGAGATGTTAGTCACCATTCATAGGCTACATGCACTCCTGAATGTTCTCCAGAGCTTGCTGTCTTCTATATTGTAACCACTGTATCTCTTATTTCATCAGGTGGTAGAAATCCTTTTTAATGCTCTCAACCAGAACCTGGTCCAGTTTGAACTGAAGCCTGGTGTTGAAGTTATTGTGTATGTTACTCAGTTAACATTAGGTGAGTGTGGAGTCAAATGCACAGCTGTAGTTCTCTTGAGGCTTCAGGCAACTCCAGGAGAACCGGTCTACATCATAGCACTCACAGTTTGGTATTGCTACTGGGATACGTAGGACTGATTGTATTGAGACATTATCTGTGGTAGAAGCAGGAAATGTTAAAAACAGAATCCAGCGGTGGCATCTTCATGTACCAGTTTGTACAAGTATTAAAAGTACCTTTTAAGAGTTCCCTATGGCTTAATTAACTAGTGCACTGATGTTTTTCAAGTGTTTTAGAAAATCAGGTGAATGGTGTTCTATTAAGCCCTCATTGGGCACCTGTGGAATTCAGTGGGAGTATTACTAAGTTTCTTGGATATTGGAACAAATCCTTATTGCAAAGGGCTTGTTAATATTATGACTAGCCAGGAAGCTTTCTTTATAGGGGCAAAGGGAAAAGAAGATCTAGGCCTATTACAGGGAATATGTGCCTGAATATTCATTTCTACAAATTAGAACTTATTTAAATATCAATGCTACCTATCCCCATTTTCACACAGAGTGATGAATAGTCACTTCAAGTTTCATCACCCCCTTTGCTTTAAACCACCCTAGTGTGAAGCTTTCAGCTACTGCTGAGAATTTAGCTCTCAGCTATTGCTGAGACAGTGATGACTACAGAGGAGACGATGGATTTATTTTTGCCCTTGCTTTTTATGACTACCCTTGCAATTATCTGAAATGTGGGATCTTGTGCATGTGAAATTGCTGATAGCCTCTCTGAGAGACTAGGATTCATGTCCCATGATAATACACTTCAGCTTCTTTTGACACGAGACTCTCAGAGCCAAGAGCTGGGCTAAACCAAAGCTTGTGAGCTATCCTACAGGTAATGCCTTTCTGCCTTCACTCTCTGACTGTTTGGGGATGAGAGTCAGATGTTAATAGGAGTTGGCTGCAATTAATTAACTTGCAAAACTGGGAATGAGATACAAATATCTGCAGTCTCCAGGTTCAGAATCTGGGTTTGTGCTAGTAAGACACTGTAAAGTGTGGATTTAGTTTACAGTGCTCAACTATTCTTGCCCCGGCCACCCTGCCAGTGGGTGTGCTGCATTTGTTTCATGACGATTCCCATAGTATTTTGACTTAGGTGAAATGACAGTCAGTTCTTTTCCATGAAAGAGTTTGTAGAAGTAGTAGAAGCAGAATACTGGTAGGATCTGACTCTTAGGTGTGATTTGGGGTGGAACCAGAAGTGACTCCATTTGCATAGACTTTGTTCCTGTCTTCTGGGTGACAGAAAAAGAATAGGGAACGGTAAAAAAAACAAAAACCAAATATTTATGCAGAGTGAGAAACACTCAGCTGCTACTTATAATCATTTACGCATCATTAGAGACTTCTCATCGGACTCTTGATTCTCAGCACAGTGCTCAGGCCGTTAAGATGGTCTGTTCCAATGAGCTGTGGGAATAGCTGCATAAACAAGGTATAGTAATACACTTTATTTAGCCCACCCAAAATGTCAAGGATAGATGGATCAAATCTCCTGAATGTTATAATGTAGTGTGTGCTTGGGTCCAGGATTATTGCTCCTCCACATTATGAAAACTGTCAATTAAAAAGTCTCTAAGGTCCAATACAAGGATGAACCTTGAGGCTTCTCACAAGACTGGATCCCTGTCACACGTGAGACAGACATATGTCCTTGGAAGATGGGAGTCGTGCTGTTCACGGATGCTCTGAGGTAGCTTCTCCAAAGGGGAATAGACACGCAGTAAGCCACACTTCATAAACCTCATTTCCGCTCCAGTCCCTGGAAAAGCCTGGAAAGAAATAGCCCACAGTGTTAACACAGGAGTGATCAGCCATTCAGCTAAGTGTGGCTTGCTGTGCCTTTTCACTGGGAGATGTTAGACTGCAATGTCTTGAAAAAGGAGCTTGGCTTTCAAAGGACAAGAGAGTCAATTTGTTTCCTACTGATTGCTCTTGCCAAAACCAGTATGCATTATGCAATGGTGATAAAGCAGATGTGGCAAAGACAGAGTTGAGCTCAACTCTCTGGTAGTTATGTGTTCCCTAATAATATCTTGCAAACATAATGCTCTGCCTTTCCTCCTGCAGCACCCCTTGTTGATTCCAGCACGGGTCATAGCAGTTCGGCGATGCTGATGTTGTTGTCTGTGGTGTTTGTAGGCTTGGCTGTTTTTTTAGTCTACAAATTCAAAAGGTAAGTTGAGAAACTTTGGGGGATGGGAGGAGGAAACACTGTGTGGTTTACAGGAAATCTAGGCAGAGCAGTGCTCAGATTACAGATGCAGACCAGGTTATGCTGGCCTAAGGCTTGGACCAGTGTAGTTCCCTATTTCTCATATATAAAGAGAAGACCATCTACTGGCCTTCCACCACAAACTCAGTGCTCTGAAAGCTCACCAAGAGCTCAGAAATCAAGCTGTGACCTGCTTCAGCAGATGTGTTTGAGCCACAGACCAGAAATAGCAACCCTATGTGCTCACTGAGTACTGAGCTACACAATGCAGACTTAGTAAAAAAATCACATGATGGATGTCTTCATACAGTCTATATCCACCTGGCCAACTGCCTTAGTGCAGCCATATCTCATTTGTATCTTGCAAAGTGAATCGTTTAGTCTTGCAGAGGAACAGGTGTGATTATGTTAAGGGCGGGAGACTCAAAGCCAGAAAATTTTGTGTTAAGCATCAAAATGCCTTTGGGAATCTGTGCTGAGATTTTCTTTGCCAGATGTTAATATAAACCTTTTGCTTCTAGGTAGCAGGCAGGACCTGTACTGGGCCGTGGCACTTTGCTGCTGCAAGCTGTGAAACAAACTATGGGATAAGAATGGCCTGTTTGCTGATGGGCTGCCTTATGAGAATATATTTTAGGCAGATGGAGCTCCTTAGGAGGAACATTGCATTCAATACAGTGCTTACTGTGTTAAACGGTCTCTGTGCTCAGATCCTGGCCAGTAGGAAAATATTGTATTAGAAGCATAAGCTGAGTCTGACTTTAAAAAAAAAATAAAAAAATTCTGGACATCAGTAGTTCCTCCAAATTGGGAAGCTAGAGCTTTTCCTGTCTAGATTCCAGCTATATGTTTCTCTCTCCAGCTCTTCTGCAGCCCAAGATAAGGCTAGTACTCTCTAATGATGTTAGTGGGATACAAACAATATTAAAAATGGAATGATAAGAGAGGCATGTATCCTAGTCTCCAGGTTTAAAGCTCCCCTCATTTCTAACCTCTTGCATTAACCATTGTCAAAATCGGTGGGTGGCACTGCTTCTAGCGCTTGATCCTGTGCACATCAAAATCTGTTACCAAGCTCCCACTGATTTCAGTGGCCCAGGACAATTTCCAGAGAACCTGTGTGTGTGAATCTGCTCAGGTGCAGATTTCCAGGCCTTCAGCATGACTTGCTTGTTGCAGTCTGAAATCCTCTCTCTGCTTCTGTGAGGTGGAATACAGCTTCCCAGGTGAATTGGGAACGGGACATGGGACTTGTTTTAAGGCATTGACTTAATAATGTGCTGGCGAGGCAGCTGATGATTTCTCTCTCACTCCCAGATGTAGGGTGAGGAGGGCAAAGAAGTCTCTCTGGAGGTGTGTCAAGACATAGGTACAACCCTTTGTAAGATGTGCTTTCCTTTGTATCTTGGTGAGACAGATTCTTAGGTTTGGCCTAACGTCTTTGGTTCTGTGGTCAGCAATCTGTTACCAGGAAGAAGGCTGCCAGAGAGCAGTGAGGAGCTTGGTAATCCACTTTGCTTTGGCAGTCTCCAGGTCATGTTATGCTACTACAGCTCATAAAACCAACTCTTGTACTACTTAAGCATCCTGAGCCTTGAGCATAGCAGCCATCAGCCTTGTGCTGTGCTCCAGGGCTGGGAAGACGCTGCCTTGTTAAAATCTGTCTGAAAATTGAATGTATTACAAATTGGGAGTGAGGGGGGGGGGAAGGTGGTTAAACCATTGGGTTTGCTCAGCCCAAAGCTCTTCAACTTGCTGTCCCCTCTTATCTGCTCTGTCCCAAACAGGACAAACCCAGGTCAAAATGACAAAGTTTAGGATTAAGTCAGATACCCAGAGTGTCCTTAGCTTGATTTTTCAGAACAGAAAGCAACTTTTCAGCTCTGTCTAGAACCTCTGGCTCAATGGATCAGAAGTGAGAGCATGGAACAACTGTTAATGGAAAAAGGAGGTGAAAACAAAAGCTTTCCTCTAGCTCTCAGTGATGCAGAGGTGTTAGCCATATGTACTTTTCTGATTAACAATGATCCCAGCCTGAATACAGAACTGCCATTTACAGGAAAAGGTTGTGGGGAGAGCATGGGCCTGCATGAATTTTTAATTCTACAACTTTATAGAATTGGTGCTTTGCTGCTTTGCACACAGACTCCTTATTATGAATCCGTCAAGTTATAGACTCAGCAGGCATGTTAAACACTGCTACCAGAGAGATGCTAGTTAAGGAGGTCTGGAAGGAAGAGGGGAAAGTAGGGAAATAATCTTTAAAATCTTTGGAGATTGAGCATATAACATCTCAATACTATATGTGTATGGGCAGTGAGTAATAGTGGGGCGATGGGGCAGTCAGTGTGTATGTGTCCTGGGACAGGCATGCAAGAGTGTGTGTGTGTGTGCATGTGTGCTCAGAGATGTGCAGTGGGACGTGGCCGCCTGTGTCTGTGCTGGGAGGTGCAGCAGGATTAGGTGTGTGTGTATGCATGCACATCTGTACAGCTGTCTCAGTTTCTTTTTTCCCTAACTCTCTGAAGTACCCAGAGGCTCTCTGCCTCACAATTCTAAAGAGCTTTTCTCACCTTTTCTCTCAAAGGTCAGAAGACTATCACTTCTCTACCATTGCATTGTTTGGAAGCAAAACTAAGTCTTCCAGTATCTCCAGGCATGTTCTCATATCCACATCTCTACACAACTCCAGATGTATTTTGGGCACTTAAATCCTATAGGAATGCATTTGTCCTCTCTCGTCCAATGTGTGCATTCCCTGTGTAGTGCTTAAGTCTTCTAGTGATCTGTAAGGTGTGTCTGAAGGTTAGAAAGAGAGGGTAGGAGGAAGGGAGAAGAACATGAGGTTTGTTAACTGCTGCTAAACATCCCAAATATGTCCTGACTTACTGCTGGTTAAGAACAGAATGCCAAATCAAGCCAATAGCACAAGTCGTTTGAGGCCAGAGCTTCACTGGAGTAAAATCAGTGTAGATCTATTGAATTCATGAGAGTTGAGGCGATTTCCACTGCTTTCAATCTCTGATATATCCAGCAGCAGACAGGTTAGCATAAAGAGATGGCATTTTATATAGTCTCTTTTTGAACACATCTTCTTTCTCCTGTGTGCTTTAAGGAACTGAAAAAGTCCTCTGAATTTTCCTTATTTTAGCAGTGTGGACTGCATGGCACAGAGTCCTTTTAAGGTCATTAGAAGAAACAGTCAGTCACCTTCCAACAGGCAACTGCACACAGATAATCCTAGCAACCCCCACGATGCTTAACACAGTTCCCTCATTTTAAACTTGCATTCCTTCAGGGATTACTGTCTAACTATCTGTCTAGGCTTAACTACCTAACTAACTGACTTTCAAGGATATTGTTCTAGTAGTCCAAGTTAAATTCTCTTGGAAGAAGGAAGAAGAAATAATCCCTTCACTTTCTTGGCTTCCTGAGCAGCAAGGGAAAATAAGTCCCTGCCAACTTGCATGGCAAACTGTTTTTGCAGTGAAATGGTAACAAATAGACTTTGGGTGGATGTTATGAGGTCCAAGTCTTTTCTGTACTCTGAGGCAGGACCAATTCTTTATAGCTCTTCCTGATGTGGCAATTCCTACTGAGTCAGTGTGGGCCTGCCAATAGAAACAAGCCTAGCAATTTTTTTCTCACTTGATAGTAGTGCTCAAATTGATTTTTACTTTTGGTTTCCAATGCACCACTGATCATGTAATAAATACTGAGAGAGTTGGCAATTGCAGCTGATTGTACTTAGTAGATTGCTGCTCTCTGAGCTGCGTGCAGTGTCCACTGTGTGCACAACTTCTCATTTAAAAGGGCAGGACCAGAACATTTAGTTTTACAGCTGGAGGAGCCTTTGGGCACAGGATAGGCAGGCAGAGGCCTGAGATTTGGGGTAGCTTTATGCTAGTATTGGAATTAGTGGATGCTAATGGCACTTTCAGAGCTGAACATCACTGTGGTGCTTTTACCATTCTGAGAACTGATACTCTGCATCACTGCCAGTGCTGCATTTCTGGGATTCGTCTCAGTTTAGTTGGTCTGATTAATCAATGACATGCCAAGGATCCCTGTGTTACAAAATGTAACCTCTCATTTTCCTTTCCTGTGCAGGAAAATCCCTTGGATTAACATCTATGCCCAAGTTCAGCATGACAAGGAGCAGGAAATGATAGGCTCTGTCAGCCAAAGTGAAAATGCCCCCAAAATCACGCTCAGTGAGTTCACAGACCCTGAGGAGCTGATGGACAAAGAGCTGGACACAAGAGTGATGGGTGAGAGACAGCCCTCAGCTGGGGCTTTTTCACAGTCTGGGTGAGGATGTTGGTCACTAGGGTATTAGGAAAGGCAGCAACTGTGACCCCAGGTACAGGCAGAGCCTCAGGCACTGAGATAAGGAGTTAATCCCTCTCTGCAACTTGGTAACAGGGAGTTTTTCTTACGGTTTTTCAGCATTTCTCGCAGTGTTACACGACCGGGCTAGGAACCTGGCAACAGCAATAGGTACACAGGGTTCATAGTGGCTGTGGCTCAGGCCTATGCCTCCTCGTGACCCTGTCTCTCCTGCGGAGGGGTCCCAAATTCCCTGAACCCTCAGAAGAATCAGCTGAGCCAAACTTACACTATTGGTGTGCTATCATTATAAGTGGATATGTCCCTAATAGCTTAATGAGTTTACTGCTGATCAACTGAACTGTAGTAACATGTTTTCTGCATGCTCCATGCTTATTGCAAATACAAAAAAGGATGTGTTACTTTTAAGCACCTTTTCTGTCTTTACACTTACACAAGCACATCCTAAGAAGAAGTGAGAAGCAATATAGACCAAACTGTTGAAGCCACTGCACTGAGTCTCTTCATTTTCTCCTCCACAGGAAGCATCTCAACAATTGCCAACAGTGAAAGCACAAAGGAAATCCCCAACTGCACTAGTGTTTAATACTGAGAATCCACTTGGTCTACAACATTTCTGACTTTTTATTTGTAATTATTATTGTTATAATTATTATTATTATTATGAAAAAAGAAAGAGTTATATGTCATTATTATCATTTGGGAAGGGATGGGGTGGGCTTTTTCTGTTTACCAGGGCTGCATTCATAAATAGCAGGGGTTCTTCATATTTAGGAAATGCTTATCAGATTAGAAAGAAAAAGCAAAGAATTAGTCAAGTGTGCAATGGGATTTGAATGCCAGCCTCCAGTTAAATACAGAATGGGAATTAAGTATTCAAATCCAACAGGTAGGTATAGTACCTTAGGCAGCATGTTGTAGGTAAATTGTCCCTTTTCAGCCCTTTTCAAAATCAGTTATGAATCAACTACTTCATCCTGCCAGAGGGCTCAGGCTGGGTTGTTGCACCAGGCTCTGCAACATGCCAACAGCCCTCACTTTCCAATGACGTGCATGTCTCAGTTTTTTGCAGGGTCTTGCCTCTTTTAATTGCTTTTAATTTCAGTCACCTTCTGGCACTGTTGACTGCTGAGAAAGGGGAAACAAAAAAGATATCAGAGCAGACACACATGTCAGTGTTTCTTGGACTGTAGATTGGCTGGAGGGGACAGCACCACAATCAATGAAAGGAGCATGCCTAGTTTATGAATGCAGCCCAAACCCCATGCATGTGAATAGCAAGGATGCCGAAGGCCTACTGTAGATAATTACAATGTACATAGCTTTTTATTTCTTGGGAAATAATTTAATGTTTAGTAACAGAAGATATGTTTAAAACAAAACCTGAACCACATACACACATGCACGCACTCGCACGCGCATGCACACACACATGTGCGCGTGCTCGTACACGCCAGCCAGGGACTGTGGTGAACACTTGAATCACGCTTTGGTTCCAAGTGTGTTCCAGTTGTCTGTCATATTTCAATCTGACACTGCTGTCTATAAACAGCATAGTTTATTTCTTTAACTGCAAGCCTTTTTTTTTTTTTTTAATATACGGTATCATTTCCTATGATGGAGCAGAAGGATGTTAGCAGGACAGACTATAAGCCTGTCATGAATATTTTAATGATGTTCATCTTCTATTCACCTCTGTCACTGTTGTCCACTTCTGAGAAGGATCTTGGTGACATCCATTAGGGAAAATGAGGAAAAATGTGAAATTATCACCATCTCGCTGTGAGCAAATATCAGTGTGCTTGCAGTACCCAGTATAGCCTCAACTCAGTGGGACAGGTTGCAGTAGCTTTATTCCCAGTGAGAAATCATGCTTTTAGCAGTTAAACTGGTGAGGTAAAGTGCTATTCAGGATATGTAAGAGTAGTAAATTGTGGCTGAACATGATGCACACTATTAGGGACTGTTCTTTGGAGAGGGGGATGCAGGGTAAGACCTGCATAATTGAGCTAGGAAAGGTCTTTCTTATGAGCGCTGCAGAATGGCTGCTTCCAATTTTGGATGGAAATGCCATCAGAGTAATTTCTGCATGGTGGGTTGGTGCTTTCTGATTAGAGCAGGGAGGTTAATGAAGAAAAAGTAGTGAAAAAGCTCTATAAGAATCTTCTAGCACACTGAGGATAGCCCCTAGGAGTGGTAGAATTTTGGGGCAGGAGGTTGACTTAGTGGTGAGTTACGTTTATCCATTTTTCTTCGATTGATGATGTTAAAAATGGACCTTATTCTGCAGAGTATTGGGTTATAAGACCCAGCAGGAGTGGAAGGAAGATATTCTAGTGCTTGCATGGTAACAGGAGGCAGAAATGAGGCCAGACGACAATATTTGTTACCATTTCTTAGGATCTGGACACAGGACTCCACATCACCTTTAATATATCTGGACTGAAATGAGGAGATGGCTAGAATTTAGATGTTACTTGCTACCTCTCTGCATTGCAACATGCCAGTTGGCTACAAACCAGGCTCAGCTACATGTGTTCACTCTGTTAATTGGCTGGAATGTCTTTCAGAGGTTATAATCATGATGGGTCTGCAGGTGCAGAGAAAAGTGGTTAAACACAATTTTGCAGAAAAACACAGGAGGTATTTCAAGATTAAAATTGTAAACCCAAATTGTAGGGAAATACTGTTTTGTGTGAAGTGTTAAAGATAAATATTCTCAATTCCTCTCCTCCATTTCAGTCAGGCTGGTGGGCCTTTTCTGCATATTTAAAAATAATTCTTTTCTGTTTCCTCCCTCACTTTTCTGCTCTGGTTCCTAATATAAGCTGGAGAGTGATGGCTGCGTTATTCTATTTAACCTTGACTTCCATCCATCACATGTGCATAAACTGTTGCATTACTGTCTCTGTTCTACTGAAACACCGAAGTCGTTTACAGTAATGGCCCAGTCTGGTGATAACACTGTTAGCACAAGGCCATAGCTTCCCATTTAGGTATAGATGGGAGGGACGTACATAAACAGTGCTCCTGTGGGCCGTGAGCTAAATTGTGGGCTGATCTCAGTCTTTGCTGATCATTAGGATTTGAGGGACTGCTTTTGTGAGCTGCTGCAGAGGACTGAATGTGAAATGCTCATTATTTGCTGTATTAACTTTTTCTTTTGTAAACCAGGAAACTAAGTGAAAATGTTCATTGTTGTTTGGAATTTTCTAGGTTTTTCACGGGATTGAACTCATGTTGATTTAAAAAGAAAGGCAGAGGATTACAGTTTTCACAATTTCTTTTCACAACTTCTCTTCACAATTTCTTTTCACAATTTTCCCCTTTACACTCTTAAAGATGGCTGTTAAATATCTCATAACAGATGGGAGGAAGTAAGGAGGGGAAATTGGGAGTAAGCTGCTGAAAAAAATGGAAACATTTTCACTTCTCAAAAAGAAATTTAATCTCAATGAAGGCTGAGAAGTTTATGAATGATACAGTTAATTTTTGGAGAAACATCTGTCCAGAAAGCCATTTTCAATCCAAAATTATCCTAACGGCACTACGAAGCAAAGATACAAACAAAATCCGTGGAGCCAAAACTAAATGTCAGAAAAACCTGCCTGCTTCTTGAGTTGGCTCAAACTTCATGTTCCATGAGACTTAGTGGGTATCGCTACATCTCAGGGTGGTTTGTCACACTGCTGTCTCGACCAGAGTATGCTCCATGCACATCTGGAACGTGCTCCCTAGGATGTACATGGGACCACATTTGCCAAATCCTACTTGCTGCGTTAGAGCACAACCATGGCAGATGGCAGCTGAAAAGAGTTCATGGCTGCAAGCTGCTCCTTTAGGATACTAGAAGGGTAAGTACTGTGGCCCAGTGGGATACCTAGGGCTGTATCTATCCATAGGACCTCTGTAAGGTTTGGATTGGGCAACCAGCACCGTCCATCTTTTTTGAAGGGTACTGACCTGTAGCATTAGCACAGGCTGGAGTATTGGCCACTTTCATTTGTATATGTCATGCTGGGAAATAACAACTTGGGGATGTCATTAGGGTTTTTTCCCTGCAAGTTTTACCCCTGAGGAAAATATAATGGAAATCTTTGAAGTTGTAGATTATTATTTACCGGAGGGAAGGAGCCAATGCCATGATTAGAACATAAATAGCCCCCACACTGTAGTTATGTATAAAGAGGAAAAGACACAGAGAGAGAGAGCAAGAGACTGGGTCAGTGACCTCTATCACTGCCAGCCTTTCCCCCATGATGGCTTCTACTATATTAGCTGTAACTTAGGAATAATGCATGAGACATGGAGATGAGATGCAGCTTTTGGCTCTGTATGGCTGTCAATCTGATGTAAACATCCAATGGATGCTCTGCTTAGTTTAACCTGTGCTGGAGAACCCCAACACTAAGCCTGGAAGGATCGGAGATGAGGCTAGAGTAACTGGGGACTGCAGAGTTTTTCAGTTAAAGTTGTCATCAATAAGAACATGTGCAGGAGAGTGTGTATTTTTCTTCTGGACTAAGCTTTGGTTTCAGGAACATGCAAAGATGTCATGTTCTTTTCCCTTTCCCTTCAATCAGTTCCCACACACATTCCAGGTCTGACAAACTAAATCCTCACATTCCTTCTGATGATGTTGGACAGTGCATTAAACCCAAACCACCACCATGGTTTTAAAGGATTAAATGAGGCAGACAATTGCAATACCTGTATTAAACACAGTAATACAAATGCATGAGTCATATATATACATATATATATACTGTTCTTGGTTTTATTGTTCCATTTGAATATTTCTACTGTAAAAAAAGGCAGTGGTTTTGAAATTGTTGAAAATAAATGTATTTTTGTACATCAGAGTTACCTTTGGCTGCTCTTTCAGTCCTTGTTCTTAAATTTCCTTTTGGCGAAGTCTGCTCTGTCTTCACTGAACTTCCCTTGCCATAACTAGTCCTCCAACCCTGTCTGTCATTTGGGGTCATGCAAAGCACATGGAGCAGAGAAATGTTATAAGGCAAGATTTTTAAGCTAAAAGATAAAACAACTATCTCTCCTTCCTTCTTACTGTTCCCCTCCAAAAATAATTATCTCCTTGCCTTTCCATTCCACAGGCTGATTCTCTTTAGAGCCTGGGAGGTGAATAGGAGGGCAGAACTACCTGCTTATGCAGACAAGGCCCCATGAATCCCGTGCTCTCGTCTAACAGTCTTTGGTCTGGAAGATGCTGTAGAGTGCCCATGAAAAAAAAAAAAAAAAAAAAGAAAAAGCACCTTCTTCACTCCTTGGCACAAGAGACTGTTTAAAAAGGAAAAGAGAGCATGAAAGTGTGTCTCTGGATATGCATCAGCCATCTCCCTCCCTGGGCACGCATAGACATCCCCCATCCCTCCCCTGCCTCTCTTTTCCTTTAGCTTTGGAGGTCCATAAACTGCAGGTTTCTGGAATGTGGCAGAGTTACCTGGGAAACATCTGTCCACAGCTGTATCATCCTTATGCTCCTTACCAGGTGTCCACTCCTGGTCACTGGTGCAGGCGAGACTAACGAGCCAAATATTTTCTCTGACCTGATGCAGCTAATCTTTTATGTACATATTACTTAAGAATGCATCTGGTACCTGTTTATTCTCCCTTTTTATAAGCAATGATCAGTTGTTTCTGTTTTTCCTTTATGTCAGTAAGTTGCAAAGGTCAGGCAACCAAGGACTTGGTTGGCCATCTCTGAGAGTGATGTATGAGAGACTTCTGCCATCAGAGATCTCTCAGCTTTTGAAATCTTTGGGTCTGGCCCTCTTTACAGCAATGCCAGTGTAACATTTCTGTTCATGGAATCCTGAAGTACAAGTTATGGACAGACAAGCACAAATGACGAAATTACTGTGGCTTAACAAGCTACCACTGATACCCAGTAATCGACTATGTGCAGAAGCCCAGCTAAGTGCAGCTGTGAAGTCAAATGCAAGTGCTTAAACATCAGCCCTCATCATAGTCTGGAAACATGAATAGTAGCTCAATCTTTGCTTGAATCCAGCTGTTCTTCTGTGACGGATGGACTTACTATTCCCTTTATTAAAGGCAGTGTAAGCATTGTTTGCTACATTTTGATATTGTCATGATTGTGCCAAATACCGCTTTATCAGGGGATATGGTTCTGCTCAGGAAAAATGCATCATAACTACTCCTGGAGTCAGCTCATCACTGTCTTGTTTCAGTCCTCACCATGGTGCTCGACACCACTTGTTTGACCCAAGGCTGCCATGCTGGGTGTGGGACACCTGTAGTATAGGAGAGAAAAGTACCATCAAGGCCATTTTCCCAAGGTTGGTGGGTTGGTACTGAAAAGTTTGGCTTGGTTTGGGCTCACTGACTAACTCTGCTCTCGTGTTCCTTGTGCAGGGAGAGCCTTTCATTACTTGTATAATGGGAGCACCTAGAGGGCCTGGCTGAGAACACATCCCCCTTGTGCCTGCCACTGAATAAACCATGTCGCAGCGATGTCGGTGATGGAATGCACAAGTGCAATGAGGCTTGGCTGGGGCTGGCTGCCTCCTCACCCACATGCTGCAGCGTAGGACAGAGATGGAGGAAGGTGCATGCCTGAACCAACCAAGGCTCTGTCTTCACACTCTTCGGGGCATTGGGCTGGATTCTCCTGCTCTAAGGCAGAATCTGAGAGGCACCTGATGGACCTTTTGTACTGTTCTGGAAGATGAGTGCCCTTCTAAAATCATCAGCCTGAAGAGGCTTATACTCACTGCTTCTGCTTGCCAGGAGTGTGCCCAGCCTTGCCAAGGTAGGAGAGGAGCCTCTTTGCCTTGGTTCAGTCCAGGCCTTGGTGCAACCAGAAATACAAGTTCTCATGCCCCAGAGAATTAGCCGAAGAGAGGAGGCCTTGTGCTCCAGGCACGTCCTTGTGAATGCTGCTGTCCATCTTCTAGTCCTTGTTCTGGGAGAAATGAGACATTTCCCATCCAGAATTCGTGGCACCATGCACTTCAACAGGGTGAGGCAGCACTTAGCTGGATTTGCCTTCTGCCCAGGTCTTCCTTTCCCTTGGCCCTGTCCCCAGTGAAGTACTCTGGTTATTAAGCACTATCAAAGCACCATTGCATTACTGACATATTATTGTAATACATCACTTGAGTGCTGGTCTGCTGTCGTATATCATGGTGCTATATCAGAGGACTGACAGGTGACAGGAACCCCAGACCCAGAGACAGATCATTTTTATAAGCTTTATGGGCTGTTTTTTTTCTCTAAGACAGCAAGCAAAGGCAAAGAAAGCAGTGTTGGAATGCTGCCACGAAGCTTTCAAAGGCTTTAAATGTATTTATCTATACATTTTTCCCTTGACCCTAAGACATTAATTAAACAAGTCTGCTGATGTTTCTATATGAGCCTGTAGAGATGGGTTTATTTTAGGTCATGGAGGAGGGAATGATTGCTCACTGTGAACTGTTTCATGAGACTAGCATGTGTGAGTGCCTGTGTGTGAGCAGGAGAGAGATTTGTCCTTGCAAAACAAAAAGAGGTTTGTTCCTGAATTTCAGAGAATTTATTATTAGTAGGTCTGTTGACTATATTTTTAATGCAGTTGTGCAGGTAGAGACAGGACAGAAGGCAATTGTGGTGGTTGTTGTTGGGATTTTACCCATGATCAATACAAAAGGATTTGCTTCGCCATTGCTTTTATGCTTGTTCTACCTGTTCAGGCCCACTGACATCAGTGAATTCAGTCTTGATTTACACCAGTCTGAGCTCTCACATTAAGAGGAGTTACATGCCTGCTTCAAGGACAGAATAAATCCTTTTTAATGCCTCGTTGTGAATGTCAAACAGTTTTCAGGCCAGAATTTAGGGGAGATTGTAATACTACTAATAATAAAAAAAACACATACAGGGACATAGTGGGGAGGAAGGAGGAGGATGTTTATTAAGTGAAACAGAAATGTTATAATGACGTGTGCTTTTAAAAATCCTGTGTTGGTTACATGAACCTGGAAAGCAAAAAGGAGAGAAAAACTGGAAACGGATGTGAAAGAGAGCGAGGAAGAACAGAGGTGGACTGGGCTGGCTGAGAGCTTGTGGCTGACCAGCATGCACAGTGAGAGGGACGTGGATGTTTAATATTTAATAGTTATAGCACGGGAAATTTCTGAAGTCTCAGGCTGGATCAACCAAATCAACAGGAGATGTAGCACATCCAGTACATATAAGATGGGGTCATTTCTGCTCCCATGTCCTGAGGCTCAGCCTTGAAATGCAAGTTTTAAGCAGCTGATTCCCTGCTGAAGGCCCAGTGTTAAGCACTGAGGTTCCTTGTAGAGCAGCTGGGTGGAAGTGATGGTTTGGGCAGGATTTGTAGGGCATTTTCAGAGGTCACCTCAGGGTTGCATGTAATTGTATTCAAAGGGTTGGATGGATGCTGTGAAAAAGAAGTGGCTCCTGATGCAGGATGTAGGGAAAATGGGCTTGAAGAAGTCAGTGGGGAAAGGGCAGGAAGATGGGATTACAAAATGCTGTGCAGTATTTGTCGGTTCATGGGACTCACTTCTCTTTCCTTGATATTAATTGGACTGTATGCTGGGTGAGAGAATGAGTTAAAATAGTTTCCTGGAATGGGAAGCAAGGATAAGCTTTTACAGAGAGCTATATAAATGGCCCATCAAGAACCAACTAAGGCAATTGACCGGGCTAAGACATGGGATGTAGCTACCTGTCCTTGTCTTTTCAAGATGAACATCCCCTGAAGAGACCCTCAGAGAAACCAGGGAAATTAGAAGAGTTTTAAGGAGGAGAAGAGGTGGTGAAAATGAAAATGAGACAATCTGACAACGAAGATAAGGCAAAGTCAACCTGGGCAGCATCTCTTGTTGCCAGATCTGGAAATGTTTGTCTGCATTTACGGTGTCCCAATATGCACACACATCATGATTTCAGAGTGGTTCTGGGTCTGCTGAGAGTCCACAAGGATGGGGAAAGACTGAGAGCCATAACATGTCACTGGCGTGCTCAGGGACAGACAGCGTTGCCAGCAGAAGGAGAAATGTTTCTGTTACCTCGAGCTCTGCTCCACAGCACGCATGTGCTAAAGTGTCTAAAGCTTATTGTAGGCAAGTTTGGGAGTCTAAATCCATTTGCGGCTCTGGACTTTACTGCCTAATAATATTGCCTACACTTGGAATAATCTGAGATATTGTTAGGAATACCTGTGAGACTGTGTTTTTAATCTTTTTTTTTAACCTTGAAATGTTCCTGTCAGTTCCATTCTACAGGCTGCTAGAGATCTGAACCCTGTTACAAGATGCTGAGGGACTTTCCTCTTTGGTTTTTGTGTAAAACTTCCCTTCCTTTTTTAGGCTACGCAGCAAAGTCTCAGCATAAGCCTCACTCCCCTCCATCCATTGCACTTTGGGACTATGAACAATTTACAATATGAAAAATATTTACAGTATGAACAATTCGTCCATTTCTAAAAGGGAAAGTCACAGGAAGGGCAAACACATGCACTCCTGTGGCTTTGGTGCAGGAGAGCCTGGAGATAGTTTTTGGCATCAGTGGGCACATTCACTGTGGGTGTGTCATTAACCCCTCTAGGCCTTGGGGCACACCCCCACTCCACATGAACACTCACACGAGTCCCACAGCCCCTACACCTTGCCAACAGAGGAGGAGGATTTAAGAACCACTACAAATTATTTATTCATTCAAGATACTTTCATCAACCTCCAAACATCAACTGATCCTGAGTAGTGGGAGGGAATTGATCTGATTTATTTATATATCTGTTCCATTGATGAATCTTGGACAAAGTTATTTTGAGAGCAAGCTGTGAAGACAATGCAAGGTCTAAGCAAATTAGGACAGACTATGCTAGGCTGAGCACCAAGCTCCTGTATGTCAGTCCAGTGGAAGTTTCTGGGCTTATGAACTCCTGAGTCAGTCCAAGACTGCTCCTCAAGTGCCCTTTATATGGTCTATGGGGATGGAGGGCAAGATGGAACTGAAGAAAAGGCTTAGTTCCTCACTTCAATGTCTATTTGGACTTACTTAAATCACCAACCTAAGGACATGCATTAGTTTCTGCTTTGGGCTAAGGTGGATCTCTGCATGCAGTTAAGCTCCATCATGTTTGAGTCTGAATTTCTGATTGTAGCTGCCGCGCACCAACAGTCTGCAAACTGGACTAAACCTCCCCTAAGGACCACCTAGCTTGCCGTAGGGCTTCTGACTGTGAGGAAGCCCAAAAAGGACACTTGGGTCAGTGAACTGGAAGGTGTTGAAGGTGGAAGTAAGTGGGTGGAAAAGACTTCAGAGGGAGGCTGAGGGTTCACTCTACGCCCAGAATAGTGCTGGGTTTTTTGTTTTGTTTTGTTGGGGGTTTTTTTTGGTAAAAGCCTGCCTCTAATTTTTAAATCAGAATTAATAGCTAGTCAGGAACATTGGCTTCAGAAGTTATTATTATGTTTCAACAGATGTTCAACCAGTCAGATTATTTAATTAGCTTCATGCTCCTTAACCTCATAAATCTGTGAAAGCTGTGACAAGGAAAAAGAAAAGGAATTAATGGTAATAAATCAATACCCTAGATCTTCTTAATACAGTCTAAAAAGTTTGGATCAAAGCACCATTGAAACGTTTGGGGAGCAAACCGAGTGTCTCTGGGATATAAATCTCACTTGAGAACAGTTTTGGAGGAAAACGCCCAGGTTTCTCAGCACAGCATTCTTGGGAGGTGAGGAGAGCCGTTGTGTGTAGGGAGCTGGTTTGGTATTGGAGGGACCTGCATCCAGTCCCTAGCTCTGCCACTGATTTAAACTGTGACTGTTAGAAACTCTGCCGGTTCCTTTTCCTGTCCTACTTAAACAGCAGGAATGTTGTGTGAAGCAAAGTCTGACCCTAAGTACAGCCATGTATGTCCATGCATAGAAAGTTTTCATCATGTCTACACCACTGGTGATATAGAGACGGTTACTTTGGGAACTTCAGGGAGAGAAGTGACAGTAATAAAAAGTAGCATAAGAGTGAGGAGACAGTCATATTCTGGCATATTTTTTTTCTTCTTTCTGCTCCACTGGGTCCTTGGGTTTTCATATACTTACCTAGAAAGCAACCGATTTTCTCAAAACAAAACAAAAATGGAGCACAGTCTTTCCACAAAAGCATTACTGTCTCTTTGCCCTTCCTTTGGCTTATGGCTCTGCTACAGACCTGTTTGCCTCTCCTCTGATGTTCCAGAACCTTTCATTAAAAAGGACACAATTAATAAATTAGTCTCTGTCAATTATCCACTTCTGCTTGACACAATTCTGTGTTTTCTACTTGTACACTTCTTTTCTTCCCCAGCATGGGAAAATACAAGTTCTCCTCAACATCTAAGCTACACCAGCCCAGCTCTTTGATGGCTTCTAGGGACCTAGGACCCTCTCACACAAAGAAAATTGGTTAGGTATATATATATATGTGTGTGTGCATATATATATATATATATATATGCACACACACACATATATATGAGTATTTTACTCAAAATTACTCCAAAGAAGAGGGCCATCATTTTAGATACTAGTTGGAAGAAAGCCTTCATTTTTCTCTCTGCTTCCCATTGACAAGGATGCCTTAGGAGACTGGCTTCCTGATTTCCATACCTCCGTTACTCCCTTATTTGGGTAATAGCAGCATCAGTCCTTGTCCCACCTTTATGTTATACAAAAAGCCTTTTTTTTTTCTGAGGTGGGTGGATGAATAGATGGCCTAGGGACCTGCCAGAACACCCATGGAGCAGCAAGGACACCCCAATCAATGAAGATGGATGATAAGTGACAATTTGGTTGCTTCACCATAGTTCATCTGAAGTACTTGGTGCTATTGCAGACAATAAGCTTAGTGCTCAATGGGTATGAAACTGACCTTGAAAAATAACCCTCCCCTGTTAGGATTCAAGCAATTCAGTGGGCAAATCTTTCTACTGTGTGGCAAGAACTAGCCATTGCAAGGATCCTGGGCCAGTCATCACCAGCAACTGGACTGGTATCTCTGCATTTACTGCAGCCACATGTTATGTGATTACAGGAGACGTGAGTCAGTGAATCAAAGCATACAGTGACCCACTTCGTCTTCAGCATGCCTGGAAGAATGGGGCTTTATTCCCATGTGTGGTATTTTAAAATGCGTTGCCCTCATCTTCATTTCAGAAAAATACTTTGTTGACAGACTTTTACCCCTCCAGAGACCGACTTCAAACGAGAGGTTGTTTGTAGAGGAAAAACTCCATTCAGTAAGGGCTTTTTTGTACTCTCATTGGCTCCAGCAAGCCATTTTTTTGGTCTTAATTTTTCCTTCCAGCAATTTCATATAATGTGTCTCGCAATATGCCTGCCCTCCATAAACCAGATAAATGAGAGGGGACAGAAACCTGGGCATGGCAGGAATGGATTTGCTGCAGAAAGTTCTGAAGGTCAGTTTTGACTTTGCTCTGAGCTCTGTGCTGTGGGATTTAGGACAAGCACGGACAATATGGTCATCCCCTGAGATCTACAATTAAATGTTTTTTCCCTGTGTGGACCTGGTAGCGCTTGCTACACAGCGTGCACCAGTCATTGCTCTGGACTTTGTAACGCTGACTGCAGTGAATGGGTCTGCTGCTCCTGCTGTTAGAGCCGTGGTAGGAACTAACATCACCTATTGAGTTTGTCTATTTTTTTTTCATGATCAGATACTTTCCAATGGCTCTATTGTGCTTTGGCATCATATCCCTGCTCAGAAATTCCCACCTGTTCAGCCAGTTTAGTGGGGAGGTGAAATTCACCCTTGTTAATTCAAAGGTATGGAAGAGGAGAAATCTGGGTGTAAAGAAGGGCCATCTTTTGCATTTTTTGCATGATTGTCACAAAATTTAAGTTAAAAAGGTCCAGGCAATGCGACCTCCCTCCTACTAAGGGTTAAAAAATATCACGTGCTGCATCTGCCTGCAGCTCAGTGACACCCTTCTGCTGAAAGCGTCTTTCTCAAGCCAGACTTCGATGTAGCCTGTGAAGAAATGGGCAGGACACCCAGCTAATACTCCATTTATCTTGTTTCCCCCTCCCATCCTGTAGGAAAACCAAACAAATTATGTTTACACTTTTTGCTTTTGTTGCCTCTCTTTAGAAACTATGCTACCATTATATACGTTTTTCTCATCATTTTTTTAGCAGGGACAGAATTAAGAATGAAATTTCAAGGGAGGAAAATGTTTGTAACAGCTACATTTTTTATTTGATGAGAAATACCTCCCAGGTAAACGGAGACATTCTTCTTGGATAAATTCCACATTTTCTGCAGAGCACGAACAGGTAGGCTAAGGTTTTGCATGGTAACCCATCATTAGTGTGGTTATTACTGCCAGTAACCAAACAATCTTCTGTTTTCTAGCGGTTAGAAAGAAACCATAAAAATATCTTTTGAGTGCAATCAGGAAGGCTTGTTTTAGAAGCTATTCTTTTAGAACTCTAATGCCCTTTAAAAATATAGGGTTTTTTCTTCCCCTTTCATTTCTTGAAGTTTTTTTAAAAAATGAAGAATACGACAGGGATTAAAATGAAAAAGGATCTGGAATCATTTTGACTGAGAGGAAAGAAATATTTGTACATTATTCATCGTACTCTCGGTTATTCATCAAAAGTTTCATTCTTCAACTAAAGTCTTTTCCTTATCTTAAAGCCACTGACATGAATATATATCACCAAGTTAAAAAGATTGAATTACACTTCTCCCGCTGCTGCTGAGATTCATGGAAGCTCAAAGCCCAGCCTAGTCCCTAGGTGTACCGAGCCAGTGCATTTTATGATTTTCGGAGAACAACGCTAACAGGGTTTGTCTCTTCATTGTGATACGGAGATGATTGAAAATGTGCCGCTGTATCGCTTGATAAAAGACCTTTGCCAAAAAGGAGAGCAGCTTTGTCATTTGAGAACATTACCCATGGGGCTTAAGAGACCTACTTGACAGCAAAAGCTCTAGCAGATTTTTTTTATTTTTTTTATTTTTAAAGCAGTATGTTCTCCGTTGCCATATTTGAACAACTTGAACAAGAGAAAAGAAGGAGCTGAGATGTGATCCATAAAATCTTCCCTGAGTATTGCGTTGCCCCATGAGTACCAGGGGAATAAGTGGCGTTTTCTTGCTCCGGTTCCTAGTGCTTGTTCCGAGGGAGGGTCACTTTTGGTTCCTACCACTTTGCTTCACGGGCTTGTGGCTTCCCAAGGTGTTGGCTGTTCTTCAGGTGCCCAGCTTTAAACTGAGCACGGGCGTAGCGTTATGCTACAGCACTCAGTGCAGGATGACTGCCCACCCTGCCTGATTTAATTTTGCCAGTGCCGGGGAGATCTTTGCTGCCACGGTAACACTTGGAGTGCAAAGAAAGGTGGTTTAAAGTGAGTTTGGTGTGTCTAATGTGCACAGGCAAGACACGTCCTTTGCAGGATGCGCTGTGTTCTGGCTTAAGGCAGAGCATTCTGAAGGCTCTGCTCCCCAGCCATCTGCGTGATGGAAAAATACTTAGAGCTGTTTTTAGGTCCTGCACAGGTACCCGGGTCAGTCTCATGAGCCTTGTGGCAGACAGGCTGAGTTGGCTGGCCTGCAGGATATGGCGCAGCCTTGCTCTGGGCAGTCTTGGCTGTCACCCCTGCCTCCGTACTACCCACCGCAAGGGAGGAAGGCCTGTCCCTGGGACTGCTGCGCCAGGGCATAAACTTGGTGGCGTCAGCCCCAAACTCACCGAGAAGGGAAAGTAAGCAGGGCTCGCGGGTGTCCTGAATTTCCTAGTGGGTCTTGGTGACACAGGTCTTGGCTGATTTTACATTTGACACACAAGGGCTTAATTTTTTTTCCTGATCTTTTTTAAGGTGCATTAAAAGAGCCAGTTCACACCAAGGGGCCTCAAATACACAACAGACAGGAGACAAGTTCTGAGGCTCTCTCTCATACCTGTGCTGACATAGGTGCAAGGGGTAAGGCAGGTGTTTGTTAGTGTCTCTGGAAACATCCCAGGACCCAGGAGGCAACTTCAGGGCTGCCAAAAAAGATGCTGTGACCTTCAGCAAGATGGAGCTCAGTGGAGGAAAATCCCCTTACTCCTCATAGCCTATGAAGTGTGAATTTGGTTTCATCACATGGACACTAACTCTTAAATAGAAATAACTTTTTCACTAATTTTGGCATGCATTTCTAGATGCAGGGCTACCAAATAGTGTGTAGTATCAAACAACAGCAATGCAATAATATTGTCTAACAATATCAAATGCTACTGTACAACTATTTGTTTTGATAGCATCTCAGACCTAGGGCTATCATCAGGCATTTCGCTGCCAGAATTGGTATATTTTATACAAGCACACAGAGCCCTCCTCAGCCAAATTCTCCTGTAGTGATCCACAAGTGCATTTTTCTGCCTGTGCAGGTGGTTGGGCACCCACCAATCCTTGTTTTGCTCCATAACAAGGACAGTGTTAGATGATCTGCACTGACCCGTACATCATTCTGCAGCAACATGCCTTTGATGGGAAAATGGACCGCTGCAATTTGAGCAGGGCTGAGCTCTGACTTGCCAAGGGCATGTGGCGATAACTTGAACTGAGGGGAGCTTGGAGAGGAGAACAGTAATTAAAATTCCCACTGAAGTTCAGGAAAGCTGGATAAAATAATGATAAATTGGCTCAGGAAAAAAATAGTGACACAGTTGTCATTTCAGATTAAATGGATCCAATTTAGTGTGGTGATGGTGAGAAATTTATTTTTAGAAAATATAAAGGGCCTTTATATATCTCTTTCTTGTCCTTGACAATTTAGGAAATGCTGGGTTTGTGTTTGCCTCCCCCAATCATAATACTTGCAAATTTTGCCCCCTCTTGCTGCTGTAAAGTCCAGAAAAGAAGGCTGGGTTTTAAACTTGGCCCATGTAGCTCTTGACTTACCTATTGCAAGAAACAGACTGTCAGAGGCCCAATGGGAAATCACATTTTCTGTTATTTGAATACCCTTCTTTCTCCCTAAATTATGAAGTGATGCTGGGCAAAAGGTAGCTGAGGAAGCGTGATTTGCTCTCTAGCTGGTTGAGCAGCAGGGCTGAACCAGGCAGATGACCAATTAGTGAAGGCAAATAGCACAGGAGCAAACTCTTTTAAGCCAGGCTGCTGCTGCAAATGATGTGCAGGGTTTTTCGGCCTGTGCCCAAAAATAAATGAGGCTGAAGTTAATCCAGCTGTCCTACCTATGCCCTCAGTATCAATATCCATATACACTATGCCTATGCTAGTGAGTGTTATTTTTAATGACAGGACAAAGACTATGAGGAATTTAGAGAGGTGTCTGCTTTGTTTCAAGCTTTTAAACCTCTTAATTTCCAAGACCTGTGCAAAAGCCTAAGGAGGTTTTTAAAGTACATGTAAGAAAATACCGAAAAATCTCACTCGTGCCATTTCTGCTACCAGAAAATGTGCCGATGGTAGCAGGTCCCTGAGGTATTAAAGAAGAAGGTCACAGTCCATCAGCTACTGAAGCTTCAGGACTGGGAGGGTGGTGTAAATCAGCGCACTGCTCTGACGCCAGTCACTCACACCGACTTTCAGAGAACTGCACTGATTTATGCCAGCCCTGGCTCTGACCCCTCGCAGTGCTGGATTGACGTGTACTAGGCCAAAACTGGGAATGATGTCTTCAGCAGCTGCCCTTATTTTACAAGTTAACTTTTTTCTCTGTTTCCCCCTTCTGAACTCTGGAGCTCTCTCTTTCCACATGAGCTGAGCTTTCTTGAAAATGGTTGTTTAATGGGAACATCTGGTGTATGAATGGAAGACTTATTCCTCATTTTCCCTTCAGTAAATGCTCATTGCATACTTTAAAATTTGATCTTTTTTTTCCTTCCCCAACCAGAGAAAAAAATATGGATCATTACTCGATAGAACAGACTGTGCTCTTTAGTTACTTAACATGTGCGGGTGTAACCTCCAAGCCATGACTTCAGAGCTTTCCCCATAATTGAAAGTTTTCTGCTGTAAAGTCTTGGTTTCTGATTAAAATGTAGCAGTCCTTCCTATTGTTCAATTAGTGCTAATTAGGTAGTACCTGTGCACAATTGTCCTTGCAATTCAGCAACCACGATCTGGGATATTTCTTTTTGTGAGGAAAAAAATCTTGCAAAAAAAACCCCCACAAAAAATCCTGAGTTTGTTTACTTGGGCACTTTTCAGAACTGTGGAAAATTAAAAAATGGAAAGATAAGTAGGTATTAATAAAAATATTATTTGCATTCATATTCTCCCCTTCCCTTCCTTTCCCTCTTCCCATTTGCAATGGGGGTGCTACAGAAAGGTGATCTTTGCATGGGCTTTTATAATAAGTGGCTTGGCAACCATCTAGTGTTGTTGGTGAATTCATAGGCTCCATAAAGTTGTGTTCACACACTCTGATGGCTTTTTGGCTAAGCCATCTTTAGCTGAACTCCCTGCTAGCTGAAAATGATTTATGGTGATCCAATGGGAAATGAATAAGCCATATAGAAGGACTGGATGTGCAAAGTTTTCGTGCAAGGTGCTACATATAAACACAGCTGCTCTGATGCCAGTTAATCACTTTGACTCCTAGTAGACTTATGCTGATTTATGCCAGCCCTGGCCCTGACATGGGCAGTTGGCAGAGACCAAGAGTGTTGGCATGAGAAAGGTGGAGGCCCACCTTCTCAGGAATGTCTTAAATGGGGAGCTGGTATCCCTGATTTGTTTAGGGCAGGCTCATAATACTCTACAGGTGAGAGCAGTTTTGCAAACCACATGGCAAGGAAAACAGGTATAGCAGCAGGTAACATCCATCTGTGCTTTGAGCTGCAGGATTCTGCTGTGTATCAGCCTGGTACAGCAGTGGTACTGGCTGTAAAACTGAATTGATGATTGATTTACCTAAATGCATTGAAGCCTCCAGAGAAGACAAAATAGCATCATAGTGCTACCCCTAGGATCAAAGCACCTGATATTTTGCCTGAGAGGGTGGGGAAAACTTATGGCATGACGTGGCAGCTTGAACTGAGAATCATGAAACAGAAGCCATTCACCATTCTTTTGGCATGATTCAGTGTCAGCCAGACAGAAAGTGATGCCAAAGTTTAGAAAATACCATCCAGACCTCTCCGTGTCAGGTAGAATTACCCTTTCCTGCTTGTTTGGGTCAAAAGTAACTAAAACGGCATTACTCATCACCCTGTGCCTCATCCACCTGACCAGCCAACCATATGGGAAGCACCGGCTGAATCCAAGATCTCTGCAGTTGTTCCAGTTCATTCCCAGTTCAGCCAAGCAAGGTGTACGCACCATTGGAAACTGCCTGCACAAGCTGATTGCATGACAAGCAGAAAAGAAAATTCCAAATCAGAAACCAGAGCCTCATTTCCAGATTGATGTGCTAGGGCACACGCAGTGCTTGTATGAACCCCTACCCTCCACTGGCCTTATGGGCTGGATCAAGAAGCATCTTGTCTGTATTCTTGCTTTACATTTTTCTCACTCTGCATAGCCAAAAAATTATATTTTGAATAAAGATGAGAATTTGTTACCTTTAAAATCTATTTGCAGTTCCCTGCAGAGGACCTCTGGGTCCCCTGTAAAAGACTTCTTGGTCTTTTGGCCTCCAGTTGTTTGAGATATTCAGAAAATCTGTGCCACATCTGCTGGGACTTTCAAATGAACCCATATAGCACCAGGGATAGCCTACATAGGACTGATTAAAATACATCGACTTGGTAAATGAGAGCTTAGCTATCTTGAAAAACAACCCACCTCCTCTCTGATTTTGAGGCAACGTCCCCCTGTCTTCATTCCTGCCTGCCCATTTCCTCTTTTGCTCTGATGAGACACTGTTCTCTGTGTAGGCACATTGGTCCCACTCTTCTTCTCCTCTACTTTTTCTCTTTGAAAAATTAAAACATTTAGCTGTTCATCAGAGGCCTGTTGTTTTCGTAGACATTTTACTATCAGCCTTGTGACACTGGCAATTTGGATCATTTTGCTCTGAGCATACTTCATTATGCAACTATAATATCAGGACTGTGTCAGGTGAGTTATACAAATCACACTTTGAATGCCTCTTCGGGGTTTTTGTCTGTGTGTGGTGTTGTTTTGGTTTGCTTTTATCGAGCTTCAGTCTCCGAAATAATAGACCGCTCATTTATTCTCTAGGTTTAACAACCACCATGGTAACTATCAGAGACCACAGTTATACGATGTTGCACACCTTCCTTCACTATTTGAACTCCTTCTTCTGAATTTGTAATGAAAATGGGCTTGATGAGTTAGATGCAGGGGGGCAGAGGGGACAAAAACCAGCGTAATGACTGTCTGTCACGGCCAGAAACTTATCTTTCAGTTTGATTTACTGACACCTGCATTTGAAGTAACAGAACTTCATGACAAGAGAGTGGCTAAGATGCTGAAGTTTTCTCCCAGAAACAGAAGAGATGGGGAGGGGTGTTCTGACCATAAACACTAGAATTAGTGCTACCCCAGACTATCCAAACCAGGATTATTGTCCTAAATTATGTTCAGTCAAGAACTTGGAGCAGAGAAAAATGGTCTGCTTTTAGCAGAAGTTTCTCTAACAAAAAAAGAACAAATGGCCTGTAGGATGGACAATATCCCTCTTCATCTCTTCTCTCACTTTCCCCATCCCTCTGGGCAGGTCTTTGTTTATCTTTGTAGAGATGAACATTTAGCTGGGGAAAAAAAATTCAACCCCCAAAACCATACCCAAACGCTTCACAGCTCAATGATTTATTTCTCCAAGTGACTTGTGTACTCTGTGGAGCAACTGTCTACGTACAGGCTTCTATTTTGCTGTTTCCCCTTAAGGGGCTATTAACTATGTAAACAATTTCAAAACAAAGATCCTGGGCCATTTCATTAGGGGAAACCATCTCTGCTTCCAAACGCCTCCTGGGAAACAGGAGGAGTTCATTAAAGCCAGGGTGGTGTAAAAAGCTTTGTGCACATGCAGAAATGGAACCACCATGAAACATTAATGACCTCCATGCATTAGTAAATCTTAAAACTAGAGTAGAATTACGCTGTCTCTGGGGACCCAAATGGACCTCCTTGGATTTTATCTTTTTAATGCTAGGGAAAATGTAGGCTTCAAGTTTTAATGTGAAGAGCAAAACACTTGGCGGTGTGAACTGAAGAAGGCAATCAAGCTGGCCCTAGGCCAGTGACGTGTAGAAAGTAAACATCCTAATTGTCAGCTGTTGCCTTTGCTCCAGTCAGTGATATTGCCAAGACACAGGCTGCATCGTCCATACCACCAAATAAAGGCTCACCTGGTTTCTTTTCTTTTTGATTCTCCATGAACAGAATCCACTGCTGAATCCCTTTTCTTGCTTTGATAAGTAGCTATATGTCTTGCCATTTATAAAGCACCAAAGAGACATTTGGCAATGTTACGTCAACAGCAGGCAACTGTTCAGGGCACTATTGATCCCAATGGAAATTACTGTATAGGTCGCTCCTGTGAGTTATGATCTCTACTAAAGTTGGGTGACATTTCTCCAAGGAATACTTTGTTCAGCAATGGCAGAAAAAGCACAATTTCAAATGCAGTGAAACCCTG
Organism: Astur gentilis; assembly: GCF_929443795.1. Classification (NCBI taxonomy): domain Eukaryota; kingdom Metazoa; phylum Chordata; class Aves; order Accipitriformes; family Accipitridae; genus Astur; species Astur gentilis. The sequence continues at coordinate 31,146,964 of NC_064888.1, forward strand.
CAGAACAATTTATGCTGAAATCTGCAAACATTATCAGCCTCAAGAAGAATATATACCTCTCTCCCCCAAGAAATTTAGTTTAGAAGTGATGGCTCCAGTTTGTTCAAAAGTTGCTGTTGCAAAGAGAACAAGTCTTTGATGAAAGGCTGTGTCTTCAGTGATTTTTGAGTTTGTCTTCCCCTCCTCTTCTACCACAGGGTACAGGGAACATGTCTCACATGGGTGACAAACCTTTCAGGACTGGAGGATGTGGGGAAGCTGAGGAATGTGCCTGTGATATGGATTATTTGGAAAGAAGGCATGTAGTACACTCCACTGATTCTCATCCTGGGAAGTGTGTTTGTCATTGGAAGGCAGGAGTGGTCATCCAGGGCCACAATAAGGGACCACCTAGCCCAGGGCCCTCCTTTCCAGCAGTGGCCATAAACAAAGGCTTACAGAAGAGAAGGAACAAGGCACGTCTGTGAGATACTTCCTTCTTAGTGCTTGGACTGTCTCCAACTATTATCTTGGGACTGTCTGGGTCTGACGGGGTTTGTGTAAGCTGTAACCCTCAAAGTATCTCTTTTCCAAGTACCTCACCAGTCTCCCCTTGACCTCTGTCTGAGCCCACAGCATCCTTTGGCAAAGGGTACTTCTCCCTGTAGTGCTTTGCTCAGCCTGAGAATAACTGGTCTTGAAGAAAAACAGGCTAATTTTTCTGTTTTCTCCTAGTTGTTTCCAGTTGCTGTTTTCAGATTCACAGCTATCTTCTGACCCAAATGACAATGACATTTCTATGATACAACAACTATGCATTGCCTGCGGTATATGAAGCATGCTGGGATTGCCTGAGACAAAGAAATAATGAGTCAGTATTATGTCTAATACTATTTTTCCCAGTGCTAACTGAGCTGCTGGTCTCTGTTCTAGTCCTAACGTTAACCCAAAATACTACATCCAGCCATTAGCAAGATCCATGAAGCACTCACAATATTAAGTCCCCACCTTGACGTGATGCCTGAATGGCGCTGGTTGGTAAGGTCAGGGTGGAGACGAAAGATAGCTATGCCCACACACCTCTGTAAGATGGGTAGTTAACAGGCAAGAATATTAAATATTCCTTGCTACCACACCAGAGCTGAGCAACCCCAGCAAGCAGGGTATGTGTGTATGGGGAGGAATCAGAGGGAGTATCTTTGCACTGGCAATCATTCTGACCCCAGTTTGATTTTCTTCTTTGTCCAGACCCAATATTAAGAACGAACATTTCCCCCCACCAAAAAAACTGGTACTGATGAAATTAAAGCTAATGCCACAGAAAGGGCATTTTTAAGTTTTCATTTACTTCTTTTGAAAAAGAATGGATTTTAAAGTTTCTTTTTATTTGTAGACCCATGATGTGGTGCACTTTCTGTTTGTCTGAAGGACAAGTTCTTCTGGTATGAGACAAGGCTTTTATTCTGGTTTTAAACTTTAATGTTGGTTAAAAAGTAATAATGCATCTTTGTGGCATGGTTATGGTGGTAAATATTTAAAGGAATTGCATAAATCTGCACTTTATCAGAGGCAAGAGATTGGGAAGGGTGCTGCCAAATTTGGAAAGGGAATGTTTTTTTCTTTTTGAAGCAGATCAAACATCAGTCTGTCCTTCTCTGCCTTTCCCCAGCATAAATTCTGCAGAGCAGGAGGTACTTCTGTTCACAGTCAATGGAATAGCTGAGCATCTCTGCAATAAAGAAGCATCAAACAGAGCAGTGTCATTTTCTTTGTGATCTGTGCATGCCTGGTGCATTGATTTTTCCATGGTAGAAAGCAGAGCAAGCTCTCTCTTCAATGGAGAACTCGGGAAGACATTGTATAAAAGTGAATGATTGTTAAAAGAATGGCAGCTTTTCTCTGTTCTTAATTCTAGCTGAGACAAACAGTTATGGGAACATGCTCAGTCTGAGCCTGCCAGCATGTATCCTATCAACCTTCGGGTAATTCACCTAGACTGGAAGGTGTCCACGGGGTTGTTTTTGGAAGACTGATATCACATGCAGCTTGTGGCACTATTAGGAAAGTCTAACTTGGGACACCCTTAGAGCAGCAGGGGCATGTTCATCCTTGGATGTCCTGGTGGTGGCAAACGCATGCTATCCTTTAGCTCTCTCAAGTCCTAACCCCATAGTCTGGTATAGGCAAAGCGGTAGTTACCCATACTGGGTGTCCATTCTACAGCTTTCTCCCAGGGGCTGGAGGGGAGACATACCTTTGACTGGATGTGGTAACTTTCTCAGGTTTCAAAACTGGAGGCTTGACAGCCTTTGTTTTTTAATTCTAATGGCGGAAATCAAGATCTAAGCTTTATTTACATTTTTTAATAAGGAAAGTGAGGTTTTTAACTGCTAAGTTGAAAAGGATCAGAGGGAAAGCTGGGAGGTTTGTCACTAGCTGGGACTCTGTACCAGTCCCTGGGCCAGCGTGCTCTTTGACAGCACCAAGCTACTATTAAACAGAGCAAGTAGTTCATATTTTCAAAGACGCTTAGTCTTGTTGCTTGTGCAAGTCACAGAACAAGGAAGATAAAAGCCCGCATGTGTCAAGCCTGACTCACTCTTTACCCCTCTTGACTTACAGGGTTGTAGTATCATCTACTCCAGGAACAGGCCTTGTCTTTCTGTGGTGGACACCAAAAAGCCGCCACTTGTTATAAGAGCTTCTCAGCTTGGCATGTTTCATTAAACTCTCTTTGCAGCCATGATCAGAAAAAATCAAGTCAGAGGGAATTCCAGTGCTTCCTGGGACAGCAATTTCCATCAAAATAATCACAGCAATGCTGGTTGGAAGGGACCTATGGAGGTGTCTATTCCAACTTCCCACTCAAAGCAGTAATTTCACCAATGCTGGAGCAGGCCAGCTGTGGCTTCATCTAGCCAAGTCTCGAAAGTTGCCAAGGACAGAGATCCACCACCTCTGGTGACCTGTTCCTGTTCTTCAGCAATCTCCTCGTGAAGAAGCTTTGCCTGCTGCCCCACCTGAACTGCCCAAATTGAAATCTGTGGCCACTGCCCCTTCTTTTAGTAAAAGAAGCAGCTCTAGGGATCCTTGCTAGGCTTCCTTAAAGCATTTGTGTCAAATACATTATTTGTAGATCAGGGGCATTTTGTTGGATTATAGAGCATGTTAGTCATTCCCAGCTAGATCTATGAGCACATCCTTGCCAATCCACCCTCTCCTATAGACCATTGGTACAACGCACAATACAGCACTTGGTGCTGTGCCACAAATGATTTTTGGGGGAGGAAAAAAACTTGAGGGAAAGGAAAAACAAATACAAATTAGACAGCTCTGCAGGCTGCTCTAAATCTTGTGTTTGTAGCCCCCCTGCCTCCCTCCTTCCCACTCCCAGTTAATTACATGGCCAAGCTGTGAAGGTAGCAGGAATATTAAAAAAGCCTCTATGACAGACTTGTTGCCGCAGGCAGCTGCCATGCTTGCCCAAAGTTGAGGGAAGGAAACCAGTTAAATGGACTTGCCTTGCACATGGAAGATGATACTGCTACTAAGCAGAGAAACAATCGTCTCCTCAATTCCCATGGAAGGCAGGAGAGCTGAGGAAGACAAGGCAGAGGATGAGTGAATGGCAGCTGATGGAGGGCAAGCAAGTAGCATTTTCCTATTATAGAGCCTAACAGGGACTCGTTTATGGATCTCATTCTTTTCATGTTTGGTGCCTTTCATCTGAAATTTGGAGACCACGGGCAGCACACAAACCAAACTTGGAAACCTCTCATTCAAAGCTGCTTCTGGATGGCCACGATGCCAGTTTTGACAAACACAGTCACTCCTCACCCTCTCATCCCCAGTATCCTTCCCTCATTTATGCCAACTAATTCTTTTTCTTGCTCCCATTATGCGGCTTGCCTGCCGTAATGAGAAAGACCTGCTCATTAGCATCTGAGGCTTTGAATGCCTTTCTGTGGAGACCACTGCACAAGATCATTAGGAAGGAGAAAATAAAAAATACTAAGCCCCGCAAAACAACAGCCCTGCTCCCAAAACACATCCTGTGTTTTCCAGCTGGTGTATTGGACAAGGAGGTGGTCTGGAGACTCATGAGCAGATGTTGCAGTCTTACCACTACCACTACATATGACCTTGTCATATGTGTTATGTCACTCCTCTAGCCCTGAAATGCAAGATGAGTGTGCCTGTCTGAAAGAATGAGTCAGTTGTGAATCTCACACCTTGTCAGGATCACAGCCACAGCCAGAATTTGCAAAAGTTTGGGGGAAATATCAGTTCCAACAGAAAATGGCATTTTGTCTTGATTTGTAAAGGCGCCAAGTGAGAGACTTTAGTGAATATATATTTTTTTTCCTTTAGGTTTATACAAATGGCCATGGCCACCCAACCTATCATCAGGGCATTTGGCTTGTAAATTTAAATTGGAACACAACTTCTACAAATGGGTACCTTGGCTTCTTGCACCTCAGCAAGCTTTCCTCAAAAACCATCATTCTGCAGAAAGCCTGAGAAAGAAAGAAGGAAATAGTCACTATCATGTGCCTAGAAGATTAATAAATCTAGGGTATGATACATGAAGAAACAAGAAGATTTGAAGCTTTACTGGAGGGGATAACTCACAGTTGACTCATTTCTGTTCAGAGTATGGTGTGTCTGTTCACAGACACATATAGCTGCTGAACATGATCGTAACACTGCAAGAATAGAGGAGGTAGGCATGTCTGCAAAATCTACGATGTGCAAGTTCACAGATTTAAAGCCTTTAAAGAATAATGTGGGGAGGTGACTGGAAACATGTTTTGATGGCAAAGCTAATAATAAAATGAAGAAGTTCTGCCAATAATGGAAACCAGTTAGTTAAAAAGAAATGCATGTCATATTGCAACACACAGAACTGGCACCCAAAACTAGGGACTGGATAGTGTCATTAGGCAACTCTCAGTGATATGCTGAAACACTTAAAAAGGAGCTATCTGGTCCAAAAGTGGGATCTAGCCTTTCTTCATTCAAACTTTTGAAGATGTAGAAACAGACAAGGACTACCAGCAACTTTCCTGGGAGCATACACATTATACACATTTCTGTGCTTGGCAGCAGATCTAAGCCCATATCTTCAGAACTCCCCCAGTTTAACATTAAGTGCATTTTCCTTTCCTTTGCAGTCAGAAAAAGACTACAATAATCTGGAATAGCTCATTCTGTGCTTAGCAAGCGTATGAAAAAGCCCTTGTTCAGAGTTTCCATTCAGGTGTTTTGCTTTTCCTGAAACCCTAATAATAGTCTGTGCTTTCATTAGTTCTTCTTTTTTTAAAAAAAGAACAACAACCCAAAATGTAATTTAATTACTAATAGCACTGTGATTAAATTTGGCCTTTCACTTTCCTTCACAGTCAAGCTCCTCAATTCCATCTCCCTGACGCCTCTCTCTGTAGTATTGATTCAGTATTGTTAACCTTTCTTTATTACTTGTTTATGTTCCCCCATCAGTTTAAAAACATCAATAAGAGGCTTTTTAAAAAGGACAGAAGCAACAAATAGAGAGACATTGAGGAAAGGTCAGGGATGCAGAAGGAGGCAGTACCTGCTTTGTAGAAGGAGCAAACAGACAGTACAGAAAGGTTAGTGGTCCTGCTGCTGAAGTGAAGGAAGGATGTGTTTATTCTACAGAAATGCCTGCTACTGGTGTGGCTTTTGCAGCAGACACAAATACCTGTTCTGTTCAGTCTGAACCTGGGGCTATTGGGAAGGGCTGGACCTAGCCTCAGTAATGAGGCTGAGATGGTCTGCAGGATCTTTCCCTTCAGAGATCAGGAAGCTGTAGGTGTGTTTGGGTGTTTCTACTTTCTGTCTGAGTGTAAACCCAATCTGAGGGCATTAACAGCCCCCTCTACTCAGGGTTGTGCTGGGTGGAGATGTGTTAGTTGGCTGTGACAAGGAAGCAGAGTGGCTGCATCAGTGTGCGATTGAACCCATTCAGCTGTCAGCATTTATATCCTCAGGCCAAGAACCACCCACGAGCCCAAGCTAGCTTTCTCTGGGTCTCTGCTGAACTAGGAAAGCACCTCAGCTTGGAGGAGGTAGCTCAGGGTCCTCCTCTTCCTGGCCCATAAAGTTGTGGTCTGGGCAACCTAGAGTTCACTCCTGGATTAAATCCTGTCCTGAGAGATGCTAGTCCCTTTGCTTTGAAAGGGACAAAGGATTGAGCCATTATAGCGGTAAACTGTTCAATGACTTCAGAGGAGATGCAAGTCTTGCTCCAGGGTCTCCACCAAGGGGAGAAGCCCATTGAGAGCTTTCCATTCTTGGCTCCCCAGAGAAATCATATTAGCTGAGGACTAGAAGGTTAGTGTGGTGGAGGAGGGGAGACACACCTCGTCCACTCTCAGCCCTCTGAAGCCTTAGAGATTCCTGGCACATAAAAGGTAACTGCATCTCCCTGCTTGCTCTAGTGTTACCACTGCCACCACCAGACAAGGATCACTATGATGAGAGATCGTACTTGTACTGCTTATTATGAATGTCTGCTGACAGAATATGTGTGCTCCATCACAGCTTTAAATGCAAATGCAGCTTCTATAAGCTTTGCTGAGGAATAAAATGTGCAAAACAAAGAAAGCAAGAAGTGGAACAGTGGCGACTAATTCATCACTGGGCTGTGCCCAGCTCACTAAGCATGTCAGTGAGCAGAGGGAACTGAAAGTCCCTGAAAAATAGCAAGGGTTCCCTGGGCACAAAAAGGTGTTTCAGCAATTGGACTGTGAGAGGTGTCATTTATTTTCATATCAAAAGGTGGACTGAGGAAGGAACTTGGCAATTAGACAAGGTGGTGTATGAACTGTGATGAAGGGCTCAGTCCTTGGGATAGATAATGTTGAGGTCATTTTGAGGGTTAATATTTATTGACAATCCATATTAAGAACCTCTCAGTTCAACTCCTGACAGAAGTCTAAGCAGATACTTGCTTTGGTCAATAGTTTGGTCTGAAGTGGAGCATGCCTATAACCCAGCCCTTCCCAAAACATGACTAGACCTTACCCATACCCATATCCTGAGCATAGCAAGCCAGTCTCCTGCTTTTGAATCTTGCCCTTCTTGTCCATGACCCACACATTGTGTCTCTGCTTAAATGAAAAGATAAAGTGATCCTGAGAAGGACTCTGCATGTGGGTGAGGAACAAACCTCGGATGGTAGTGCTAGGGATTTTGAAGGAGACAAACACTGAAAAGTGATATTCATTTCTCTTGAGCTGCTGAGAAAGCTCTTCAGAGTTGGCTTTAAATGTCTGTAGGGATATACCTTGTATCTGGTGCTAATGCCAGTTGAAAACGTCCTTCTCCTGAAAGTAGAGAGAGACCTGAAGCAAAACTATACACACACTTCATAGGATCATAGGGATCATCCCATCATGGGAAAATTCAAGTTGGAAGGAACCTCAGAAGGCCATTTAGTCCAACCTCCTGCTTCAGCTTTCAGAGAAACTCTGGCTTAGCAGAGCTGTGTGTAATTAAGCCAATGTTGTTGGTCAATACAATATTTTCTTCAGAACTGTACAATCCTAATGATATATATCCAGAAGCTACAATTTCTACTTCTAAGCAACTTTCTACTGGGACAAAGTACTGTATTTCACACTGGTGCTGTTACAGAATTAATCCACAGCTCTTATGCAGCCTCAGTGGTTTATAATAGTTAACACATGCATTTATATGAATAGTCTTAACACAACAAGCTTAAATTAACAAATAAAGCTGAGAGGAAGATTCCACTTTTATAAGATACCGAACATCTGCAAAGATCCAAAATTCATTTGAAAGAGAGGGAACTCTGTAATAGGTGTTTTGGATTCTCAGCAGGAGTGACAGCAAGCCCACGTTCATATGGCTGGCATGGAGTAGAGTCTTGAACTGGACTATTTGCAACCCTGAAAGTGAAATTAACCATGTCACTTCTCTGTCTTCAAGAATGGAGCCTGGAATCAGATTTTTCCAGTCTCCAGAAACTCTGTCTTGTGCTTGAGAGGGTTTTCCCAATGAAATTGTAAAAAAATTACTTCTTTTTAAAATTCTTTTCATGGAAGTCTAACAGCTGAAATACTTCTAGCTTTCAGAAAACAACCCCTTGCCCTGGAAACTTTCCTTCTTTTGCAGGCCAGGCCAGTCACAGTGCAGGAAATACTATTCAACATGGAGAGGACCTCCATTCCACACATTCAGAGTGTTCTGTTAAAAGGAGAAACAAAAGCCATCTTAGTTATTAAAGATACATATCTCATGACCTTTTAAGAACAGATGTAATTACATATAACATATCTCTCTTCAACTCAGAAAGCTGTATAAATAATATATCTTTACTATTAATTCTGAGAGACGACATTGTGGTTAGAGGGGTTCTTGAAGTTTTGCTTTGAAACACAAAGGTGATCAGCTAGCATCCTTCAACGTAATTTATAGTATTGGCAGGTGAAAAAAAGAAAACAAACAACAGTCTAGAAATAAAGCAACATCTTTGATCCTTATGGTAGGTGCAATGCAGTCAGGATATTGGATTCTTATTTTGCTTCTGCAAATAGGATGATGTATGCAGATGAATATCGTGCATTCTCTCACACAATAATGTTAATTACTTACTATGAAAGTTCACCTGACAGAACAATTTTCACTCAAACTTCATGAACAGACATTTCCTCCCACCTTACTCTTCAGTCTTAAAATGAGATCTTTACTAAGCCCAGTATGGCTATTTGTACAGAAAGAATGACTATTTATATTAGGTTGCACAAGGGGATTTGATTTTTCTGAGAGGTACCTTCCCATCTATAAAGAGCATGTCCTGGCTTGGGCTGTTCAGTTACCTCATGGGATCAGTGTTTTTGACATTTAGCACCTTAGACTCCATTTTCCATCCCAAGGAGTAAAGCTCCAGAGTTTAAATGCCACTCATTCCTAATGTTTCAGCTTTCACCTAACACTACGGAAAGGCAAAGCATAGCATAGATTTCTCCTTTTGACTTCCTAGTCACCTGAAGACCTTTACAGGCAGTCAGTAAAAGCATGTTAAAGCTGTCATTTTTCTTTTCTTTTGAAACTCTTTATTCTATTATGTCATGGATATTTTAGCCTTGGGCATATTTACTAGTTTACAGTAATACTCTTCGGTAAACAGTAAGTTGGAATCTGATCCACATTTCAGGAGGGACCATGTACATCTTGTACACAGCATGTTAGCAACAGTTTGGATCTGAGATTGTAATAACCAAAGTTAGTTTGTTTATTCTTGCTGAGGTTGCTTTCAGAGCTGACATTGGCATAGAAGTTAGTGAGGAAGCTTACCATCCCAAGAACCACATTTTTTTGGGCAAGATTTTTGGCATGTCCTGATTCCAGGTATGACACATAAAGAACAACTTTGTGCCTTCTAGTCTCCATGAAGAATTGCAGTGCACTCACAAGACCTCAAGAGTGGCTAAGTCTACGTGTCATGGTTTGACCCCAGCCAGCAAGCAGCTGCTCACTCACTCCCCCCACCCAGTGGGATGGGGGAGAAAATCAGGAAAAGAAGTAAAACTCCTGGGTTGAGAAAAGAACAGTTTAATAGAACAGAAAAGAAGAAACTAATAATGATAATGATAACACTAACAAAATGACAACAGTAATAATAAAAGGATTGGAATGTACAAATGATGCACAGTGCAATTGCTCACCACCCGATCAACACCCTGTTAGTCCCTGAGCGGAAATTCCCCACTCCCCCCAGTTTATACACTAGATGTGACGTCCCATGGTATGGAATACCCCGTAGGCCACTGTGGGTCAAGTGCCCTGGCTCTGTCCTGTGCCAACTTCTTGTGCCCCTCCAGCTTTCTCACTGGCTGGGCATGAGAAGCTGAAAAATCCTTGAGTTTAGACTAAACACTACTTAGCAACAGCTGAAAACATCAGTGTTATCAACATTCTTCTCATACTGAACTCAAAACAGCACTGTACCAGCTACTAGGAAGACAATTAACTCTATCCCAGCTGAAACCAGGACACTACCACTTCTTTTCCATCAAAATAATTGTTGGGAGGAACAGTGGCTTAGCTGTCACAGGCAGAGATGATACCAGTACCATGTTGCTCTTCAACAACAGAAGATATACTTGCAGATCACACTGCTAGATGAGAGAAAGGCAGAAAGCTAATAGAAAGAGACAAGTCTGTGTGAGTCCATCTGAGAGAAACTACAGCCACAGCCTTCTCTCCTTAGTCAGGAGTCATTTGGAGAATGTGGGGTGGCAGGGTGAAGTCAGCGTTATCCCTGCTACAGGATTTGTAGATAAATCCACTGAGGAACTGTCGCTCTGTGCTTGACTGAAGAACATAGTCACACTTTCTGGGTGACCAGTTTTACAAATGAAAAGAGGGAGGGTGCTCCCTGGGCCATCTGATGAGGGGATGACCTTGCAATGAGTCTTTTCATTCAGCATAGGATCTGGGTCACAGTCTCTGTCTTGTTGTCATGATGTGATTCCAGGAAAGCAAGTTAAGTGAGAGACGAAGAAAATTCTTTGTTCTGGAAAAAGCTGGAGCCAAACTATCTTTCCACTATTATCTCAGAAACATGAGTAAAATCCTCTCTGTTGTAGGATTGCTTCAGCTAAATCAAGATGTCTATCTCCTGTTCTACCCTGGTTACTCCTCATCCTTTTCCTGCAAATATTGAGGTAAGAGTTTTCTGCAGTAGCACACTTACATAGCCAAGAGCATGATATGTGCAAGGCAGAGGAGTTTCTGCCTGAATGGCCTTTCTTGATACTCCTTATTCTTTTATTTGGAAATGAGTTTGTCATCCAATCAGGGAAAGAAAATGAAGTTTAAACCAACAATGCACGATCTCTTACACCCAGACAGTTACATGAGAATTCTAGTCCTTGGTGACAGTTATTTAAGAACTGACATATTCTAATAGATAGGCTGTAAATCCTCATTTACAAAAATGAAAAAACAACAACAACAAAAGCTCTCCTTCTTGGTTCTGTAGAACTGCAAGTGCTTAATCTCCAGGAGGAGAGATAGTAGAATAAATGGTTTGCTCAGAGAGTTGGTGAAATAACCAGTTAAAGTCAGTGTGAGAAAACTCATTTCAGCAGCAGGGAGAAATGACAGCTAAGCCTTTCAAGTCAGTGGTTAACAGTGATTCACAGGGATCTAAGTATCTTCTATTTAAGGTAACTCTTTACACCAGGGAAGTCAACACATACTCAACAAAGTCAAGATGGGTTAACAGAGATTAACAATCACTGACTGTATTATTAGGTAACAGGTTTTCGCCTTCTTTTTACAGAAAGTGGTTCTGCCTTTCTTGGATCCCTGGTGTAGATCATCTTAGATGTATAGGTTCAAGCCAAAAATCATTAAACTTGTGTATATAATGACCCAGCAAAGACATTCAGCATATTGGAAGCAAGACAGCTCTAGGACTAGAAGTAACGGAAACAGTTTCTGCCTTCACCTGAACTGACAAAATTTTGCTGCTTTCAAGACCAAGCTACAAGCTCTCCACTGTGCTGCACATTCTGCAGCTGTGTGGTATTGCTATGTTGAATGTCTCTGCATCATTTTCCACTGAATGATGCAGACATCCCATAAGAAAGTCTATACCTTCAGTGAAAACTCTCTAGAAACTTCTGGTTACAACTAAATAGCCTGCAGAATGTAAAGAAAGATGTTGAAGGTGAGATGGGCTACATCTTAAGGACAAGGATGCAGCAGTGAAGCTTCTTTTTAGAAACATGCCAAAATAGTTATAAAAAAACCCCTAACTTTTCAACCCAAAATGATAAAGACAATTTCAGTCTGTTTTGTCATTCTTTTCTTGCCAGAACTTTGCAAATTAAGCAGGAAGTAACCATTAACTGTGGCTGAAGAACAATGCTTTTCAGTAAGCAAACAACTCACACCATAAAAATCCCCAGCTCTCTTGAAGAGAAGCTGCAGAATACAGTTTGTGGATTATTCTAGCAGAGAAGACTGTATTACAAATAAAAGCCAGTGCTTGAACTAACATATTAGCAATGACTAGAATTCCAACTTTTTAAATCAATGCACATAAGCTTAAGTATAATAAGGTTAGACAAATTGAAACTGGAAAAAAAGGTACAAATATCAGCAGTATGATGGAGTATTAGAGGAACACACTAACAAGGAAAATGAAGATTCACTATCGATGTCTTCTTGTGAAGGATGCCTTTGTAGAAGATATGCTTGGTCCAAGTACATGTTTTGTGTTAATTACCTGAATAGGTCCTCCTGAATCTGTGAGAAAATCACTGAGCACAAGGACGGATATGAAAGTGGAATTCAGGCTCTTGGCTATACTCTGAAGAACTGGATGCCTGACCATCTCTCAGCTTCTTAATGAAGCACTTTTACCCCTCAGACATATACTATTGTAGCTCAGTGCAACCTGTAAATACAGATAGAATTTTTTTATCTTGTGACTGTAAGTAGCACTTTCAAGAAAGGATCCAAATGATACACAATGAAGTAATGTGCTGTAATTATGATTATTAGTCCAACCAAAAGAAAGAAAGAAAGGAACCAAGGAATTTTTATGAAATCAATTAAGTGGAAAGCAAAAAGAAAAGATAGATAATGAGATACTCTAATAGCAAGAGCTTCATTTATGTGAACTATGCTGCAGGGTAGACGGAGCATATATGGGTGGGCAGAGAATATCATGCCTTGGCAGCAAGCTACCTCCTTCTTTCCTTGAAAGACCACTGACTCAGTAACTAGATATCAGATGGAAGGTAAAAAGATTCAAAACATCAAGTGGGAATTAAGAACTTAGAAGAAAATTGTCTTCTCTATCATTACACTGTAAATTAAGATCGCTTCAGGATGTGTGATAGAGCACATGAAGGTAATTTTTGACCAGAGAAATCAAGTGATGGGCAGTCTTAAATTCTTCTACTACAAGATATATATATATATATAGATATATATGTATATATAACTTCTGCAAGGACACTGTGAGGGTGGTCAAACACTGGAACAGGTTGCCCTGAGAGGTTGTGGAGGCTTCATCCCTGGTGATACTCAGAACCCAACTGGACATGGTCCTGGGCAACCTGCTCTAGCTGACCCTGTTCTGAGAAGGGTGTGTGGACTAGCCTACCCTGAGAAGCCTGGGAAAGTTATGATAATCTTTTTGATACTCAGTCAAGTAATTTATTTAGTCACAAATAATGGTATGAATGAATAAACAAACAGTAATTCTAAGAGAAAGAAAGAAAAAAAATTCTAACAAGGAAGATAAACAGATTAGCTAACTCCTAAATTTTAACTATACCAACAACAATTAACTGTCCTTTACTTTGGGTAGACAACTGCTAAGCCACTTCTTCTATGCTCCTAAAGTAAACTTGCATCATAGCTTATGACTTTAAGTTTTGCTGGATAACAAGACCTGATATAAGCTGATCTGATCTGTTGCTTTGTTTATTTTTTCCTAGCTGCTCCTTTACTTCACCAGCCTCTATCTGTCTTAGTTATGCTTTGCTCCATTTCTTGACTCACTATGTTCTCTAGCTGGCTTCCTGCTTTGCTGCCAGATTTTGCTACTTCAGCTCCTATGAGAGAATGGAGAACAATGCACAAGTCACAGCTCAGCTCACAGGAAATTAGGAAGTAGCTTTTTCTGTTCATACAGCTGCAATATCTCCTGCTTCTCTGTGTCTCATCTCTAGCCTTTGAACCACATTTCTGGAAGCAACTGTCAAAAATTAATGGGATGCCCAGACAGAGCTAATTAACTTAAGTTTCTGTACACTGCTATAAACACAAACTTCATCTACTTTACTATATAACTTCTTCTTTTTCAAGTATAACACAACAACACAAAGCCATGTTTCAGGCCTCCCCTTTCTTCCTTTTCATTCTTATTCTTTTTTCACCACATGTCCACTGCATACTCCTTTCCATTTGTTTTTTCTCCTGGGTTTGTTCCTTCTAAAACTTGTGGGGCAGAATGAGATATAGGAATCTTGCCTTCATTTACGTTTTGGCCACATACCTTTTGTGTGAATCTAAACCTTTGGCCAGTGGTGATCAGAAACAGATGCTGGGCAGATCCACTTTTATCAGGACTCTGTCTAAACCATTACCAGTTCCCAAGAACAGATTGTACTAGAAAAATGTGATCTCAGTGAAAAATTGAAGTTTAAAATAAACTCCTTTTCTTTGCTGTATCTTCTTGAGAAAGAAGCAATGCCTCATATTTAGCTGTACCATATTTCTTGAAACACTCTGGAGTGCTTTTCCTCTTGGGAAGGAATATGTAATTGTATGTAAGGGTATTAGCTGGTAATCCTTGCTATAATATTTATGTTTTAGGACAACTGGTGGCACTATACAGTCCCTATGTGTACACATAGTAAAAGAAAGTCCCTATCTCGAACAGCATACTGTTTAAATTGACAAGCCAGATGAAGGCACGAAGAGACTCTCATCATACCCATTTTAGAGCTAAAAATTCAAAGCTCAGGGACATTAGACAAGTATTTTGTTACCAAAAAGTGGTTTGCTGCTGAACAGGGAGATGAACAGAATCTCAGGTTCATGTTTAACAATAACTAAACTAGTCTGGAAAAATTATTTGAAGGAGCATGATCCAGCAGTGGGTGCTTTCCTGGATTCTACTCATTCAGTGTTGTGGGACAAAGTGTCAGAAAGAAGAATCATGCAGGCATGACACACACAAAAATATGTGCTATTAGGATAGTATGATAATGTTGTAATTCAATTTAGCTCTGTTGTGATTTAACCCCAGCCAGCAACTAAGCACCATGCAGTTGCTCACTCACTCCCCCCATACCCACTGGGATGGGGGAGACAATCAGAAGAAAAAAGGTAAAACTCATGGGTTGAGATAAGAATAGTTTAATAGAACAGAAAATAAGAAAATAATAATCATAATAATAACAATAATAAAATTACAATAATAATAATAAAAGGATTGGAATATACAAAACAGGTGATGCACAATGCAATTGCTCACCACTCGCTGACTGATACCAGCCAGTTCCCGAGCAGCGACCCACCCCCAGGCCAAATCCCCCAGTTTATATACTGGGCATGATGTCACATAGTATGGAATATCCCTTGGCCAGTTTGGGTCAGCTGTCCTGGCTGTGCCCCCTCCCAACTTCTTGTGCCCCTCCAGCCGTCTTGCTGGCTGGGCATGAGAAGCTGAAATATCCTTGACTTGGTCTAAATACTGCTTAGCAACAACTGAAAACATCAGTGTGTTATCAACATTCTTCTCATACTAAGTCCAAAACTTAACACTATGCCAGCTACTGGGAAGAAAATTAACTCTATCCCAGCCAAAACCAGGACAAGCTCTCAAATTAGAAAGTTAGGAAGTAGGAAAATATAGGCTGAAAACCTGCAATAAAGAGCTGCAAAATATGTTTTTGAGATGTACATCTGACTGTATTTGATGAAAGGATCATTAGCTCCTTTGTTGGGGTATGTTGTGTATCTGACACGGTCAATGATCAACCTGACTTTCTGTAGGGAGTGCTCGGGTGTGAAGATGACCTCCTCTGAGTTGCTGGTCCCAGCAATGAAACCCATCCCCTCACCGCTTCTGTCTACCACCGGCCCTCCCACCCTCCCAGACAAGTCCTCTTTCCCCACCAGCATCTTCCACAGCCTGTGAATCAAACCCCTGTGTTGGTTCTGTTAAAAAAACATTGGATCCAGGTGTTCAGATGCACCGCTGCAGAAAACGCGGTTATAATGCATCTGGAAGGAGCTCAGGTCTTACTCTCCAAGACAGAGCACCCAGTTTGCTTGAAGACCTGAGCAGGGTCTCTATATCCATATGATATTGCAGTTACGCTGACCATGCTCTGACAATGTGAGGCCTTGCTGCAAAAGTCTTTCAGCTCTTGAAGGCAAAATACTCTCAGGAGGGAGGGATCATGGCCATCTCCAGCAATTGATGCAGATTTCCTCCTGGTTACATGGTTTAGAGAGGGCACCATCTCTGTGGAAATGGCCATATACACAGATGAGGACTTCTTTGAGCCCCAGGTTTCAGCTCAAAATGCCTGGTATAACGAGAGGGCCATGATGCATCCTGCCAAATTGTTGTTTTCCTACTATGATGATGAGACTGTTTCATGTGCCCTGAGGCTGCCTGGATGGTGTTAGAAGGCTGGCCTGGGTAGAGGAAAGAAAACTTTTTTTGTTATTTCTGACTGAAAATTGCTAGCTTCTTTCTACATATGTAAAGAAAAAGCTGCATTGGATCTGAAGACTGTGCAGCTGAAAAGGTGCAAGTGCACAATCTTTCTGTCAGAGCAATAGTGGAAACGGGAATGCAGTGTGAATCTTAGTGATTCCCATAGTATCAAACAGCATCATGGAAGAAAATCCATCAGAAGTATGAACTACAAAAAGGCCATTTTTGCCTTTAGAAGCAGTGGCTTAGCGCAGCCTAGGAGAGTGTATCAAGGAATTATTGCTATTTACCTGCCCTGCTCTTATATTCTTCCTAGGGGATCTTTTACAGTCTAATGCTGGAGACAGTGAACTGATGGCGTGAAACCTTGAGGTGGAGCTTTGTCGTGGTCCCTTACTAAAATTTTTGCAGTGTCACCCAGAACTCTCTTTCAGAACAAAACAAATAAACAAAAACGGAGCGATTCAAGAAGGCTGAAGAAGCTGTGGTCAGAAGCTAAGACCTCATTGTAAAAATAATAATAATAAAAGTTGTAATAAATGATCAGCCTTGCTCCAAAAAGAGTAGTCTTTTTCAGAGCTTTGACCTTGAATTTTCCTTAGTGTTGGTGTAAGCTAGTCAAGAGAGCTGCTGTCTTCCGTCCCCCATCTAGTACACTTTAAAATAGAGGGGGGATGTTTTACCAGATGAAAAATTGCAAAATGTGACATCTATTCATACCCATCTCACTCACCATGAAACCACTTTGCCTACATAAATTGGAAAGGCAGACAACTTTAAAGCACTTTGGAAGGAGACCTTTAGGGACTGAAATTGCTATGCTTTGCTAGCAAAGTGGGACGTGGTGTCAGAGTGATTCTGTGCCCTAAGTATGTGCACAGAAACACCCATTGACAAGTGCAGAACTGCTTTCAGGATCACTTTATTATTATGCAGAAAAACTGGTGGTCTTTTCTGCTTGCCAGCAGGGTTGTGTTCTTAAAGCTGTACAGGAGCATACAGTTCACAGCATAATGAATCAGAGATCAAAGCAGTGCTTAGATGGTCTTTTAATGCTGAATCATTTCAACCCATGTTGTTGGAGAGGGTGGACACAGCTGGTGTGCACGGCTTTCACTGAGTGGCTTCGGGAGGTGGCCAGACCTGGCTTCTCTAATGATTACAATGCTCAGCTCCCTAGAATTAAAAAATCCATGCAAACAGATTGAAGTGTTTGCAACTTCCAGCCATATCTGAATTTTAAGAGTAGCTTAGAGGAATGGATTTAAATCCACATCCCAAAGGCAAACGACACCATAAGCTACTGAATTACTCCTGGCCCTTTTTCAGTATGCGTATAGCACTGTCTCTACAAGCAAATCCCTAATGTCCTTTCATCGATGCATGCATCCAGGTGGTGTATTTAACCTGCATCATCCTCAAACCTGCTCTTCTCAGCATTTAATAATCTACCATCTGGGTCAGTTTCAGTTGTGGAAATTATTCCCACCGAGCACTGTGAATCCTTGAACTCAGGGCTCTTCGGGCCTCTTCCCTCCATTAGAGACCACTCTTACATACACTGAACAAGTCCCTGTGGGATCAAATCAATGCTGTGATGTGACTGACATTCACAGCTGCTTCTCTTGGCTGCAGTGGCTTTAGGATGACCTGCTTCATAAATGAGTATTTTTAAATATGTACATTTTAAAGTAATTTTAGAAGCATTTAAAAGTGGATAGATGGACAGACAGACAGATAGACACACAGCCATGAGGCTTGACACAGGGTCCCAAGAGAGTGGGTTTAGAAGACTTGAGAGCATAACATAAGGAAACCCTAACAAACCTTCATCTGAAGTGACCGCAGTCCCCTTTAGTTTTTCTGATACAAAGATACCCCATGAAAGAATCAGTAAGCTGCAAAAGCCCTTGTGCCTGAGCCATTCAGCCAGTCAGGAAGATGAACCCATTGCTGTGTGCTCCATGGTGCCCAGCCAATATCTGCTCCTCGACTCAGTTCAGTCACAGATAGCTCTTGGCCATCAAACCTTGAATTTAAAACCCTCCAGGGAGTCTCTTGTCTGAATAATACATAAGGCTGAGGAAATCTTCACAAGCTGGAAGAAAAAAAGGAGATGAAGTTTGTCAAACTGGCGCAAGTTATTTGCTCAGTGCTAATAAGGTGGTGTTGACAGCTGAGCAGAAGAACAGTTACAGCTTTTTTCACTGCTCGAGGCTTCAAGGACTCTGCTTTAAGTTGTAATAGTCCATCTATAAGAGTGGTGGATCTTGCCTCTGTTTTCATCCTCATCTTTGGCCATCTTTTACTGTCATCACTTGCCACGGGATTTCTTGTGGTGTTGGTCATCTGTGGCCCTAGTATTAATAGCTCTGGGGGGGCGGTTCATGAGGTGAATATTGGTGAATCCCTTGCAGTGCTGACACCTTAAAAAACTTCAGGTCTTTCTGACTATCTGAAGCAACCCATCTTGTCTCTGTGCCTCAGTTTCCTCAGCTATGCTGTGTAGATATCTTAACCTTTTTTTTCCTAGCTACGAGAGCTGTGCTTCTGAAATCACCTTCTAAGGGGAATATGCTTCACTTGAGTTATGGTGGGCCTTCCAAGCTACTGCTACTTGAGATGCTTTGTGCTGCTGCAAAAAGCAGGGCTTTACGTTGACACAGCAAAAGAACATACCATCTCATTAAAAGTGCACCTACAGACAGAGAAGTTGCTCTCATTAAGCATCACACTCTGGCCATTTCTGACCTGTGTAACATGTCTGCCACATGGACTAAACAAAGCTGTTGCTTAACAGGGACCAGCAGAGCTTCTGAGAGAAACAAAATAATCTCTGATGCTCGGGGATACAAGCAGCAACTGTCTCCAACTTCTACACCATAGCAAGTAACAACTACTCAGCTGAGCAGTGGGACATACCTGTGCTTCTAGTCTGTTAAGGAAAGTTGTCAGGAATCTGTTTTAAGTGAAACTGCTTTATTTTTAGTCTGTGATGGATTAGAAACCTAGTCAACAGATGAGTGGTAGCTTTTTAAGAGGCTACCTGAATTGCTTTCTGCTGAAGTACAATTCCCAGAAATTTCTCTGTGCCCTCCAGTGCCTCTCTGTGGTTTTCATCTTTGTCCTGTGAAGTAAGATAGGGCTATGCTACTCCCATTAAAGAGATCAGGTAGTACATCTCCATGATCTCCATTAACATCAGGAGTGGATCTGGGGTAAAAAAGGTCATCTTTCAGATCTCTTCCTCCAGTCCCTCAGCTCCTGCAGACTGCACAGATCAGTCTGAATTTCAGAGGATTATGGGCTGGAGCCTCCTTTTGATTATAGTGATATAAAGCTGGAGTCCTCTGGCTTTGAGGGACAGGTCTATTGTATTTGCAAACAGACACATGTTTTCAGAGAGCATTTTTGCTCCCAGCCTGCTGTTCTGGTGTGCAAACTTTCCCCACCTTCCTCCCTGGCTGCCAGCTCTCTCCAATCACTCATTCTGAGATTTTATTTGTAAATGAGCAATGAACAGGGAGAGAGTAAATGATCTGCTGAGGGAACTGGGATGAACCTGATTAATATTCTGTCATTTCTCCCAAGTCACAGGGTAGGTGACCACAGCCCCATCAGAGAAGTCCTGCCTGCCCAGTACTTGGAAGAAACAATTATAAAATGCAAATATTGAGAGAACACCTCAGTATCTCACAATCTTCAATATTATT
Source organism: Astur gentilis (assembly GCF_929443795.1). NCBI lineage: Eukaryota > Metazoa > Chordata > Aves > Accipitriformes > Accipitridae > Astur > Astur gentilis. The sequence goes on from NC_064888.1 coordinate 31,166,902, forward strand.
TCCTAGACACGGGTTGCATGTGAGAAACAAAGTCTAATAAGCCTTTTTCTCATTAGCCTGCAGTAGGGCAGGGAGAAGACTGTTCAAATAAGTTGGGGTAGGGCGGGGAGAAGGCTGAAGTGGATGCTTTTTTTTCATGAGCCAAAATCCACTGAACAGGAGTCAGGCCAGACACAGCCCAGAAACTTCTTACTTGCACCCTTAACTGACTGCCAGGGTTACAGCTCCTCTCCTGCCAGCTGCATCCTGGAAAAGCCTGTCCTCATTTCACTGGAAAGAGAAAGGCTTGAAGAGCTCAAGTTGGGGTGGGGGGGAATAAGGTGTCCTGGTGTCCAGTCCCTTTCCAGTGTACCGTTGTGCAGAGCTCTCCTGTGCCCCAGTTTGTTTCCCAATGAAAACTGGTGCCATGGTGCCTTCCTCTCCTTTGTCAAGGCTGGGTTTTAATCAGAGGAAAAACCCTTGTAGACCCTGGATCAGGACCAAGGCTCTTGGACGAGGTGAGGCATGTTAAAGTTATCAAACAGACTTCCAAGAAAAAGCTTTCTGATATCACAGCCAAAACAAAAGATAGCACAATTTATTCCCATTCTCTGGTAACACCATTTAGCAAAGAATGATATGAAGACAGGGAGAGTTTAATGAAGTCAGGCCTGGACTTGTTTATTTAACAGCTCTGCCTTTTGATGGATACTGCAAACCATATACATATCAAGCAGCAAGGAACACTCCAAATTAAAAATGCAATAAACTAGAATTTACTGAGAGGCATCAATATATTAGTCCAAAATAAACAAAACAAAAAAGGAAAAAAAAAATGTTAGAATGGGTCTGTGGCTTCTTTTTATGGTAGGATACTACTAAAATGGTTCCTGAGTGGAAAAAATGAAGCTCAAGTCTCAGTTATTCATCCTGATGATGGGACGGTATTTTTGCCTTGTAAAGCTGTATCATGCTAATGCTATTGCTGTCATACCAATAAGGTTTACGATTTCCTCCTGAATCTTCTTGCTGTTGTTCTCCATTTTTAAAAGCCTATTAAAATAACCAGGTTACTTGCAAAGAAGGATAGTCTTGCAGTATTCACACATGGAAATGAGACTCAAGAGATCTGGATTTGACTACTGGTAGTCTCACTGGTCTCCTACATAAGCTTAAACAGTGACTTAGGTTGTGGAAATGCAAGTGGGTTAACTCAGTGCAAGACAAGCTGCCTTCATTAAAACCCCAAAACCTAAAGCCTGCAAGCACAAGATGCAGTCTTTAACTGTTCTAATTGTGCCCCAGGAATGACAAATTTACCCCTGGATTAATCAGGGATAACCATTTCATCATCTATGACATCTGCCTTTTCATACACTTTTTCCTTCTTCATACACAGTTGTTATGGGGCGAGTTGTTGGGTTTTATACCCTGTATTTCATTTCTCAGTTCAGGTGACACTTATTCACAGTCCATCAGTGTGTTATGTTTTGAGCTGGGAGAAATGTTTTCAGATGAGCAGCTAGAGACTGAATCAATTCAGAAAGTCAGGGCGGTTTGGGTAAATCATTTCCATCAAAAAAGCAAAAAGTGAAAATAACTTGACAAGAGCCCTGCTGTGCTGATTCAAAGCTTCTGCAGAGGTTCCATTTCTTCTTTTGGAAATAGCAATTACACATCTTTTGCTAATTAAACTTTACAATAATCCTGGAAAACAAAACTTTTTTTATAAACTATGAGTTATTCATTAGTGAGGGGATTTCGGTTAGAAACATAGAAACCCTTTCATCAACCTAAACTGATTGATTTTTTTTCTTTGTTTGGTCAGTGGTGTAAATGCTTAAAAGAAAAAACATTTTTTTCTGCAAGCTCTGTGTTTTACAAAGTGAGAGCTGTAACATCTCTTGTCTGTGGGTCTCCCTACTCCAGAGGCTGTGGTTACAAAAGTGTTTCTCTTGGCAGCTATTCTGATTTTAGCTATCCCCCTGTTCCTCACGTAAGTTCCCACTAACTTGTCACCTCATTTCTACCTTTGGCCATGCATTTCTTCTCCCACATGGCTCTCTTCATCATGATCCTTTAAGGGGCTATCTATATCACAGAGTTGAGCTGGTTTAAAATAACCATTCCTTCCCTTACCCCTTTTTTTAAGGTTTATTTTTAATCTGGATTAGTTCTTTGAGTGACTGATCAGAGAACAACATGATTCACCAGACAGTTACGTCAACGCAGCTGAACTGGTATTTTACATAAATGGGATTTCAGCTGTAAGAGGAGAGGTGGTGCTGGAAGAGGGGAGTTGCAGTTGTCACTGAATTAAACGCTCTGTAACGATGGCCTGCAGTCAGATCTGTGATTGCAGCTTCCTTCAGACTCCACTGACTTTAATCTACTGCTAACTGTGTTGGTTTGTCAATGCAGGATAAGGCTTACTATGGACTATTAGATGAAGAATTTATCAAGTATTGATTTAGCTCCTGCTAGGTTATCCAGTCTTCCCTGACCCTTCTGCTGCTTCAGCCTCATTGTTATTCATGTCTGAATAACTGTTAGTAAAAATTAGGGTTGGTAATTTGGGTTTGTAATTGGATCTGATAACTAAATAAGTAGGAGAGAAAAAAAAGGAAAAATGTGCTAATCATGAATAATTACAAGCCCGAATTAACGACTCTATTATCTCTTCTCCCAAACAATCATAACCCCCTTCAATCTTAGTTTCAGAAAGTATGAGTTGCAGGTTCCTAAACAAAACCTAGGAAGAGAGACCATTCTAGCAAGAGTCCTTGGCCTTGTCCCAGGTTCATGGCACAGAAGTGGTAGCTATGGCAAAAGGCAGTGCCTTGAAACTCCAGCATCTAAGGCAGACATGTGCTCTGCCAAGTTTTCAAAGATCAGCAAGAGCTCAGGGAAAAAGCACAGGGGCAAATTTCTGCAATGCCTTTCTTTCCCTGCTGCAACACAGCAAGGAAAGTAGGACAAGTCTGAAGAGTTCTTGTGAGAGAGTTATAGGCAAATGGAAAATCAACCCAAACTTCACCCTCCCTCACTGCAGCCTTCAGTTGCTATCTCAAGGTCCTACCTGTCATGCTGAGGAAATGATTTTAGAAATGCACCTTACCTTAGCCATCTTTCACTTGTCTATTGTATGATGCGTGGCCTCCTGACAAATTGCCTTGCATACAATGTAACATATGTTAATTGACTGATTGAGGAGAAGGCTGGTCTTTACGTGGGGTGGGTCAAAAAGATCTTGGCTTATTTTCAAAAAGTCTTTCTACACGGCTGCGGTTTTACCATCAACAAGCAGCCTTGTTGCTGTAGCCCTGATCAGCATGGCTGGGAAGCTGCCTGTACAGACTGGGCAAATGAGCAGATATTTTTGTCCTTTCATTGAATCACAATTATGGGAATCTTATCGCTGGCATTCATTCTGTACTGCAGCTCATTTGTGATTAACAAAATGGAGATTATTTCTCTTTAGAAATACAAGCATGCAATTGTATGATACCAGCAAGTTTTGTAGTGCTTACCTGAACCTCTGTCATGGAAGAATGTAGCCTGGTGTATTTACTGAGTTGTGGTAAATGGTCTGTGCATTAACTGGCACTCGATCTCATACTTTTAGGATGGGAAGAAGCCTTTTGTGTGAAATGGTCACAATGTATCCTGCAAGCCCATGAAACTCTTATGGCTTCCTGTGTCATTTAGGGACAGAGCTGTGATTAACAATTTAGAAAGGGATCCTTGTCCAAAAACTTTTGCACCATTCAGGACTCGGGCATTGCCTTCTCCCAAAAGAGAAATGTTGCAGAGCTTTACTATGAATTTATAGATGAGATCTGAATCTTGAATAGTGCTTGGCAGCATCAAAATGTTCTTTCCCAAAAGGCAAAAATATTTAGGTATTATGGAAATTTTTGAACTGCCACCAATACTTCCATAGCTAGGTGGGTTTGATAGGATACACTTTAAGGATTCAGAAGTAGCAGTTCATTTGAAGGTTGACGTCACCTTGGCTTGAGAAAATGCCTTTACCTTTGTCTCATATCCTTGGCTTTTTTTTTCCCCAAAAAAGCAGCAATGGAGCCCTCTTTGCCCATTGCAGTGTCCTAGTTTAAGCCTATGTGTGACACTTCTAATAAGGGTTGTCATGCAGTGGCAGATCTGATCCATTTTCTTATGAGATGATTGTAAAAAAATGGTTTAACTATACTTCAGTGTGTATGACAGTATTTCTCCATCCTTTTCCAACATCTTACATTAAAGCTATTGGCAAAGAGGCAAGGAAGCAATCAATAACTAGATTGTTCAGCACCCTGAGGAGGGATCTAAACCGTGGAATACTATTACCCTCTGGGACTTGCATGTACAGTCCAGAAATACTGCAGCTGGGTGGGCATGCAGATAAAAATCATTATGAAAGAAGTCCCAGAGGCAGCTTTTCTCAGTATCTCCTTTTTGAGAGGAAAAAGAGCCACTCTGAAAGCCTGTATACCTTTCTCTGAAGACACCAGTTCTCACAAAGTGTTCATTTACAATATTGCCTATTTTTTGCCTCTCCCTTCAGGTCTCCTTTTTGCATCTCCTCATATGGACTTGCAGTTGTCTCAGCTCTTAATTTTGCAAGCCCCTGTTTACTCCATCAAAATGCCTCTGCTCCTCCATGTACAGAGGAACATTTTACTCTTTCTACTCTCCCTCCATTAATATACAGTGTCCATCTCGTTGCTGCATCCAGCTACAAGTAGGGAATACAATAGTTGTGATACATCATGACACTCAGCAAAATAGGTCACCTTCTTTGATGTCTACTTCTTAGACCAGCTTTAGTCTTTAGAAATTTGCAATCACCATGTCTCTTTTCTCTTGGGAACATTTTGCTTTTGTGTGTTCGTTCAGAGTATTGTACACGTAACACATTTACCAGCAGTTTGTTACAGTAACTCTATATATCCTCAGGCATTGTGCAAAGTCCTAGGCAGAATATAGAAAGATGAAACAAAGCCGGGTTTAAAGCTCTACAAATTCTCTTCTTTTGTTACCAGAGTTGCTTTCCTGCAAGAACACACAGGTCTGAAGTGTTCTGCATAATTACAGTAACTGCCAATACTTGCAAATATACTGACAAACAACACATGCTGAGCAGGAGGTCTCGTATGTCTCCATGAGACACATATATGTCTCTATCTCTCTCGATATGTCTCTCTCTCTGTATATATGTCTCCATAAATGGGAAGATGGGGTTGAAATATTTTCTCAGTCCTCCCACCCCCCTTTTTTTCCTTTTTGTGAAGCCTTTCTCCTCCTCCTTATCCTATTCTTTGTGTCAGTTGCAAAGTATGCTGAAGCAGTCTGCTCATTGTCACATTTTGGGAGGAAAATGACATTGATATTGGACGAAATGCAAAAAGAGACTTTCCCCTAGTGAAAACTGGCTAATTGATGTAAAATCAAATAACTTTAAAGAGCTGTGATGGCTACAAATCAGATCAGAGAGGCCAATACCAGTTCATTCTACTTCATGCAGGGGCTGTGCTTTGCAGTTTAAGCAACAACACTTTGACATTCAGGGCTTCTTTATAACCTAAACAAATCAAATCTCAAATCTTTTTGATCTTGATGTCTGACAACAAATGATGATTAAAACTACCGCAGTGGAGCCTGGGAATGGATTATTATTATAAATAGCTGTAGTCTTGCCATTCCCTGTTCTCTCCTCTAGGGCTGGAGGCTGGAGGCAAGAAAAGCTGGGGCACATAGAATAGGTGCTAACAAGAGAGGTCAAGTGAGACCAGGGAAAAAAGTTATTTCTAATAGATTAATTTTCAAGGATACCAGACTTCTCTTCTTTTTACCTCTTTGCTTTAGATTTCAGCCTAAAAGATGACAAAACATAAAGGATATTTTAAAAGCTAGTTTCCCAGTGATGATTATCTGAATTAGAACTGAAATATCCATTGGTCTGGATTAAAGAAGTACAGTTTTATAGTGTGTCCACTCATTGTTGCACAGAGAGATGCAAGCTCACTCTCCACAGGTTCCTTGGGGCACATGAGTTAATCCAAATTTTGCTCTGGGCATTAGAATATGGTAAATCTTTTAAAGAACAACAGGGAGGCTAAAAATTAAGCAAAGAAGAATTGTGAGCAGTGATGGCTGACAGAAGGAATAAGAGGTCTATTTTTTTAATCAGGCAGCTCATCAATTGAATGATGAGAGAAACAGTTTTTCTTAGACAGGTTCATTTGGACCCCAAAGTTTTAGAGGGCCTCTGACCTTTTCTAATAAACATTGTGAGTGGGTAGGACAGAAGGCACTTTCAACCCAGAAGCCTCATGGCACATCATAGCCCCTGGCTTGGGCTAGCCAGCCTGCCCAAGAGGCCAGATACTGCACAGGACCCCGCCAACACAACTGCGTGTCTCTCAGGTGGTGTGTGGCTTGTAATCACTTAAAACCCCTCACTTCTATATTTCTGCAAAGAACTGTGAGGATATATTTTCAGAAGAAAAGACACAGAATGGTCTGAATATGGAATATGGATATGATTTACCATATCTTTATGAAGATATGGTCCAGGCAAGTTCTGTCCATGTGGAAGTGTCCTGTGTCCCTCTTAGCCTCCACCCTTGTTTTTGCTGCAGAGCATAGGGCAATGCTAAGACTAACTCTGAAGCTGATCTGCTCTCAGTAAGTGCATATTCGTACACAAGTAATCCTGTGGTTCAAACAAATCCTGTGGTTCAAAGAAGGGCTGCAGTTTTTCACAAGAAACAAAAACTGTTGTGCTAGAAATAGGTCTCAGGTAAAAAAAGCCTGCAATTGGCCCATGTTTTTCTTCCTACCACAAGCAGCAAGGGTTAGAAATCTTACCCCAAAGCCTGTTTCTATCCTGGACTGGAGTGAATGCAACCTCAGTAGACACATTGGCAGCAAAATATTTGGCTCACATCACTGCTTTCACCCTTTCCAAAGCCCTGGAAGGGACTATTAATCTCTTTTTGCAGATATTTCATATTAATAGTATGATGAAAACATAGGGATATCTGTACCTGTTCAGATCAAGGGCTGTCAGAGTTTTGTCTCCAGCAGTAGCCATCAGCAGGTGCCTAGGGGAAGAATAAGAATGAGACAAGTGATTTTTCAGTTCCCTCCAATACTCTTTCTACCAGACTATTTCATATCAGGAGCTTTCCTGAACTGGGTTTTGTTTGCCTACCATGCATAGAAAAAAGGGATAATTAAGAAGAATCGTTCAGGAAAACAGGAAAATCTGCAAGAAGAAAATTCTTTGGATGTTTTTAAGGCAGTGGACTAGATCTTCAACTGGATTAAATTAGCACAGTGGAGGTGAGGCTAATTAGTTGACAGCAGTGTTATCAATTAATATGTATAACCAGGGAGCTGCTAAAGTCCTGTGTACAGCCCCCATCAGTTAATATTTAAAATAGGGAAACAATAACTAGACATGATTTAGGAACTAACTACTAGACCATCGGGCTTTATGTTTATGTCAGAAAAGGTAATGGATTTCATCCTGGCTAATAAACCTTGAAGAACCGCTTGGAACTGCCAAGATTAGGGAAGAAGTAGCTAAAAGGTAATTCCTACTGGGGGAGATCACGACCACTGACTCATTGATCACCTACTCAAATGATACCACCTACTCAAAAGAAGACAAGGAAGGAAGAAGAGTGTGCACTAACTTACATGAGGGGCAAAGAAGAAAAAAACAATCATTAAGGAAAATAACAATGAATATGTATTAGTTAAGTGTATAAATGTGAGAATTTTTGAGACAAGGGTGTGCTGTCTTGAGACAGACACCCATTCATGTGCATCAATGAAATTAATTTGAAAACACCTTGACTCTGTGTGTTTTTGGCTTGCACACTGTGTAAATGAACCCTGTTTGTGAGACAACATCAGTGCAGGCAAAATGATTCTTCTTCTTTCCAAAATTTTATTGAAGCAGATATTTTACTTCAACCCTTCCCCCAACTTTCTTTACTGTTTCAGATTTCTATATGTAATTAAAACATAGATTAAAATCACTAATGAAAACCTTGGAAAATGTTCCAGGTTTTGAATAAAACCCTTGCTTAGCAATGTTCTATTACTCTGTTAGGAAAGACAGTCCAAGCTAAATCAAAAGCTAAGACCTTTTGGATAGCATCACCCAGATCTGTTCTGTGGCTCTCATTTTATGCCAGTTCAGTAAGAAGGTACCTGCTGTTGTGTATTTTCAGGAGAAGCATGCCAGGTTTTAAAGCTGACTTTAATTTTTTCATTGTAGATTTATATTTTTTTAAGAATAAAAATGGAAGAAAAGGTAAATCATGTGCTCAGCTGGGTTTACTATGAATTAACACCATGCCTTGCAGCAGGGACTTCACATATTCTAAGACAGCTAGGCTGTAGATAATTTTTTTCTCTCTGCAGGATGATAATTAGTAATAAAGATTGAATGATTCTCAGTCTGATTGCTGACACACATTAACAATTTATCTCATGGCAAGCTCTGGATAGAGGACAATTTCAGAACAGATTGGGAGTTAGGCAAAAGAGATTCATGTTCAAAGAAATCCCTTAAAATTTCGTTAGCAGACAACATCCTAAAACTAAGGCAACCTTTTCAGGTTGGTTTTAGTATTGGTGAAACGTAAAACCATTTGTCTTGTAAATGCAAATGGAGACCAATTAAATAAAACTGGAAAAGAAAAGGATGCCTTTTCTGCTCTTTACATTACAATACAAAGTTGATCTGACATATAAACAAGAAATCTTACGCTGCAGACTGGTCGTGGGTGGCCAAAAATAGATGGACATGAAGAGCTTCAAATGATTAGTAACATGAACCAAGTAGAATGGTTTATAAAAAGACTTTTTTTTTTCTTTTTTTTTTTTCTTTTCTGAGAGGTATATAGAATTGTCAACATGTCCGGTGAGTTTGGCTTTGAAGGACACATCACAAAGAATTTAAAGGATAGCAGGCAAAACCTACCTCAATCTTATATCACAGTATTGACCTGGAAGGACCTTCCTTACAAGTAAGTGTTCCTACTACCTTTTATTTCCAGGCTTGGTAGTCATCTTGGCCCATTCAGTCCTTGCTCCCTCTGTTGAGGTTATCCACAACGAGAATCACTTAATGTCCATGTGTGGTGGTAATTTTTGTGATGTGGAAATATATTCAGCAAAAAGATCCTGAAGACATCATATTCTTTTAATAAAAATTATTCAGCCTGAAGCAAGACAAGAGTTACCATGTTGCTGTGTCTTGGATGCAAAATACCAGCCTTTGAAATTCTGCAGCGCTGAGCTAACAAGCCTGCCTGACGATGTGGTGTGAAGGGGCAGTGATTTAAAGATCATTTTAAACATTCACTGTTTTATTACAGTGAAGACTTGCCCTTCCCCAAAATTTAAAATTTAAAACGTGCCTCCTCTGAGCATGAGGGCAGTGCTTTTTGCTTTCCGAGATGGAACAAAGTATTTCCTTGATGAAAAAAATACGATTTTGATTTTAAGCAGTAGGAACATTTTCCCATTGCATATTTTTCATGCTGTGGAAACTAACCGTCCACCAAATATTTCAAATGTGACTTCTCAAACAGCTCTGCTGAAAGAGTTTTTCTCCCTATTTTGTATTAAAGCATAGCCCTGAATGTTGTGATCCCAAACAATACTCTCCCAGCATCCCCTCCCTCAGATATCAGGGTATCATCCCCAAATCCCTGATGCGTAAAGGAAGTTTTCCATTCCACTTGCAGAACCTGAAAAGCAGGAGGATAAAGTTAATGAGCTGGAAATGAACAAAGAAAGAAAGGCATAATATAATTTCATTTTTAAACCTCAAAATGGGGGTGAGGGGGGGAGACAGAACAAACTTAACCTAAGCACATGGTTCATAGACATGTACATGAAAAAGTACAATGGCAGACTCTCTCATCTAGTGAAAAACTGAACAGTGTCCCTTGACCTTTGGTGTATAACACTGACTTACACCTCCTAAGAGTCCAGCCTGGGAGATTAGTGGGGCTAATTCCTCTTTAAAAGAAAAAAAAAATAATCATTTGCCTTAATCCATTTAACATTCAAACATCCCATTAACCTAAATTAAACGCTTTCTTGTAGGTTTTTAATTTAGCACACTGACCCCCAAAACGGAAAGGCCATTTACAATTACAAACCCCATAGTGCAACCACCACACTCTCTGACTTGCAGTTATCCTTATCATCCCAAACAAGTTTCTCCTCTTGGCAAGCAGGAAACCTTGTGTGTGTGTGTGTGTGTGTGTGATTTTCACCTATGTGCTTTTCTGTTAATGCTCATTAATTTATGTGGCTTTGGCAAACTAATAAAGGGAAGGAAAGGGATATATGGCCATTATTTTATTTCCTGAGTGTTCCTGGGTTCTATAGAAATGGTCTAAAGGGAGAAAAAACACCTGTGAAGTATGCATTGCTACGACAGTTCAGGAAAGTTTCCCTGCATCACCTGGTGTCGTGGTTTCAGCCCAGCCGGTAACAAAGCACCACGCAGCCGCTCGCTCACTCCTCCACCCCTGGCCACAGTGGGATGAGGAGAAAATAAAGGCAGGCTCGTGGGTCGAGACAAGGACGGGGAGGGATCACTCACCACTTACGGTCACAGGCAAAAGACAGGCTCAACTTGGGGAAGAAACAAAACCAATTTAATTTACTACAAATCCAATCAAAACAAGGATATTAGGAAGTAAAGCCCAACCTGAGAACAGCTTCCCGCCAGCCCTCCCTCCTTCCCGCCTCACCTCAGCTCCACTCCCGGTTCTCTCTGCCTCCTCCCCCCGGCTGGGCTGGGGAACAGGGGACGGGGGCTGGGGCCGGTTCCTCACACCTTGTCTCTGCCGCTCCTTCCTCCTCAGGGGGAGGAGGACTCCTCACTCTTCCCTACCCCAGCGTGGGGTCCCTCCCACGGGAAACAGTCCTCCACAAACTTCTCCAAAGTGAGTCCTTTCAGCGGGCTGCAGTTCCTCACAAACTTCCTTGGCGTGGGTCCTTTCCGCGGGCCGATCTTCAGTCACAGACTGCTGCAGCATGGGCTTTCCCATGGAGTCACGGCCATCCTGGAGGGCCTCTGCTCCCCCCTTTCCCTCCATGGGCTGGGGGGGACAGCCTGCCGCCTCACCACGGGCTGTGGGGGCAGCCCCTCCTCCAGCGCACCTCCTCCTCCACCTTCCTCACTGACCTTGGTGTCTGCAGAGGGGTTCTCTGCATAGGGGTTCCTCTCACATTCCACTCCCCCCCTCCACTGCAGGTTCCCCTTCTTAATTCTGTTTTCCCAGAGGCACTACCACCCTTACTGACTGGGTCAGCCTGGGCCAGAGGTGGGTCCGACTTGGAGCCAGGGAAGCTTCTAGCAGCTTCTCACAGGAGACACCCCTGCAGCCCCTCCCCTGCTACCAGAAAACCTGGGGCACACAAACCCATATCGCCTGGCAGCTCAGGTCTGCCCTGTGCTTTGCAAGGTGGGGTTAGAGTTCAGGCAGGAGGCTGCCGCTGAAGGGGCAGGTTTAGTTCCTTAAAGGTTCAACAAAAATCCCTCTCAGGCAGCTCTGAGCTCTCCTGAAAAACAACACCAGGGTGCTCTTATCATGGCAAAAGGGCCTTTTGAGGAGAGGCACGAGCAAATGCTTTCAGAATGGCCATGCCATGTTCCTGTCATGTGGAGCATGCCAGGAAGCTTCAGGCATGAGCATAGGTTGGAGAAACAGTCCTGAAGCTCTTGAGATACAAGGGCTTTTTCATACAACCTGTTGATATGCCTGCACTGACAATGGTGCCCTGCATTATGCTGGAGAGAAAGCATTGCCTAATTTGTTTCAAAGACAGCCCAATAAGGGTAGCTTGATTAACTGGAAGGTGCAGGTACCCAAATTATCTGTCTGGTATGTTTGTTCAACTCTGTACGGCATATGCCTCCAGCACATATTAGTCTGCTGGGCTCAATGGGCTGCCGAGTCAGTTGAGAGATAGAAAGTGTCCTGTGTGCCCTTACCCAGCAGCTGGTATGAATATAATTGTAATAATGGGGTTATATTCGTCACGCAATGCAACAGTGTTCGATGAAGCTGTTGCTGTGTGCTCACTCAGGTGAAGTGTCCCACCAAGCTGTCCATCCACAACAGGTCTGATCAGCTCAGTCCAGCTCTGGGGTGGCCTTAGGTTGACCTACACAGGGTCAAATGATGGCAGTTTCTGCCTGCTATTACAAACAAACAAAAGGATCAAGCACCTGTTTTCTGACTAAAAACTAAGTCTGATTTTAGGTACCTAAACCAAAAATTGAGATTAGCTCCATGCTAATCCAGGAAGAGCCAAAACTCTGGGTCTAGCTTTCAAGTTGCTTGCACACAGGTGTCTAGATGTATCTCAGTATTGCCAGGACGGAAAACTTGTTGTTGATCCTACACCCGAGCCTGAACAAATTTTTCCTCTGCCTATGGGCCTCATGGACCCAAACACAGGTTATCTACTGAAGCCAGAGTAGGTTACTGCTAGGTTTTTAAAAGATGTTGTGGTACCAGTGTCTGCAGGGAGCCTGCTGCCTCCTTCCCTCCTCTCTGGTCCTCCCCATGGTGGAGGACACGTTCAAGTCTTGTCTTTACCTGTGAGAAATATAAAAATGCCTCTTTGCTAGCTCCATGGCAAACACCCTGCACACCTTACTAGACCAGTCTGGGCCATTTGCACCAGCTGCTACACTCTATAGAAAAAAAATCATTAAGGCAGAGAGAAAGTATCAGAAGAGGATTTCACTCTACAACGGTTAGGGTACTTGTGTCCTGAAGATTGCATACCACAAGGCACCCAAACAAACTCCCTTTCTCCTTCTCCCCAGTGGTTACCCTACAGCAAAGCGCTGGACTCGCTGTCTGTGACCTGACAAACTGGGTCTGTTCGGCACATTTCTAGCTCTGTTTTCACCAAGAAGTCATGAGCCCCAGTGGCAGGTAGTACAGCAGAAGCTCAGGTTATCTTGGTAGTTATTAACCTTCCAGAGTGACTAAGTTGTCTATGAGGATGGATTATTCTGGACCTCATGACATCTACCAGAAGGGCAGCTATTCAGAACAAAACTATTGTCCCTCACCACACACATCCATACCTCTTTCCAAACCCTTCCCCATCAATCGGTGCAAGAATACCTGTGTATCTTCACTCATCCTGCCCAGCCAAGTGATTCAGGGCAGGGTTTAATCCACTAAGCAAAAATACATCTATTATTTCTTAGTTTCAGCTCTCCTTTTAAAATAAAAAGGAATTCAATCCACCAAAATCCCAGTGGATCCACGAGCCTCCCAGTCATCTGTCTTAAGAGGGAATGAAATGAATTTAATCTCCATAGATCGTATTGCACACTGCATTGCCAGCTGTCTTCTAGCAGGGGCTGCCGTTGCTCAAAGGTCGTAGCACAAATCCCTTGATTAAAAAAACAACAACACATTTTAAATGGGTAAAACCATAAGATACTGCCGTAAAACAGATTATGTGAAGTAGATACTGTTAAAACAGTTTAAATGCCTCTTTCAGGCATGAGTTTAGTTATCTCAAAGCATATTAGAGAGAGCAATAAAATTTAACGGCCAGCAGTAAAGTGTTTATGCGTGGCCCTGAACACAGTGTTGCCCAACCGCAGAATGTGTTAACTTTGCCACACGGGTCAGTCGTACCCAGCAAACGGAGTCTGGGCCCCCATTGGAGTTGGCATTAGATCTGCTTGAGGAGAGAGAGCTCAGCAGAGAGACCCCCGAGAGCCCACAAACTGTGAAACGAGGAAACCAGTGCCTCTGCAGGGCTGTCAGGGCAGCAGCTCTGGCTTGTACCTCCCAAGGAGCTGATTCAGTAGGAAAGTCTGTGCGTTGTGTGTGTGCGTGTGTGTGTATGTGTGTCGAGACACAGCCCCTGAGAGGATATCATAGAGTTTCAACCTAAAAGCAATTGTTTTTCCAGCCCAGCATGAAGGCTGAAGTTCTTCCACACTGACTTATGCAGTCAGCAGGATCCTGGTTTTACAAGGTAATTGCAAGGTCCCTCGACTCTTTCCTTGGTTATGTTGTGGTGCATCCTAGGGCATGCCAACATTGTGCCATGTCAGAGATGGTGCCGACAATCATCTGATGTCAGCTGCAAACTTCTGATGGACCAGCCCTGGGAGTGTAAACCTGTCACTGCATATGGACACCAGTAAAGACGTGGCCCTACACAAAAGACAAGGCTCTCATTCTTACCTGAAAAAAGAAAGAAAAAAGGAAATGTATAACATTTTGTGAGTCACATTTGGGGTCAGTATTTACAATGACAACAGAATGAGAGGCAGATAGTAGGGGTCTGTGTGACTAGCCAAGACACCAGGTTGGGATTCAGAGATCTGATCTTTTTCTCATCTGTCAATGACTGTGATGTGCCATGTTGCAAAAGTCACTTTACAAGCCACCCCTTCCCATCTGTGCCTTTATTTAGGCTGTTGGATTGCTACTTTTCCATACATTTGTGTAGAACCCAAACCTGATGATCTAGAGTGGAGTAGCTAAGCACTTCTATCATAAGAAGCAACCTCGGTCTGTCAGTGTGAGAAAACGTCTGGAGTATGATAGTCTGAAAGGTGTTACATAAAGATACAGGAGGCGGATTGTAATATGTACCATTTCCTGCAGTCATATTCCTTTAATAAATTCATCCTGTTTGCAAAGTGAGCAGATATGCTTCTGGCTTTTCAATAATTCTATTTGCCTCTTCTTAAGCATGCAAGTCTCCCAGAGCTTTTGCTTCAGACAGCAGGCCAGCTGGTTACACCTGGCTGCGTGGTTGCCTGATGCTGTCTGCACAGCTGCTTGGCCTTTTCAAAGCCCAAGAGCTCATTTAATATCAAGGGCCATGTTCCCTGTTTGGGACAAGGCTCAGCAATGCCTTGTGACACAGTTAGTCAAGTGCCTTATTCCCAAGTCTGGTTCCTCAACTCTGTTGTGCTTTTGCCCATCCCTCAGCTCATTGGGAACCCCAGTTCTGCAACAGGGTGAGTGTAGTCTTCCATGGGAGAGCTCCTTCTGCTCATGCACAGAAAGCAGTGACCTCCCCTGCCTGCAGCTCTCCCAACTGGGGCGGGATGTGGACACAGTTTTGTTATAAAGTGGGCAGAAAAAGGAAATCGAGAGAGGGTCAATTCAGAGAGTACTCTGCTCATCCCAGCTGAACCCTCAAAAAAGTCAAAGAGAGAGGAGAGGAGAGGAGAGGACAGGAGAGGAGAGGAGAGGACAGGAGAGGAGAGGAGAGGAGAGGAGAGGAGCTGGAACACTGCCATAACTAGCAGGCAGTGATGCATACTCAAGATGACTGGAGCAAGCAGAGATGTATGCATGAGCACATCTTTTTCTTTTCCTCAGAGCATGCATTACAATATCCCTTAAATAAATACAAAAAATGGGTTTAGTCAGTTCTGCTTGTTTTCAGCTGGGAGGTGTGGATAGGCAAGGAGGTGAGTGGGTAGGGGGCTTGCATTTTAATTTGCAAACTGGCTAACTTTTTATGCTTTAACCTCCCTCATCTTTGCTTGTCTCCCAGGACCATGCTAACCTCTCTTGCAGAATAAAGCAGGGAAGGGGTGTTACACATACAACAATTTTTTGCCTTCACTTTTTTCTGCTGTTTATTACTAGCCAGTCTGCACAGACTAGATGCCTAGGGGAGCCCTCTGACAGGATCTGGTCAAGGGCTTCAGTGAGATCTGCTATAAGCACTCTCATGTTGGGCTGGCCTGGTGCATTTACTTTTTATTGAAATGTTCTGTTATTTTATAAATAGGAACAGGGATGCCTGCAGCATGTCACTGCCATGTATCAGGAGTCATTCTGATATTATACCTTAACCCCAGAACTCACAGGTTTTGGAGAACATTCAATATACCTCCTCAAGGTGAATAAACCAGTCTTCAGCCTTGCTTCAGGATACCCTATTCATGAAACTGAAGTGCTGCGATCATTGCTTATCAATACATTGCCTTAGACTTTGCATCTGCTGATTACCTTTAGTTATGGCTCAGCCTGGTTAAACTTTATTTGACATGTGCAGAATTTTACTCATGTACCCAGCAATGCAAGTTGCTGATTATTACACGGCTGTTAGGTTTGGCTACTTACGAGACTGATCAACCAAGCCAACAAGTAATGAATTCTCTTTACAGCTTGCTGTCCTCATTTGGATAAGCAATTGACTAAGCAAGAGACTGTTTTTAATTCACGCTCATAGTGCACAGCTCAGCTGTTACTCCTTGTATGGTACAAGGGAACATCTCACCTCTTTCCCATCAGTTATGCACTGCTTCCCTCTCCATCGTGCCATACCTAGCAACTGCAGCAAGAGTTATTTCATTCTTTTTTCTTCATGTTTTTGGAGCAGAAACTTATGTGCCTCTTGGCTCAGGTGGATGAACAGTCTCCTGAAAGCACCAAATCTTAGGCTCTGGAAGCAGTGGGATTATAAAGCTTTAAGCCCACCCATTCTAAAAGCGACCTAAGTGAGGTGAATATACATCTTTTCCTGAATTTTAGTAGTTGAGCAATAGACAGCTTCCAGTATTAAGGGTGCCGCCCCATGTGTTTCATGACTTCTGGGTTTTTTTTTAATGAGTCTTAGAAAAGACTACGCCTGGAATGGGGCCTATGTTAACTGGCTGTATAGGAAATATAGGATCCTAAAGCAATAGTTGAATCAGGCATAGATGCCTTCCCATGTATTCTAACCAACCAGATCATCAGCTAGTATAAATGAGTTAAGACTCACAAACACCAGTAGATATTTATAGATCTGGTCCAAAGGTCTCCCCCCACAGGAAGATTCACCTGTTCTTTTCCTCCTGATAGACAGCAGAAGACTTCTATTTTTTGATGAAATGTGTATGTGTGTGGGAAAATGTATTAGAACTTAGGAAATTACTACAAAGGAAAGGAGATTAAGTTTTTGTGTGCAACAAAATTGCATCAGCATTGGGAAAGTGGGAGGAAAAGGGAAAGTAGGGAAATGGAGTAAAAAAGAAAAAAAGAAGAAATAAAAATCCATCCTTGTTGCATAATGTACCTTGTGGGGATTTTTAAGAGCGCTGGAATTACATGTTACTTATTGGTAATCACATATCTAACAAGGTGTTCAGTATATGTTGACTTAAGTAGCTAAAGGAAGCAGAGGTATTTCTCTTATCAATATTTAAACGTCTTGTAAAATCCCTGCTAACTGGATTATCACCATGCTAGAGCTGTCATTGTGCAGGTCTAGCTGCCAGAGTAGTATGAATACCAGAAATGTGTGTGTCTTGTGTGCCTGTGTTTGTATACAGTTTTGTCCCTCTTTCTCTTTGCTTTAAAAAGAGATCTAGGACACTTCCACCTGGTCTGTGCACAAGAGTATTCTCCAGCTAACTGGCAGATGGAAAAGTTGGGACACTTTTTCTAATGATGAGAGCTGAAGACAAGTACAATCTTTTACCGCCTATCCTGGTGGTGATTCAAAACCTATTAGAAATCTTGCACACATCCTGAAAAACAGTTAAATGGACAATGAGGTAATTTTAAAAATCAGTATGGAAGTTTCTCTCTGCTTGAGCCAGGCTCTGAAGCATTAGAATTCAAATTTCTTAAAAATTAAGAGCTCCAAAACCTTACATTTTAAAATAAATTAATGATTAATTTCTAAGATAACAAGACTCCAGAAAAGGGGGATATAAAGAAATAGAACTACTATGCAGTTCCTAGTAGAGTAGAAAAATAACCACCACTCCCTTCAAGACTAACAACAGTAGGAGGAAAAAAAATTATATTGATTTTAGGGATAAATACATTATCCCACACATTATTAAGGAAACAGAAACAATATTCTTGCAACTGTAATGAAGGGTGTAATCGGATGAGTTCTTAGGAGCCACTTTAATTAGTTAACACCAGTCAGCACCAGTTATTGGTTATTTATCTAAGGTAAGCCATGGAGGGAGTGGGAAAAGATGTTTAGTTATGTTGGTATCATCTAGCTTATTTTCTGAGTTATGGACATGGCCCTGGAGGATCTGCTTTTCTCAGAAACAGAAAGCATTGGGGAAAAGGGAAAGGGCACTTGATGGGACTGAAGAGTAGAGATAGGTCTCACTTCACATCACACTCTTCTACTTTCTCATGTGTGAACCCCCCCCCCCCCCCCCCCCCCGAAGTCACTAGGAATACTTGGGGCTCCCTTTCAAGTTTTAGGAACTACTATACTAAAGGTATGATGAGCTGCTTTAAACTGAGAGTTTGCTGCTATGGAAGAAGGTGGTCTTCCTTCCTCCTGCTCTTCCTCCTTCTGATTCTTTCCCTTTCCCTGTGCCAATTCATGTACCCCTGCTGAATGTATTCAGCTCTCAAAGCAGGTAGAGAGCACCTTACTTTTCGCTGGTTGTGGCTTTTCTGATCACTTGTTGAGCAGAATCAATTCACCAAAGGTCAGGCAAGCATCAAAGCCTGTGAATTTAAACTGAGAGACCATAGAGCAGAGCTGCTTTTTCTGATGTCACCAGGATTAATTGTGTTTGTCTCACCTTACTGCACCTTAAAGAGTAGAGATTAAGGAACCATTGGCAAATGTGGGAGGGCTGAGGGAATAGGCTGTGGGTGGGTGTCGTTGGAGTTGTTTCTGAAGGTGGTAGACTTCAGTGAGAAGATCTCTCACACATTAAACGTTTGCCTAGAGGTTGCATGCTCTGTGCTAGCTCTTGAGAAGGCTATGATCATTCTTGTCTATTGCCTCATAGCATAAATATTGTATGGCTGCACTACAGATTATGAAATTATAATCATTATAGGATTTAGCTAGAAAGGAAACTTGGCTAGATGTGAGGAAAATGGTTTAAAATTAAGAAGAAATGTTCTGTCAGTGAATATTTCTGGGAGAACAGCTCTGGAGACTGAAACATTTTTTCATTCAGGTTGGCCAGCAATGAGTGAAAACTACAGTCCACACCTCAGCACAGGCTGTTGTAACAGCTTAGAGACATATCAAAGACAAGTTTGATTCCTGCAGTCTGATTTCCCTGATATCTTTAATGGATTCGCTGATGTAATGACAAACAGGGAAGGTGGCAGGATTTCAGATGTAGATAGATGTCCACTAGGAGTTTGAATGACTTAATCTAATCCTCCTGCAGAGGACTCTATCCATAGCAGAGTAATGACTTCTGAAACTATATCAGTTCTTGAACGACAGGTTCTTGCTTGAGTTCATGACTCTAGTCCAGCTATCCTTATTTACACAGTAGCTCCCAATTCTGTTCACAATTAATCTAGCCTCCCTGTTGACACCAGCACTCTTACTCATGCAATTTTGTAAGTAAGAGCACAGTCAGGCCTCTAGAGAGAAAAATCTCTTTATTTCCTTGAGCCACATATTCCCCAACTGCTTGTTATTTCCAGCATCTTCTATTTCTTCTGGCATGAAAGTACATTTCTCACTTTAAATTGACTTCATCCAATCATCTTTCTGTTTTTCTGCCTCTTGTACTATATCTGTTTCCCCTAGAACAGACTCACTGCACCCATTACTGTAATGATTTAATAGCTCTTAAATCTCTTCAGCCCTCATCAGTGAGCTTTCAGTTTTTCTGCTGCAATATTTAACACAACTGTCCTGGAGAAGGAGCTGGAATAAAGGGAGAAAGGACACCTCACATTAAACTGTTGTCCAGGAAAGTGACTGTTACATAGGGATCTCTGAACTGGGCTCTTCTACATTCCCAGCTTACATAGCGAATAGTTAAATCTTTTTCCACACCTGAAAAAAATCTAAAAAAAATTTGTTTTAATCCCATTTTATGATCAAAATCCTATTTCTACAGGGGAAAATAAAAAGCCAAAGTGATCTACCTTCAAGGAACTAATAAAAACTGAAAGTGTGACTGGGGGACATATGGGATGGCAGAGATTTCATCTCATCTTGAAGATGGACAGAAGTTAATGACAATACTCTCTCTTTGTACCTTTCTCTTGGCATCTCCCATGTACATTTATATTTTGCTTCCTTTCCCAGTGGGATCTTTGTGTTTTGAAAAATTAAAATGACTTTTTGTGGAATAAATATTTTTTTGCCCCTATGTATGTCTCTGGCTATTTGCACATTCCTTTACAAAATACAAGCTCCCTCTCGTGCTCTCTTTCCACAGCTGTGCCCATGCTGTGGGCTGTGTGATGCATAATGCAGAGGGAAATACAGGGCATCCTTGGAGAAGCATGGGGTTTACAGGACTGCAGTTCAAACTCTGTTCACAACTTACTGCATAATGCTGGTAAAAGAGATGTCCTCCACCGGCTCTTCTAGAAATCTCCAGTAATCACTCATCAAGATCCTGGTGCTGCAGGATATTCAAGGAACAGCCTAGCAATGCCTTCCATCTTGTTTAGGTATTGGCAATGTCTTGCAAGGGAGACAGTCTCCTGCTGAAATATCCCATTTCATAAAGACCACAAGTGGTTTTTAGAGGTATTGAAGGAGATACTGCAGTGCTAAGAATGATATTCAGAGAGACAGCTGGATGTGCTAAGTAAAGCTGAGATCAGGAGATATAACAGGAATTCAGCAACGGGCAATGAAACCGTGTATTACCTAAGATTTATACCTTTCTGCACCTCCTGTATTGCTGGTTTTACTAAGGAAAAAAAGACCCCCCAAAAACTGCTGGGTAAGATATACTGGTGATGTGATCACATCTGGCAATTCCAAGGATGCTGCAGAGGCTGCTGTATCCAGAAAATGAGATGTTCCTTTAGCAGCTCTAAGCGTGAAACAAGCTGTTATATTGTTGTAAGAGCTTCAGGAACTTTCAGTTCTAGTCAAACCTACAGGCCTTGCAATTAGTGGTGAAAGCAGATTGAAACTGGAGTGGGAATTCCCCCTGCCCAGGGCAGAAGAAAGCTTCAGGGGCTTAAAGCAAAGCTCTCCTCTCAGCAGAGGGTGAGGTGTTCAGATCTCCCAGCAATATATCTTCTAGCCAATCTTAGCTGCTGGCAAGCTCAAATAATTGAAAGGTGCAGTGAAATTAAGGAAAAAAATGAAGCATTTTTTGAAAGCCTTTTGGCTACTAGAAGAGATGCCTTATAACCAAAAGCTGGAGCCATGATAAACCAGTTCCAATCTGCATTAGTAAACATTGCTCTATGTCTGCCTCCCAGAGCCCAGACTGGCCTTCTGCAGCAAGGTGGTACAATGCATCACTGATCTTCCAAATCTTGCTCAAGCAACCAGTGCTGGCAAAACAGAAGCGAGCACTTTTGCTCTCCAAAAGAACTGCCAGCATAAAAGATGTATTGAATGTGTGCTTGAAATGGCTTACTCTTAAGGAGGATCTCATGGCATAAGAACTCACGGAAGCAAGAGCTACGTCACTCATTTCCTTGTTTCACTCAGTAAGTGACTGCTGGGAGAATGCATATGAACTTG